>NC_087569.1:112500-412500 GCF_036250125.1 Pseudopipra pipra | reverse complement strand
TGAAGCTGCAGGGGGGCTGATCCTGTGATAAAGTATTTGGAATGATAAAATTCACTGGTACTGTCTAATGAGATAAATGGTAATGAACTGTCATGTTTGGGAGATTTTTTTTAAACCCAAGCACTGCAAAACAGGATGCTGTGATTTGTCTCCAGTGGGGAATATACAACACAACTCTTCTCTGCATCTTTAAATATGCCTACCTTGTGCAAAGGAAAGCTCCTGGCTGTTCACCTTCTTTTCTAGACCTTCTTCAGATGTATGGGAATTAAGTCTTTAGAAACAGGGCTGCTGGAAACTCCTGAGTGCCATCTCTTCCAGATCTGTGATCTTCTGTCATTTGAAAACCCATGCCCGTAGCTCTCCTCTCTCTCCCCCTAGTGTCTTCTAGGACATGCAACGTGTATACGTGAGTTTGCGTGGGAGCTCCTGAAGAGAAAGGGCATTTGGTACCATTGTTTGGTGTGTTTTTCACCATACTGTTGATATTTGTGGCTCTGTCTCCTGTCCTCTGGTACATGTCCTGGACTCTCCTACTGAATCTTTCAACAAGACAGTGCCATAAATCATCAGTTCACTGGAACCTAATGGAAGAAGGGTCCAAGTTTTGAAATGTCTTCTACAGTCCTTGGCGGGAGAAGAATTCCAGGCAATGGTTCTTAGTTCCTCATCAGCTCTGCAGGCACTTTCTCCTGCCCAGAGCAGGCATGCTGATAAAGTGGCTTCCCAGCAGTGTGCTTAGTACCAGGCAGGAGCAGAGCCCATTCTCAGAGGACTTTTCTGCTCTGCATGAATCTGCCTTTCCCATCTCACCCCATCCCTCCCCTCTCTGCAGGACCTCCTTGCAGGTCTTGTGGCTGACTGTCTCTATAAGGCTGGCTGTCCTCTCAGAACATGGGATCCTCCCTGTGCTGTCCCACCAGCTCTGGCCCACCAGCTTGCCATCTTGGCATGAAGGCCTGAGTGGGTTTTTTGTTTTTGAAAGAGATTCTTTGAATTCAGAACATAGCAAATTCCTGGTGGAGGCAGCTGATGGATTATGCTCTGCAACGGCTCTGTGTCTGGGACTTGCTCTTCTGTGGCCCTTCCCTGACCTTCCAGCAACAGTGCCAAAAAACCTCTGTTGTGGGTTACAGATCAAAAATACATAAATAGAATGAACCAATGTGCTGGGGTCAAAAAGGGAACAAACGCTTCTGATGCCAACTCACACATGTGGCCTGAAGACACACTGGCTGTCCTATAAGCCTGCTACTCCCTAAAATCGGGACTGGCTGGGAGGAGAGAGCATAGCTGGGTGCTTATGTGTTCTATAGAGGAACATGCCTAGCAATGCATGCAAGTACATTACATGTTTGTGTGCTAGTACGCCAGCATAACCCTACTGCTTCCTCAGTTTGGAGGTTTCCCACTTAAACCGTTATGGTTTCCCTCTTATGTATTGTTTTTACCTTTAATTTCCCACAAATGGGCCATCGGGGAGTTCTCCTACTGCTCTCCTAAGGGTTTCCTTCCCCTGAACAAAACTGCTTTTGCAGCAGATTTTCACTTACTTACACACTAAAGTGCTTGTTCGAGGTCTGTGTGGTTGACTAAATGCTATTTGCTTTCTAGTTTCAGTCCCTTTCCATATTTGTATTTGTCCTGACTGTTCTAGAGAAGTAGAGGAAAAATACATTTTCACTTCAGAACCATCTCAATGTAAGTGAATTTTGTGCCTGTTTCTTCCGAGGCTGTTTGCACTGATCCCATGGTTAAGGGAGTGGAAATGAAGTAAAATCCTGAGCTATCATAATCCTCTTTGGGTGAACTGGCTGCCTCCAAAGTACACAGCCTGGTGTGGAAAGCAACTCATTTTTAATTACTACTAATGCTGCTGTTTCGGTAGCACTTAACACTGGATTACTCGAGAGCCTGGCTGTCTCAGGAACACCAGTGTTATCCATAGGCAAGTGAGATTTGCACACATGCAGAGCATGTTCTTCTCCGCTTGGCTGGTTTCAACCAAGTTTGCTGGAGGCAGAGGAAAAATTCTCAAGGATCTGTTTTCTGCCATTAATTGTGCAGATGGGCAAGTGGAAAATGGGAGAGTTGTTGGGTCCCTGTTCACCCTTTCCTGCTCCAGGAAAAAGGTCCTCTACTATACATCAAGGGGCCTAGGCTTCCTCATGTGTATTACTCCCATTGCATCATGCTCCAGACAGCAGTTGCCAAGGGAAGGAGAGCCAGCAGTGGGAATGTGGCTATTCCTGCCTCTTCCTGGGTCTCATCTTCCCCTTTACTTCAGCCCATTCATCTCTTGGGGTTTTTTCCCACTGGCAGTTATGATAATAATGGAATCAAATGCTGAAGAAGAGGTGAAATGTTAGAGCATTTCTTGCAACATGTAGCATTGGACCTGGTCCCTCAAGCAGTAATTGCTGGAAGATTTCAGATGCTCCCTTGTAGTATGATGTTGTAGTCTATTAGTGTGTACTCTTGATCTGTCTTGTTCATTGTTACTCAGGGTAATAATTATTCAGACCATTTTACCTTCCAAATTCTTGGCAGCTATTAATCACTCAGCAGCATTCCTGGAATAACAAGGTTTGTATCCCCATTATATAAATAAGGAAAGTGAGATATGAAGGCGGTAGCACCAAAACGTCATAGGAGTGTCTGCCATTCTGGAGTGGGTTTGGTTTGGGAGTTGATGTGCAGATGCTATTTCCAAGGTGCTGAGTCCCAGAGCACTGCTGGGCTGAGTGCAAATCAGGCTCTATGTCTCTCAGGATGAGGAGAGGCTTTTGAAAAATTGTCTCAAAATTAGAAAGCTGATTTTAGGAGTTAGAACTTAGATCAGCTTTCCTCCAACTACAAGGCTTGTTTTTATGGGGGACTCCGCAGGGAGACAGGAGATGAGTTCCCAGCGCAGCAGCATGGTGGGAGGATGGGCAGCAGTTTTCAGCCTTTCTGCATCATCTCCACAAAGCATGAAGCCAAAGTGTTACCAGCAGTGATTCTCTCTGGAATCCTGAGAGAACTCAGATTTTGCCAAACACCATCCAACTATGCAGAGGCAAGAAGAAACCCTGCTGTCTGCTGTTTGCTTCATTTGCAGCTAACCGTTCTATCCCGGCTGGTTTTATCCATGGTTTCTAGCCTGTCCTCCACCTGCATCTTTCTGTATCCTGGCAAAGGAAGTGCTATGATCAAATGTTAATGCTCAGGAAAATCTAGCTGTGAGCAGCAGCGCTCACATCCTGCTATTTATGTCATGGGCTGCAGTGATCAGTGACTGGGGCAGGCTGCCTTCTCTCCCCTCCCCATGCCAGCTCCTCTGCGGACCCTGCCACAGCTCTGGCACTGGGCTGCTGGGAACTGTGCTGGCCATTGCTCCCTCCCTCCTTCCCAGGGCTAAATATCTAGTGTTCCCCATCTTTGATGCTCCTTAGCAGGTCCAGCTTTGTTTACTTGCATAATTCCCTCAGAGCCTCATGAGCTTAGCATGATTTCGAAGTGTTTAGAGCATCAGTTTCTCAAAGAGTTTTGCAGTAGCTTGCCTTGGCCTCATATTAGATGTAGACATAATAATAATAATAATAATAATAATAATAATAATAATAATAATAATAATTCTATTCTATAGAATATAGAATAATAGAAAACCATTTGGACAGAGATGGGGTTTTTTTCTTCCTGGTTTAATAATAGAAGTATGGAGACCTGTTGGAAAGGAGCAAGGGTTTCTCATGTAGTTGCTTTAATCTGTGTTACATCTCCAGTATCTGACTTTTTTGTGATTGGTGTGGAGGAATGGCAGAGAAAGCCCCATGTCCCACAACAAAGACCCCGTGTGCAGGGTCACAGGAACAGAAAGGGATTCCTGTTGGTCCCTGCAGTTGGGGAACAAGACCCATCTGAGCAATGTCTTGTTTCTCCTGGGTGAGTTTGGAGATTTGATTTGTTTAAAGAAGGGTCATGGAAGAGGTTACACTGGAGCCAGCCACAATTATCCCTGCTTCCCTCCCTCCTCCTTCTCTGAGAGCAACAGTAAGGCATGTTGCATGCATGGGAGCGTTATGTCAACACATAGGAAATAATGAGATCTTCCTGTTCCTGATAGTGTCAGGTGTAATCAGACCAATATCTTCATTCCATCCTGAAGGGTAAAGGTTTTTGGTGTGTGTGCTGGATCGTGGTTGGAGAGGGCCACCTAGCCCCTGTGAGGATGCTCATTCCTCTGAAGGGAGGTGGTCCTGAGCCTTGTCGCAGACCTGGGCAGAGCCCTAACCAAGCTAATGCCTGCCTGAAGAGTTTGCCACGTGGCCAGTTTGCACCTTGTGCTTATCCACATGCCTCACACAGGGAGGATCTGTTTCCAGAGTACTTCTGCCTTGCTTGGAGTGCTGGGTACAGCAGAAAATAGGCTTATGGTCTAACTGAGGAGATATCTTTACTCCTAGCCAGAGAAAAATGTGCTCTGCTTTCCACATTCATACCATATACCCATTCCCATGATGCAGTCTCAGCCCCTCCAGCTCCCTCTGTCCACCTTTTGCCTGATTGCAAAACCATCCAACAGCCATGTTCATACTTGGACTTAGCCAGTTCCAGGCATTGACTTTTTTGTCGTTGACTTTTCTGTCCAGAAAAATTTATTGTTATTCATGCTTGCTCTCACCCTTCCCTCACCATTTCCCCTAAAATTCCCACTCCACATCTTGCTGAATAATTTCAAGGTGCTAATTGCCAGTACTGCGGCTGATCCATTGATCTGGAACATAAACAGTCTCGAGGTAGTTTCTGTCTGAGCCAGTCTGGGGTTTACGCAAGTGCTGGTGTTTGTTTCCTTGTTTTTTAATTTCCTGCAAAGAAAAGCTTTTGTGTTGCTCTCAACAAGATGCCTGTGCCTCAGTCAGCATCTGCTCTGACAGGCCACGTGAGGCTCGAGGAAAATTGACGCTAACAATACCTTATTCTGTGTAATTGAAGTCCGTGGGTGGGAATTGAAAGTCCTGCTCAGTCAAGTCATGTCCCTGTATCAAAACTGTTAGTCTGGTCCTTGAGGTATCATGTGGCTTCTTTGCCCATCTTTAGTTCTACATTTGGGACAGACTGGGAGCAACTCAGATTCTTTTTCCTGTTGGAAAAATACTTGTTCTGTTAGATAAATACTTGGAGGCAGAAGTTACTGGGGTTGCACATCTCTGAGGATTCAGACATCCCTGTCTGTAACAGCTGACAACAAAACCCTGTACTGGGTCGCTGTTGGCAACTGGGGAGTGCATCCTGCACAACAAAGAGTTAATTTTCCTATGGCTATTGCTTCCAGCAACCTTAGAAGAAGCTGTGCCTTTGCAGGGTTTGATCCGAGGGGCGGAGGTGTGGGATGATGTAATGTTAGCAACTCCTTGTGCTGGTGGGAGGAGAGGACACAAAAATAAACTCATCTGCATTCATTTTTCTTCCCAGCTGGTATGCGCAGGTTCAGTTTACCTGGAGGACTTGCTTTTGTACTTGTTAAATAAAATCAGTGGTTGTTTTGCTCACCAAGGCAAGGCTGATGCAGCAGTGCTGGCAGAGAGCAGGGCATGGAGCCAGAGGGAGAACCCAGCCTGGTGCTGGTGGGGCTGCACCCTGCGTGATGATGAGCAGGATGAGCTTTGCATCCCATTTCTGGAGGCAGTCTTGTCTCCAGGTGGTGTGTGCATATAAGTAGAAATGAGTAGTTGTCTACTCCTGAATCATAAGCAGATTTTGAAAAGTGAAATACAACATAACACCTATCTCCCTCCAGTAAAGCAGCTCCTTCTTCACAGGGTCAGATAAGGTGCCCATTGCTCAGCCTCCTTTTGATGATACGCAGCAGCCTGGCTGAGTCAGCTCTAAGGTGGCACTAGCCGGGGAAAGGCAGGGGTGTGGGAGGGAAGGGGGAAACAGTGGCATTAGTTGCAGTCCTGGCCCCTTTCCGGGCTGGCTGATAAACCCCATCGCTCTGGCAGAGTTGTCGCTCTGGCAGGAGGGGAAGTTTGCTCCTACCAGCACCTTCTGCCAGGCCTTTGGAGGGGTGCTGACTCAGGCGACTCAGCCCTTGCTTTACAGACTTCATCTATAGAAGAGGAGGATCTGCCTGAGTGAGTGTGTGGAGTCCTCAGACCTGCACACTTGGCCTTCCAGAAATGACAAAGATTGATGACATCTTTGGAATAATTTGGCATGTCCCAACCAAGGAAAGATTTTCCCAGTTCAGATACAGTACTGACTATCCCCCCTGTCCATCCACAAATTCACAGATAGAGTAGGGTGAGGTAGGAACGTCTCACAATTTGGAAATTGAGCTTCTGTGAATCCTTTCCCCAGCACCACTCCATGTCACCTGCATGCCTGGCACTGGCAGGGAATGGGAACAGAGCAGAGCTCAACTGGCCTGCATGGCTAGCAGCTGGGAAGAGTTTGGGGGTTTTATGATGATGGACTCAGATGACAAGTGGCCAACAGATGTAATCCTTGTGATGATGGGATGGGTAGCCAGCACTCCTAGGTTTCTCTCTGGTTTACCCACAGATATGCAAATATGTCTGCACTGCCCTGAAAGCCTCTTTTAAACTGAAGCAATTGTTAGGGCAGTGTTTTGGGTCCATTCTGTAGTCTCAGAGCAAGATGATAGCACTCAAAAAATGGACCCGTGTGAACATCTGTCACTGGACACTATTGGAACTGCCTCTGGTCTGACTTGGTGTGGTGAGTCATGTGTATCCAGAACATCTCTAGGAGGGAAGTCTTCCACTCCACTTCCTTTAACTGGAACAAGGGGAGGCAAACATTTAGTAAAACAGCTTCAAAAGTTGGAGACCTGGATGTTTTCATGTAAAGTTAATGACTGTTAAAAATAGCAGTTCTCATTCATTTCCCTACCAGAGCCCTGTCTGTTATTCTGGACGTGACCCAGGGTGTACATGGGACTGTCGCTGTGGCTAAACACAGGACTGCAGCAGCTATTCCAAGAACAGTGATCTATCTCATGTACCTCCCCAGGACACAGCTTCCCCCAGCTTTTCTGCTTGCAACAACCTTCATGACAGGCCCAGGTAAAGGACCACAGACATCTGGAAGGCTTCCACAAGGCCAGGAGAAAGCTATCATAGCAAAATCTCTGCAAAGCCCAGTGCACACACTCATCAGATACTAAACACTTGAGCTGGGAAAGGGAGGGGGACGGGACATGAGCTCTTGTGTGTCTTCAGAGATTTGTGCTGGGTACCTCTGCTGAAGCAGCTTGGGCTGCAGCAGATCTGGTGGATGTGCAAAAGAACATGGCACTGCTTGGTTATGTGGTTAGTGGGGGACAGGCAGAGAATCTAGATGGTGTTTCTGGCCTCTGCCTGCAGCTGTGCAGCACTTGGTGGTTGTTGAGTTCAGCTCTTTGTCGGGTCGACACAGGGATGCAAATTCTTTGCTTGAAGGTGGGGAAGCTGAGGTTCAGAGGAATATTTGCTGATTTTAAAGGAAATATATTGTGTTTCACATCTCTCTATTGCAAGGGAAACTTGCATTGCAAACACATTCTTTTCCCCCTGGGAAATTATGTCTTTTCTTTAATGCAAGGGGATCCAGCTGCTCTCCAGATGCAGACCAAAGGAGTCACTTGTTTTGGTGGTAGGTTGGAGCCCAATGGAGGGAGAAAAAGCAACTGCTTGGATTTCTGCAGCTGTTGTATTTCAGAAGGATAGGAGAGGCATGGAGACCCCTCACCTCAGTGGCACAGGCACTGCTGGTCCCTTCTGCAGACACAAGAGGCTTTGGGAAAATGACATGAAATGAAAATACCAGCACACAAATAAAGGAGAGCTACATCCTTTAAGTGCACCAGGATGGGTTGCCAGGTCACACCTCCTGAGTTCATTCTTGGTGCTGTTACTGTAACACACCCAGGAGCCACGATGCTCTGTGGAAATATACCAACATTTCACATACTTATTTAGTGTGAGAGAGGGACTTTAGCAACCAAATACTTTATGTGAAAGGGAAACACAGGTATGGGAAGGGATGCTCAAGGTCACCTCACAAGCTAGTGGCAGAGTAAGGCAGGTAAGTCCCATCTGATGGGGCCAGACCATTGTGATGGACTCACAGCAACCACCTGCAGCCCTTGCCACTGCCCCAGTATTCCTGAACGTGGACTGTCTCTGTCTGGCAGGGACAGGGCACCTGTGAAACAGCCTGCAGCTCTACTTACCCCCAGGCCAACAACCAGCTTGGCAAGGAGTATAGGAAAGTCTGAAAGAGAGACAGGCTGCACAGTAACGGTGCATTTCTGAACACAGCATGCTTCTTGCCTCTGCTTCTTACAGTCAGCAAAAGCAGCGGAGTTTTAACCTGGCTTTGATGCTTTTTTTGCATTCACAACAAGCTCCAACGATAATATTCACTTTAATTTAGCTCTTCCCTAGAAATGAACCTTTCAGTTTACTCTGCTTGCCTGTATTCAGGCAGTAGAGAGACCCTGAACAGCTTACATTGGGGAAAAGTCTGATTTGTCTGTTCAGTCCCAGTGGTGTGCCAGGCACATTTGATTGCTGGAACTACCCCAAATTCCTGCCTGCACCCTTAATTGGGAGACAAGGATGGGGATGAGCAGGGAACTCCAGAGGTGTAAATAGATCAGTTAGCCACATGGCGTCATCTGTGCTTTGTACAAATATAGTTGAGGACATGCTGAGCAGAAAGAATAATTTTAATTATCACATGCTTCTTCCCCAGCTCTGGAACTAATGTAAATACATTCTCACTTCTGCTTCTTTTAGCAGACTAGCTAGTAAACTTTCCAGGAAGGTGCCATACCTCAGCATCTACCTCATCTCATTCCTCAAAATCCACAAAGGCTATGTCCATGTCAGCAGAGATGAGGAGCCCTTTGGCATGTGTTGAGAAAGTGATGCACATGTTCCCAATAGGTAAAGAGAAGCAGCACCACACTGTCCTCCTTCATCCTCTCAGGGCATGGGCGTTGTGCTTAGGAGGTCTTTCTGTAACTGTACTGTTCATGGTAAAAATACACACTTCTCGATCTTGGAACATGACACCTGTCAGACTTTCCTGTTTCGTGCAGATATGTGGGCAGATGTATAACAGTGGAGAAGCTGCAAAGCAGTGTAGCCTCCCTTCCCAGAAACTTTTTGTATAGGCCTTGCTTGGGAGCTGCTAGACTGTAGTGCCTGCAGAAGTGGTTGTGGTGTGGGGGATAGTGGATGGGGCTGTTTAGGAAAGTAGTTACTTTGCATTAAAAGTTTCTAGCTGTTTCAAAATAGTCATTTGCCCCTGCAGATTGCTTACAGTGAAGGTTCAGTGGAGATGGCTGAGCTGACACAATGTCTGCTGTAGCTCCTGAGATTGCTGGAAATATCCACTATTAAATCCCTTGTTGTCTCTGGGTAGGAGCCATTTCTCTATCTTTAAGAATAGGGCTTGAAGAAATGCCCCAGGTGACCTCAGTGCTCTTCAAAGCAGATTTTTGAATCTTCTAATTTTTATAAAATAAAGGTGTGATGAATGTGTTTATCATTTCCCTCCAGTAAAGGGCTTGGAGAACTCCCTTGTGTGTGACTAATACCAGTAGTTTCCATCAGATGGACATGAGACCCAGGGTCACTGCGTGTAATTCCCTGTGTATGTAATTTGTCCTATTCGTGTGAATAGTTGGAAATTCAAACTGGTTATTACACTGGGTAAAACTTGAATTGAATTGTCAGGACAACATGAGAAAATTGCACTGTGTATGTTCACCGATTCTAATGTAAATAAATAGCCTTTAGAGTTAGTTACTCCATAAACTGAAAGAATATCTGTAACAGACAAGGACTAGTATAAGATGAATGTCATGCAAGAATCAAAGGAAGATGCATTTGCTTGAGGTTGCTTTGGGAACACTCCTGGGAGGCGTGGGTTTGGGGAGAGCTGGTCTGTACTGGGTGCTCTGAGCCAGCTGCTCAGAGCTCAGGGAGTGGGACTTTGGCAGGTTCAGGGTGCTTTTTTTTCCCTAGAGAGCATTCTCGTTTGCTTACTTCTTGGTTTTTTTTCTTCTCCTCTGTCTGTTTTTCTGTCTTTTATGGTCTTGATAGTGGAAAGTGAGAAACCTTTGCCTTTCAAACCTACCTGATTATCCCTGGAATAGCACTAGTACCAACAGCTTCCTCCCTCAGTGATAAGGCAAAGATGTTCAAAGAGGCCAGAACAAAACTTCCCAGGAATTCTAACCCTGTTTTTTGACATTCAAATCTTTGCTACACTCCCTCATAGTGCAGAAATTTTCCATGCTGCTTTGCATTAGCTGTAAAGTCCTTCAATTGTCAGATGTATATAAACCTCAGCTGAACAAGTCAGCTGGTTCTTTAGAGCAAAATTTAGAAGAAATAGGGGTTTGTACCCACTTCAGGAAACTGAAACACAGAAACATTGAGGCTAGATGTCATTTCCTCCCTGCAGGGTGCGAGTTTATGAACCTAACAATGTTCTTTTGACAGTTGTGTGAGTGGGATAATAAATAAATGGGAAAATGAGATGACAGGTTTCACAGCTTCCCTGTTGATGGCACTTAGAATAAAAAAAACCAAGTTTTGCATGCTCTGCTAGGAGAAAATGTCAGAAACACAGAAGCACACAGTTAGAGATGGCGAGGTTCCCCAGGTGTGGATCCAGTCCTGCAGGTGCCCAGGTTCATCAGGAGCAAATTTGGGATGAAAGAGATGAAAAGTGAAGTTCGATAGTCCGCTGAGATCCTGGAAAAACCTGCTGTCCCATTTGCTGGCACCACTTGGTATCTAATAAACATGTAGAGCTCTAAAAACCCCTGCTGTGCCCTGGATGAGATGTCTCACTGCCAGCTCACACATCTGAGCCTGAGCCTGAGCACAGTGCTGGAGGCACTGCACTCTTCATGTCACAAGTCGTGTTCACAGAGGTCACTTCTGTTCCTGATTCTGGCACAGCACCTCTGTTTGCCCAGAAAGGTGATGGATACCCCATCCCTGGACACATTTAAGGTTAGGGGGCTTGGAGCAACCTGATCTAGTTGAAGATGTCCCCGCTTATTGCAGGGAGGTTGCACTAGATGGCCTGTAAAGGTCCCTTCCCACCCAAACCATTCTCTGATACAATGATCACCTCTGGTATTGCCCTGTGAGGAAGGTGGCAGCTGACCAAACCGTTAGCATAAATGGAAAAAATTGCTAAAGCTGCTTGATCCTGAGCGTGCTGACCTCTTCCCAGGATGAGCTCAAGCTTGTTGCCACGTGAGATGCTTTCAGCTGGTTCGGAGCTGTGGGGTTTTCTTCCTCCTCTTGAGCACAGAAGCATTAACTTTTTGGACCTAAGACAAGCAACGAGCTTTCACCTTCCCTGACTATTGTGCTTAGATAAGTCCCTTGCTGTGGGAATGCTCTGTGGCACTTGGATCAAACTGACACCCAGGACTTTCTGCCTGGTGGCCACCTCACTCTGCACTCCAAACTGCCCAGGGGGCTTGCTTAGAATTTGTGTGGCAGCAGCAATCTTTGCTCCCAGTTATTAAGTGTGAAGCTGGCAATGTGTGTGCTTTAAGGCCAAAATAAAGGCTGTTTGCATCCTCTGAAAGGTTATGATTTGCCTTGTAACATCCTCAGGATGTTTTTGCTGCCCTGGTGGGGTCCTGTAGGGGAAGCACAGTGCTGGATCACTTTGGCTTGTCCATGCAGCAAAGCAAAGCAAGGAGCAGGACATCCATCAGGAACAACCCTCATGCTTCCAGAGTAGTGAGGACCAGGACACACAAAGCTGGCCACTGGACCAGCTTCAGAGCTCTTTCTGGATTTTAGCACACTTTAGAAACTGATAAATAAACACCTTTATCCTGCTTTATCCCCTTTCTGATATTTTCTGGAAGTGAGAGAAAGAGAGTACCCCATTTCCAACATTAAAGGAATATTTACTTTGCCTGATTTCTCAAAAGAAATGGGGTTCAGGTGGTTATCTTCCACCCACTCTTCCCTCAAGATTTTGAGCTCACGTGGCCAGTTTCCACAGTGCCTGAAAGAATAAAAGTTCCTAAAATGTTTCTTGAGCAGAGATATCCAGTTCAAACACATGCACTTTATGCAGATGTCAGGAAACCACACCAGTGGGTGCTGGCAATGAGCCCTGTGTACCCCAGCTCCCCGTGGGCTCGCTGGTGGTTGGGCATTGCACGGTCTGCACAGCAGCACCTCTCCAGCCCCTCTGGTGTGGTGAAGCCAACAGAGAACTCAGACACTAGGCTCTGGCTCAGGCTTTACGCCCTGAGATTATAAAATGGGATTTTAAAACTGCAGAGCAATGAAAAGCTTCTACTGGAAGAGAACCCCTTAATAAACACAAAAATCCTATTAAAAAAATATATATACATAACAGTGCTGCCACATTGAGGCATTGGTGACAGCTCTCCTGATTTATCATGACTTTTGCACTTGGCAGTGTTTTTTATTTCTAGTGACCGACCATTGGAATCCTGCTATTGTAGGAGCCGTTTTCCCTGTCCTTTTAATATAAGCCAGAGTCTAGCTGCCATGTTTGCAGAGGGAAGCTATAGAAGGTGAAATAAGTACAGTGTAAGGTTTTTAAAACCAGAAGGCTGGTCAAAAAATCCACAGCACTTTTTAATTTCCTTATTTTTTAGTATTTGGCTGAAAACACAAGTCTCGCAATGATGAATCGTGAATAGTTGGTTCATTCAGAGTACGAGAACAAACCAGAGAGTAGCACATCACTCAGGGCATTCTGCTATGCAAAAATTTGTGTACTGAGTGAAGGTAAGTGCTTAGGAAATGATCCAAAATGCCACACCAAAGGAACAAACCGAGTGCCTTCATTTCTCTCCAAGCACTATGATAAATCCATCATTTATCTGTAGTTTCACTTGAAAATATAGGTGTCCTGAAGTGGGTGTCTGATTGTCGTTAAGTTGGAATAGGCTGCACAGAAAACAGGGTATTTTTGTGGAGGAAGGGAGTAGGTCACTGGTTGGCAACACATTGCACAGGACTCACCCAGCTATCAGTGTGGGTAGGTGAGATGCATTTCTTCTGTGGAGCTGGGCATCCCCCTTAACTATAACCTTTTTATGAGAAACGTGAACCCATTTAAATTAGATACAGAAGGGCAAAAAAGTTCTGGTGGTCCTGCCCTTTCTCAGAGCATTTTGCACGTTTTCCAGTGTTCTGCTGGAGTGGGAGGTCTGTCTCCTGGTGCTTTGTCTCTTGCTATGCAGGGTGCGCGAGACTGCAGGGTCCCTAGGGTGGACAATATAGGCAGAAAAAATGTTGTTTTCCCAGTGTTGTGCAGACCCACACTGTTGGGCTGACTCTTTGATCAGGACTGTAAAAACAGAAGATTTTTTCTTTCCTGCTTTCTGTGACTTCCTTGGCTGCTTGCAAAGACCCATGAGCTGGAATCTCATCATCTGCCCAACAACCTCCCAAAGGTATTTTAGGAGTGCCACATGGAGCACCAGCTCACGGTACTTACAGCATTGCATATAGTGCTCCAGCGGCAGCAATTCAGTCCTTATTTGGGTTGCAGCCAATGTTTGTTGTCCTCCTTGGAAATGGTATTGATTATTTTTGCTGAGGAGCCAATTATGGCTGCTATGATACTCGCCACCTCTCTTCCCAGGATGATGTGTGCCATGGAGGCTGCTCTACTTCAGCTAGGGCTGCCAAATGGGCCAGTGAGGCTCCAGACAGAGCCCTAACCTTTTAAATAACCCACGATATGAATAAGCAGTTACTCACTCCCTAAACCTTATTGGATGTGTTGGTTGGGTTTGGTTTGTGCAGGGATTGGCATTTGTTTAATACCTGGGAGGTTTAATACTGGGAGGTGCAGTGTCCCACATGGCATCTGTCTGCTTGGTGGCACTGCAGATTGCATGCAGTGGGAAGAATTTTGGATGAGAGAAAACTGCTGTGCCAATGGAGAGCAGTCCCATGGGCTTTTGGAGCCCACCAGCAATTGGTACCCAGCGTTGCATTGCCAGGGAAAATTACCCTGGGCTATCAAATTGTTCACATCTTGCCAAGCCTGGTGGGGTTCCATGCCAACGACCATGGAATGATGGCTGGAGTCTAGGACCCTGCTCTGCCAGTGGTAGTTGTGATGTTAGGCAGAAAACAATGGTTGTGGAGCCTGCAAGCAGCTGACCTGCTTCTGGTGCCTGCTGTTGGCAGCAGCTCTGCAAAGCCTTACACAGCAAAACCACAAAAATCTTAAGGCTTCACCCCAGTGAAAGTTCAAAACAAACCCCCTGATTATAATAAAGCCTTTGAGAGGTCCTTCTCAGCTAGAGGTGAGATGTCCCCCATGATCAGAAGCGGGAGTGAGTGCACTCTGATAAACCAGTTGCCAGAGAATCTTGATAACCCAGCAGAGAGATTTCTGCCTGATGGGAGGACAGAGGATGTGGCAGTGCTGAAGCTGTGGCGTGTCCAGAGTTCTGCTCTCCCGTGGGCTGAGTGGTGGAGATGGTGGGTTGGTACTGAAACATGGGCAATTCCTCATTTTCCTCTATATTTATTACCTTGTTCTACCTCATTGAGTCTGTGTAAAAAGGTTCTTTGCCTAGATGGTGGTTGGGTGTTGGAACAGGCTCCCCAAGGCAGTGGTCACAGCACCAAGCCTGACAGAGTTCGTGCGTCCGGATGATACTCTCAGGCACATAGTATGACTCTTGGGGATGGTCGTGTGCAGGACCAGGAGTTGCACTTGCTGATCCTTGTGGGTCCTTTCCAACTCAGCATATTCTGTGATTCTCTGTTAATGTTACAACTGGTGTTTTTGGCTCTCCTTGGGTTTACAGCATTTAACAGGATCCTGGGCAAAGCACTGTCCCACATGATTATTTGATACTATTTAGATGAATTTGTTGATCCTCCAACCTGAGTTTGTTTCCTTAAAATTTGGGCTGTATTTTTCCATCTGTCTGCCTAGTGGAGACAGTGTCCAAAATTGGTATTTCAATCACTTCGTATATATTTTTTGCAAAGTTAATTGAATTGTGAGAAACAGGTTACTTAAGCAAGTGCAGTGGCCCCTGTCACACTTCACAGGACCTGTTAAACACATAAACCCAAACGTGATCAACACTTCCCAATAATTACAACCGCAATGGGCAAATCAGCCATCCTGCCCCCTGAGGAAGGGGGTTGATGAAGTCTTTTTGGGGAAGCTCCTCCAGCGCAGCTGCTGCTGGACTGAAACGTGATAATGCCTCTGTCCACCATGAAATACTACATCTTCAATCATATCCCTGACCCAAAATAGTATTTAAACTGGTATATGATGAACTGCAATCCAGGCCCATGTCACCTGAACAAAGCAGGAATATCATCTGCTCTGTTTATAGAGAGGGAAATAAGTTGTGCGATCTCTTCTCGCTGCCATTTAGGTGTCATTAGTGAACTTGGGCACACCTGGGACATGCCCACTGGGGTTGGGACTGGTTGGTGAGCACAGGACCCTGAGGCAAGCAGAGTTCAGTGGCAGTTGTTTTGAGCCCTAGTTTCTCTGTGCCAGATGATGCAGTAAGCTTGGCTTTGGGGGTGCTTCTCTGATGCAGAGGGCTGTCTGATCAGAAAATGGTTATTTTGCTGCAATAATTTGCTGCAAGCAACTTGCACTAGTCTCTCCAAGGTAACATCCTATTGATTAATGCACAAACTTACCCCCTCTCACTGTGTCTAGTTTTCATTCCATGTAAGCTCTGATTACTCAGTAAAAAACATTGGCTTATGATGCTAAACATCAAAATGCAGAAGCAGAACCCTCAGTATCTCCACTGTTTGGCAGTGTGTTTGCTCAGGGTTATTTTCATGCCACACACAGTTGAGGTTATTGAAGAGAGTAAAATGAACAGTGTTTGTTATTCAGTTCATTTTGGGTTTTCAGTGCTGTCATTGTCTCAGGGAAGTGGTGCCTGAGGATTCGGAGCAGGTGAGGTTAAGAATTCATTACACAGTGTTTGAGGCTGTACAGAAACAGCTCCCAAAGGTCTCACTGAAGGAAAAGGAAAGGATACTGTATGGAGGAGCCAGGAGTGGGTGGACATGGAGACAAGTCTGCAGTGCCAGGGCACTGACTGCAGGAGCAGTGATGCTGGGGTTTATGCTTTTCAGACTTCTGGGCTGTATATCTCCTCTGAGCTAAGTGTGTAGGTTTCCACTGGGACCTCTGCTGTGTCCTTACTGGCTGGATCTGCATCTGAGGTCAGGTTCCTTACACCAAGTAGATTTAACTGAGATTATGCATTTGTTAGTCTGGATCTGGATCTGAACTGTTTATTTCTATAATTTGCCAAACTAAAATCCAGAGTCCAGAGGATCTTAGTGTATGCCTTCGTTCCAGAGTCTGACTCTGGTTTTCTAGGCTGTTAATGCATTAAGGGTTCTTTGAAACAGTTAATAATTTGTATTAAGTGGTTTAGCTGCAGATTTTTAACTACCTAACCACAACAGACTAGAAGCAAATGGAATGGGGTTATTCTTAAAAAGGTTTCCATTATCCTATGCTTACCTTGTAATCCCTCCATCTCTACAGAATCCATCCATCTCTACAGAACCGTGTGGCTCTTCTGCTTTAGAGATGGAGGCAGCAGCCCACAGATGCATAGGGTGCCTGCTCTGCATCTGCAAAGTCTTGGATATTGCCAAGGCTGTTCTGTCAACCTTCATCTCAAGTCCAGGAGAACAAAATTTGGGTTTAGATTAGAGTGGGAAAATGGAAACAAAAGAGACAAGAAAAGCCTGAGTAAAGTGTTCAGAGAAATTGTGTGATAGAAATTATTCAAGTTAAGTCAAAGACCTTGGGCTGCTTCCACATGGGAAGGTCACCAGGGCCAGATGCAGCCATCCAGGTGAATTACTGAGTCTCTCTGTGTTGTCCTCAACAATCTGTATGAGTCCTGCCATGGAATTTGATGCAATCACTATGTGTAAAACCAGCACAATACCATCCTGTGGAGTAGCATGGGGAAGCCCACGAGGTTGGCTGGATAAGGGGGCTCATCTCATTCCTTGCACTTAGGTCTGTGCTAACCACGTACTGATAGATGAGGGACCTGGTTCTCCCTGCCTCTAAAACAAACCTCTGTCCTCCCGTTCTGTCTCTTTGCAGAGCTTCCTTCCTCGGAACACTTGAGCGTGGCTGATGCGACATGGCTTGCCCTCAACGTGGTATCTGGTGGAGGTGGCTTCTCCAGCTCCCAGCCCATTGGAGTGACCAAAATTGCCAAGTCAGTAATAGCACCTCTAGCTGACCAAAACATCTCAGTGTTTATGCTCTCCACCTATCAGACGGACTTCATCCTGGTAAGAGAATGTGAGAGGAAAAGGCAGAGTTACTGCCACTAGATGAGGGTTCAGTTAGGCATTTCTGGGAACAAGTTGTTTGGGAAGCAGCAGAAGTACCAAAGTCTGCTTTCCCCAGAGCTCTGTCCCTTGTAGTTAGGCTTTCTGACATCTCAGGAGCTTTTCCCATGGAATGAAGCATTTGTTGTCATGAGCTGTCTGGTGTCTAAGCTGAGCCCACACTACAGTCTCTCCCTCAGTGGAGGTTCTGGCAGCATTTCCCACCATCACTCAGACATTGGTTTTCTGAAAGTTAGAGGAACACAGTGTCTGCTGTCAGGTTGGCTGGTGATGGCCAAGAGGCTCCAAAGTTGTTTTGGACAGACTGTTTTTCTGTCTGACACACACGTGTGTGTGTGTGCGTGCCCGCACACAGGGCCCAACCGTATTTCCTTAGGAAACAAGGCTGAAGAACAGGCAAGTACTGAGTTCTTGAAGGGATGCTGGAAAAGACATGAGACGTCCTCCTCTTAAAAATCTCCACACTCTTTTCACAATCTTAAAAGCACTCTGAGGCTCGCACTGGTATCACCAAGTGTGCTTCTCTAAGACACACACAGATGGTAATTATTGTTACACACCACAGATGGTAATTATCATTACACACCCGCTGGCTCAAGCAGGAGTCACATGTCCACTTCTCAGTGCCCTGAGAGCATGTGCCCTCCACTGCAGTATCTTGTCACTTCTGGAGCACACCATCACCAGATAATCCTGTTGTCACCTCCAGGTGCGTGAGCGAGACCTGCCCTTCGTGATGCACACGCTGGCTGCCGAGTTCACCATCCTCAGAGTAGTGAATGGGGAGACAGTGGCTGCTGATGACTTTGGGATAACAAATGGATTTGTCAAACCAAAACTAGGTAAGGACCAGCACAGGCTCAGCTTGCCAGGGAGTTGGTCTCCATGACACGTGGGGTGGAAGTCCTGCCTCCTAGCTTCCTCCAACATTTGGGGCAATGTTTATCCTGTTGTAAGGTAGTAATCTTACAAGGTTATCCCAGTACAACCAAGGATTTGAGTAGGTTAACTTTCTGAGCAGTGCTGAGTTTTGCTGAATTTTAGCCTTTTAATGCTTGTTTCACATCTCTAGAGGAGACATGCCTTTTGTAGGACAGAAGGTTAAAGTACAGTTCATTGCCGTTGCAAAAATAACATTGTCTGCAGCCCATATTTCCATGCTTCAACATTCCAAAGAAAAATGGCTTCTATAAAAGCTTGTTTAAGTATTGCAGTGATGCACAGAGAAGATTGTTGTTCAACTTTCACACTTCAGTGCCAATGAGGATCAAGGCCACAATGAGCTCAGGACTGTACAAAAGCTTAGTATGTTTGCAGTCTAGAGGAACGAGCATCAAGCCAAAGGGCACAATTAGGAAAAGGAACAACTTAAATATATATGTTTAGCTGGAGACCTCTGTGTAACTTTTTGCCCATAACCAAAATAAAAGCAGAGATCAGTTTTTATGAAGTGCTGCTCAATTTTGTCACTCAGGAGCTATAAATCATCTGATTTAAGAAAATGAGCCTTAAACAAAAAATGCATTAAGGAAGGGCACAGTGAAACGCGTTGATTAGGCACAGGTATGTAGTTTACTGTGTTGCTCTATTTTCTCGTTGGTTGCCTAAATACTGGCTGCTTCTCAACCGCTGGCTGCAAATGTCTTTGCCAAACTGCTGTGTGGCAGCTGGTTTTTAATTTTTCTAGATATTATCCCCAGAAATGAGGAAAAAGAGGATGGAGTGCCAACAACCACAGCTGGAGAAATGCCTTCCATAGCCCTGCCTTTTAAATGGTGGAAGCCTGAATTTTTTTGCACTTTTCAGTTTGTCTTGGCACCTCCTTTAGGTTGTCCCTCAACTCATGTGGCTACACCTGATGGTGTGAAAGCCCCTAGGAGTAGAGAGCTGGGCTGGGTACTCAGGGTGATACCACCCTATACCCCAGGGAGAGCACCACAAGAGCAGGTTGTGCACAAGTCCCTCAGTCCCTGTCTGAGAGCCAACATGTCTTCAGCTATGAAGAACTGCCTTACAAATACCTTGAGCTTTCTCTGCGGCTGCTGCCAGTGCATGGATAATATGGCTGCTGGGACAGGAACTTTCTGCAGATGTGGCTTCACAGTTGTATGTGTCCATGTGTCTCTTTCAGTTCAGAGGTCTGTCATTCATCCCCTTTCCAGTCCGAGTAATATGTTCTGCGTCACCAGCCTGGATCCAGATACCCTGCCTACTGTTGCTACACTCCTAATGGATGTCATGTTTTACTCCAATGGGTAGGTCATGCAGGGAAGTGTGCTTCCAGGAGAGGTGTGCCTGGCGTCTGAAAGCACAGAATCCCATTGCTCCTCTGGGATGCTCAGGGATCTGCTGTGGCCTTGTGCTGCTCCAGTGCTCTGCACTGGGGGAGGAAGGTTTCACAGACTCAGGAGGGTTGTCCTGATAGGTGGAAACCCAACGGGCTTGAGGGTGCCCAAAGACATCTGCTGGTTTTGGAAAGCTTGAACCTTTCAGAGTGAAGTTAAGAGCAGCCATGTGATCAGTGTGCTGCGTATTCGTACAGCTGGCTGGGCTGCTGCCCTTTGGTGCCTGTGGCTCCTGGCCCACAGCCTCCTGCGAGGGGACCTTGGGGCAGGGATGGGAGAGGTTTGTCAGATGTGGAGATTACCTTTTTCCCCCCTGCAAAATAAAAAAATTAAAAGCAGTATAGAGTGACAGGACTCTGTGTCACTTCCCTAAGTCAGTGTATGTACATTTCTGGTTTCACAGCCTTCCTGTGTTCTTCTAGCCATAGTTAATGTTCTTCTCTTCTGTTTCTTCAGAGTAAAAGACTCAGTGGTGGGCAACGAAGACTCGGGACATATTCGCTTTTTCTCCTTTTCTCTCATCGAGGGTTATATCTCCTTGGTCATGGATGTGCAGACACAGCAGAGGTGAGCATTAGTCTTAGGGTAACCTGAACCTCAAAAAAAGCACCTGGGATGTTTTCAAAGGAGCAGGAAGCAGCTTAGACTCCTTCACGTTATTGGGACCTTCATTGCATCAGTGTCATGGGTCTGTACATCCTGTCACTTTCCAGAGTGAAATCTGGCATGTGAGTTCCAGTGTCTGAATTTTGGGCTTGTCTGTCCAAGCCCTCAGTGAAATCACAAGTCAGTGTGATGTAGGGTTATCTCACTTTCAGAAGAGGAACACTGGAGTGAAGTGATTTTGGCATTTTTATTCTATTGTTCATTAGCTGTGCTTTTAAAAGCAAAACCCAAAAAGAAAATCTGGTGTAGCTGTTTGAAGTTTTACTGCTGAAGGCCAAAATCAGGATGGGGATGTCAGTGATGCTGTCTTCCTGCTTTTCTTTTACATATGACTGGTCTTGGTTCGAAATTTTGTTATGATGATTATGTCATGAGTTATCCCTTTGCAGTGGGAGCCCATGACTCATTTGTCTGATAAGGAAGAAGTCAGCTGGGGAGCAAATATCAACCTCTGTGTGTGTTTGTGCTTCTGCAGCTGCACAGCACAGAAGGCTCTGAGGTCTGGAGGCTGGAGAGGATGCTGTACTGAGACTCAATGCTTAGATCTGCTTTTATAACACAGAGTAGTGTTTGGGTTTGATTCTTGGGGGCAAGTCCCCTGCCCCAGGGACTTGTTTTTCAAACTGTTAATTGCCCTCTTGAAAGTTTCTTTGACCTTACTAGAGTAAACCTTTGTCTTCCTTCAAGACTGGCCAGAGGGCTGGAGCTTCAGCCTGGGGCGTGGAAAACCTGGGAGGCCAATTCTTCTCCATCACAGGCTGCCTGACTGATGTTGGGCAAGTCTCTTACCCACTGGTCTCCTTTCTCCTGCTAAGAAATAAGGATGTCTGCAGAGATACCAGGGACCTCCTGGGGATAGTATGGAAAAAAGCACTGATGGTGCTCAAACACAAGAACAGTGGTCAACATTTACATTCCTGAGAGCAGGTATAGAAATACATTCCATCCCTAGGTGTGTCCAAATGCAGCTCAAATGAAACCTTCACAGTCTCAATGTTTGTAAAACTGGGGCACAGCCTGTTTCTTAGAAATCTTTTCCTGTGCCTCTCTCGCAGCAGATGCTGATTTACCACAGGACACTTGGAGGGGCTGGCAGGTGCATTTGCCCCACTTGCCCTGAGTTTTCCCAGTTTGCCCAAGCTGCTGCCCTGCTATTGTTGACTTCAAATGTTGCAGGAATGCAGGAAGAGCAGATCCCCGCAGGCAGAATCTGAGACACTGCTGTGTTTTAATTGCCATGTTTGGTGTTCCTTTGCTTTTACAGATTTCCTAATAATTTGTTGTTTACAAGTGCTTCTGGTGAACTATGGAAGATGGTGCGGATTGGTGGGCAGCCTCTTGGCTTCGGTAGGTGACATTTGGGGGATCAGTTGGTGCACAGGCAGTCAGTCGCCTCAGGGCCTTCAAGGAGTATGGAAAAATCCATCTGAGGCTGAGGGTTTTTGAGAGTCAGCAGCTTGACATGACTTTGTGAGCTGAGATTTTCAAACAGGAGGAGTCCGACTCCTACCTATTAAGTCAGACTTCTAAATATACTCCTGAAAGTGCTACATGCTTGACAGCTCCAGCTAAATTGCATTCGTCTGCTGGACTTTGAAGGTGGCTACTGCTGGGGTTCTGATTAAAGAGAAAAACTGGACAAAAGGTGGCATGAAAACGCATTGTAGATTACTGGAATCAGTGGTCCAAAGGCACTGTCATGCTCCAGTGCAGAGATCATAGAATCCTAGAATCAGCAGGGTTGGAAAAGACCTCTGAGATCATCAGGTCTAACCCTTGATCCGACGCTGCTGTGGTTACTAGACCATGGCACTGATGCCACATCCAGTCTCATCTTAAAAACCTCCAGGGACGGAGAATGCACCACTTCCCTGGGCAGCCCATTCCAATGCCTGATTGCCCTCTCTGTAAAGAATTTCTTCCTAATATCTAACCTAAACCTCCCCTGCCAGAGCCTAAGACCATGCCCTCTTGTCTTACTGATAGCTGTCTGGGAGAAGAGACGGACCCCCACCTGGCTACAACCTCCTGTCAAGTAGTTGTAGAGAGTGATGAGGTCTCCCCTGAGCCTCCTTTTTTCCAGGCTAAACAACCCCAGCTCCCTCAGCCTCTCCTAATAGGACCTGTGTTCAAGTCCCTTCACCAGCCTTGTTGCTCTTCTCTGGACCTGCTCCAACATCTCGACATCCTTCCTGAACTGAGGGGCCCAGATCAGGTTATTCTCTGACTTTGGTAGATTTAGTATAGATTTATAGCTGTCCAAGTGGGAGTCCTGTTCTCAGATGTTTCACATTCAGTGCTGCATGTTTTCTCTATTCAAAAAATTTTGGTCTGAAGTAACACAGAGCAAGTGCTTCATGCCTGGAGGCATGTTCTTATTGCTGTGTCCCCTGCAATTTTAAGGGTCTGATCTGAATACTGCAACAAAGGCCTGATCTTCAGGAAACATGGGGGCTCCTTCCCATGGTCTACAAAGTACAAGCTTCAAGAACATTTCTGAAAAATGTTTGGCCAATTTTTATATTTAATTGCAACTTCTACACCAGACAAACAAAAGTAGCAGGAAGGAAATTTTCATGTACTTTCTCTTTAAGCATCTTAGAGGCAAAATATGTAGATATGTCACTGATGGCACATCAGGACACTGACCAGGCCCCTACATATGTGATGTTTAAATATGTTAACTTAAAATCAAGTTGAAATGTTGAATTTGGATCAGTGAAACTCAAGATTTCATCTGAAAACAGTGTACCGTTTTATCTGCAATGAACAAGACAGATGAACGATTTAAATTCCATTTAAAGCCCAGAAAGCCAACCGAATAGCCCAAACAGCCAACCAGATCTTGGGCTGCATCCAAAGGAGCAGGGCCAGCAGGTCGAAAGGTGGTGATTCTCCCGCTCTACTCTGCTCTTGTAAGACCCCACCTGGAGCACTGTGTACAGATCTTGTGTGGACATGGAACTGTTGGAGCAAGTCCAGAGGAGGCCACGAAGTTGATAAGGGAACTGAAGCACCTCTCCTGTGAAGACAGGCTGAGAAAGCTGGGGCTGTTGAGCCTGGAGAACAGAAGATTGTGTAGAGACCTCACATCAACTTTCCAGTATCTGAAGGGACCTACGGGGAAGCCAGGGAGAGACCCTTCATCAGAACTGCAGTGACAGGACAAGGATTAATGGGTTCAAACTGAAAGAGGGGAAATTTAGGTTAGATATTAGGGAGAACTTTTTCTCTGTGAGGGTGGTGAGACACTGGCACAAGTTGCCCAGGGGGGTTGCAGATGCCCCAACCCTGGCAATGTTCAAAGTCAGGTTGGATAAGGCCTTGAGCAACCTGGGCTAGTGGGAGATGTCCCTGCCCGTGACAGAGGGTTGGGACTAGATGATCCTTAAGGTCCATTCCAACACATTAATGTTCTGTGATGAGATTGGCATGAAATCCTGTCTCAGGGGCTGTGGTGGGCTGCAGCCTAGGAACCATCTCTTCAGGGTGACGGGTGGGTCAGCATCTCCTCTTTCAAAGGTGCAGGGCAAAGTGTTTGATAGCAGAGAAAAATGGAGGTAAAGGGCATATGAGGCTGGTTGTGGTGCGTCCTTCTGAACATCATTCAGTGCCTTTCTTTGGACCTCTGAAAATCGTTTCAGTTCTAATGTTTTGTGCCTTTAGAGATCTGCTGTGTAGCAAAAAGAAGGTAATAAAATTAAATGTGCAAAAAAAAGCCTAATTCTGTGAGAAAGAACACATTTCATTGCAGAGATTCCTTCTGGTTGGAGTTTGTAAAGACAAACTACTCCCTCTGTAGCCGTGGAGTTGGTGAGTCCTGGGAGTTCTGCAAGCCCCTCCAAACAATGACTGATTTTTTGTCTCCCCACAGATGAATGTGGAATTGTTGCTCAGATTTCTGAGCCTTTGGCCGCAGCCGACATCCCAGCCTACTACATCAGTACTTTTAAGTTTGATCACGCATTGGTGAGTATGAAGACAGCTTTTTTGCAATAGGGCAGATCTTTTCTCTGGGAGAAAACTCATGATGAAAATGTCATTTCCATCTGGATAGCTTGTTGGGGTGCCTTTGCTTCGATATAGCCCAGCAGACACCTCTCTCCAGCCTCCTCCTGGCTGTCACTGCCCTGTGTCAGAGGCTCCTGAACCAAGCCCAGCCCTACCCAAAGGCAAAGCTGTGTTAGTGAGTGTTGTTCTGGAAAAAGGCTGCTTCCAGTCCTTAAAGACCTGCAGCAATGGAGACATCACAGCCTCCCCGAGCAGTCTTGTTAGCTGCATCCCTGTCTTTTATTAGAAAGGGCCACAAACCCTCTCCCATTTTGCTGCAGACATAGTTGCAGGCTCCAGACTCTCGGGATGGTGCTGTGATGACCCACCCTTAAGGGGAAGGTGCTTCTTTAGGTGCTTCCTTCCACTTAAGGGTGGGCCATCCCAGGTGCCTTTGTGTGTGGGGAGCATTTTGGAGAGTCTCCCAATAGCAGACCCCTGCCTTCATCTCTTAGTGCCTGCATGGCCCTAACCTTTGTGTTTCAAAACCCACCTGTTAGCTCTGCTGCCCCTGCATCTTCCTCTTCATGGTGCAGACCTTTGATAAACGATCAATAATTGCCAGCACAGCAAGGGAAGGCAATTTTAAAGCAAATAAGTTTGTTGCCATGTTCATTCTCCTGAGTGCCCATAAGCAGTTACAGCACAATCATCAACATGAGGGTCTTGCCATCCTTACAGATTTTACTTTTTAGGCCTACCTTTGCTCTTCCTTTGGCTTTATAGGACACTCTCAAAAATGAGGAATTTCCCTGGAAAGGGAAAATTGCTGTGCCTGTAGCCAGAAGCAGAATGGCATTTGTCTTGGAGCCCATTTCCCTGGTCCTGAGGAAGGGAGTCAGTAACCCATGTGCTAACAAGGCTGCAAAACTCAGCTGCGTTATGCTATTCAATTGTGGTGTTTTTTTTAAATGTGCCCTCTATTGCATTATACTTCTCCTTTCATCACTGCAAATTCATTGCTCAGGCCCTACCTTTGACCTGTGAAAGCTCCATTGAGTTCAAAGCAGGTTTTGGGGGGCTCGGGAGAGCTTTAATTTCACAATTGGTATGAACCATTAGCAGATGATAGGTCATGTGTGTAAAGAGTAAAAGTAAATATTATTTCAGATAGCAAAGGTCAAAGTGTTGTGTGTGTTTGTCTTATTTTCTTGAATTTTAACTGTGCTGATAAGATAAGCTAATAAAACACCATTTAAAAATCAATACTGTTAGCTTTGCCTCACATTCTTGCCATTGTGTGGCCCCAAGTGCCCACTTTCTGTGCAGAGCATAAGGTGGAGAGTGCTTCTAGGTGTCAAGCCATATTTGGAGAGCTCAACCCTGTCAGTTAAAAGAGATATTTAACCGAAAACTTACGCCTTACAATTGTGATGACTCTGCAGGCAGCTCCACCCTGTTGGAGTGCTTCATCCTGATGCCTCCAGCCCCACAGGAGGGGCCTGACCTTACCTTCCATCAGCTGGCAGGGCATTGAGGCCATGCACTGAGGTCTGCAGATCTTCCTTACTCAAAGCAGTATTTTAGTGTTTTTCCTTGCTACTTGACATTTTCTTTATATATGGTTTTAAAAGCCTTTTCACCTGGACAGTGCTTTTTTAGCTGTCAAACACCTCCATCCTTTGGAAGGTGCATTTCAAGCCCTCCTTTGCCTGACTTTGCTCTGGGCACACTGGCCAGGTTTAATGCTTTTTGGTTCTAAGGTGGTCATGTTGGCCAAGACCCTGACCTAGATTTTGTCATATTTTCCCTAACTTTGCTACCCAGATACCATGACTTCTAGTGACATTTCTCAAGCTCTAAGTGCATCTTGAACCCTTTCTCTAAATCCTCTCTGTCTTTATTTAAGGTACTGACCTGTTGTCAACAATTTGGAGCACTTTATAAAAGTTTGTTGTTCCTTTTGATCGTTTTTTTTTTTTTTTTTCTACTGTGCATCTTAAGGTGGTTTTTGTCGCTGGGGTGTTAATACTGAGGTCTTCCTGCAATGCTGTCACTGTAGATGTTTGCCCTGGAAATCAGGACTTATGCTTGAGAGGAAATAGAGACAGTGTTAGAGATGGGAACCTCCAGGTCTCTGGCCTGTCCCCTGCGTGATTAAAGGGCTGGTGAGAGCCACGGTTTCTAGCTCCCTCTAGAGAGAGCAAGGGATAAGAGTCCTCTTTCCAGGTGCTCTGCTCTTGGCTGCCTCATGCTCACAGATGTCTTGCTCTCCTTCACCAGCATTTTCTTTCTGAAGAGGCTGAAACTGTGTCTGGGATGTAGTTTGGAGCTTTACTTCTCCCTTCATGTTTGGTGCTTTGGTCTATGCACTGCCTGAGAAGTGAACACAGTGCACCAGCTGCCCTGGGACAGGGATCATTTCTAAGGGGCAGGGAGGGGTAGAACTCCTCCTCTGTTGGTAAAAATAGGATGAGTCCTGCAAAGCAAAACCGTTTGCGTGTCTGTCCTGGAGAAAATCCGGCCCAAACATTTGTGGGGTGATTGATACCATTTCCATGCCGTTAAGGGAGTCATGCATTTTTCAGGGAGTAAAGGACCAGCCCAGTGTGTTTCAGGGAGGAGGTGGGTCTGTGCAGGTCAAAGTCAGTTGGCCAGAACTGGCCAGTGCTGCTTTCTCCTGCTTCTGTCCAGTGCTAACAGAGCATATGGAGAGACCTGTACTGCTGAGCATCGCTGGGGCTGACAAGGAGAGTGTGGTTTGAAAAACTGACTCCTATGTCTTTTCTCATTATCTTCTGGAGAGGCAAGGAGTCAAACAGCTTCTTCCACTGCAGTGTTCAGTGTATTGGGAAAAATGATGGAAGGGGAGGTAATGGAAAGTCCTGTTCCCAGTGGTGGAGGTATGCTGGGGTTTTCTTCCTAACCCAGAAGAGTTCTCTGTGTGCTTGTTTTAAGATTATTTTCTTCCTTTCCAAGCTGACTTTTGTTCACACATCATCAGAGATTCTATCTTCCCATTGGAAAATTGAACATTTTTCTTGTTATTTCTCATGGGTTTTTTCCTCAGTTTTGTTAGAAGCCTTGCAGAAAGTCACAGTCCAGTTGTATTCTGACTGTCTGAGCTCTGCAAAATTGTCAGTGAATCCAGGTATTGTGTTCTGGGCCTCCTCCTCTCACAGAGGAGACAGTCCTTCTTTAACTTACTTAACGTGAATTATTTTGGCTTCTTGCAGCAGCTCGCAGACAGTTCGTTTTTTCCCTCAGTCCTCTTTCCACTTTCCAAGAGCTGCCTGTTCCCTGAGCAGTCTTGGAGTTTATGTAATGGTCAGATGCCCCTTTTCTGTCTGATGTAACTTCACTTGCGATGTTCTTTTCTACTGATGACAGTTGCTCTGAGAGCTTTTGCATCTTCTGTTACAAGAGATTTTTCTTGCAGTAAGTGTGAAAAGATACCCACTAATAATTTTGTATATGAACTTCTATGGTTAGGTCTCCTCACAAGACTGGATAAGAAAGTGTAGATGCTACACCACACCATCCGGGAAGCCCACCACAAGCAGACTGGTGGTTCTCTTCTTTGTTTGATGGGTGTGTTCTCCTGTCACCCAGCATGGTCTTCCCAGCTTATGGGTCCCAAACCTGTAGGATACCCCTGAACACCCCATGGAGCCCCTAGGCAGCGCCATAAATCAGTCAGCACAGGCACCTTGCATGAGCAAGCTCCTGGTGTACAAGGCCTTCACCAACAAAAGGAAGGGAAAGGAGGGGAGAGGAAGAGAGGAGAGAGAGAGAAACCCCCAAATAGTTGCCCCCCCACGAGCACCCACCATATGACAGCAAACCAGCCAGCTTTCACTTAGCAAGGGGATAACTTAACTCCAGGGATACCGTGGGTTAACAGGTGTGTCGTTGCATGTGGAGTCCTTTCTCAGTGGAGTTCAAGTGTCCAACAGCAAAGTACCTGCCTCCTTGGGACTTTGTCTCCTGCCTCTCTTTTCCTTGTCATCCATTTTGCTGGAGGTCATGACCTTTCTTTTTGTTTTCTTGCAGGTACCTGAAGAAAATATAAATGGTGTGGTCAATGCACTCCAAGTCAGTCAAGCTGAAAAGCATTAGAAATGTTCTGAGCTGGTTCCAGATGCTTTTTATTATTATAATAATTATTATTATTATAATTATTATTATTCTTTTTTTCTGACAGTATTTCTTGAAAAATCTGATTACAGAGAGTGACATGAAAAGAGACTGTGGAAAGCTGAGCAGAAACAGCTCCAATAAGCCTTTGTTTTAATTATTATTATTGTTATTTTATTAAATTTATGAATGAGGGGAAGGAGGAAAGGGAGTTCAAGTGGTTTCCTGATGTTCAGCTCCAAGGTGAAGTGTACCCTGCCTGTGTTCTCAGTGTGGAAGGAGCTGCCCGGGGTCCCTGTCTCTCCCCGTGGGTGCACTGGCTGAAAGCAGCAGGATAGGCCGAGAGCAGATGGACGGGCTGCTGGCTCAGAGAGCCCTGAAAACCAGAAACAAAATGAAATGTGGAATTAAACAGAAAAGATGTCACATAGTGCTGGCTTGTCTCCTCGCATCAGACTTTCTGAGGACTGTCCATCACTACCTGTGTTGAGGTAGGATGGGAATTGGGTTCTGTTTCCCCTAACAGAACTCTTTGGTGTTGGAAAAGGGGAAAATATCCAGTTGTTTGACTTTTCCTCTTTTCCCTTCTCCCTGCAGTCAAAGCCTGGCTGCTCTGAGAAAGCCTGGATGAGGGGAGAGCTGTTCTGGCCAGTTTCTGGCAGGTGGTGTCACCTAGACTTCTGTCTGCATTGAAGCTTGGCTGATTTTGCCCAGTTTCTCCCAGTCACCCTCTCACTGCTCCCAGCATCCTCCTGCTGAGAGGATGTCTCCTGTCTCCTGCTCCCAGACAGCTACTGTCCGCTTGCCCCATATTGGAGCCATCCCTCAGCCCTTGTCCCCCAGGGCCGGCAGGAGGAGGGAGGTGTCTTTTCTCCTGTCCCCTCAGGCTTTTTCCTATCCACTCTGTACATGGGGACAAGAGGATTGCCTGGGCTCCCTGGAGATCTGCTCTTGCACACCACAGGCCACCTTGGCCAAGAGCCACAGCAGGTTGTACCCACCACGCCCAGAAAGGTGCCTGAGCCCTGTGGGGACCCTCCTGTAAGTTTTTCATCATCTCCTTCATCTCCCAGGTGGAAATCGCTGCTGGCTGGGGTCTTGATCCATGGGATTTTCCACTGGGTTCAGTGTGCAGCCCTTTGAAAGTAGAATGGTGCTGAAAATGCCTAAAGTCTGAGGTGTTTCCATCTGGTCCTGTCACAGGAAGGTGATGGGGGCTTTTCCTGCTCTGGGGCAGCAGGAGTGTGTTTGTACCACAGGAGCCGCCCATCAGGGCCTGTAGTGCCACCTGGCTCCGAGTTGTGCCTGCGGCTGCTCCCAGCACCATGGAGGACAGTGAGGACCAGTGCCAGGAGAGCAAATGTTGCTCAAGACATGGATGCCAACAGTCTGCCCTGTGTGTGACCATGCAGCAAGGAGTGGTGAAAGGAGAAACCGTCTGCAGAGGACCCTTCTATTGTGGTTAGCAGCCCCAGTATATCTTGCATTTCTCAACTTCTTCCACTCCAGTCTTGACATAAAGAAATTGCAGATCTTGCCTTTTTCCGGAGGGCTTTCCAGCCATGCTTCAGAGACAGCCTCTTGCAGGATTTTCCTGAGGCTGTGTGAACCAGGATTTTGCATTAATCTGGAGGCAGTAAGTGAGCACCTGAGATGGTGCCATGGACATGGCTTTTACTGTTGTGTAGGACACGGGCTTACAGCTTGCTGTTTAGTTCTCCATTCACAGTGCTGGAGGCCTGAACTTAACAGTTATGGTTTCTGATGCTGCTGGACCCAGACAGTTTCGAATCTGATTTTTCATCAGTGGGATGTTGTGTGGCAGCTAGACAAGGAATCAGAGTATCCGTGGAAAAAAATGTGAATCACTCTCCTTGGTTGGCCCTACCTGAGCTAAAGCATCCCTGCTGAGAAACATGGAGGCACATGTTCAGTGCTTTACCAAACAGAGTGCTTTGCTGTTCCTTTACATGGGTTTTCAGAATTGCCCCATGATAAGTTATATTCACTCCAGATTTCTAGAGCAAAGTTGATCCCAGATGTGGCACTGTGCCTCTCTGGATGTTTGCTTGGAAAGATGTTTAAGTCTCCTGCCACAAGGACGCAGGCACAGGTGGTGCAGTGCAGTGTTTAAAGCACTCGGGGTGGGGGGGGGCTGCTGTGACTGCCCAGCATCCTGGGCACAGAGCTGGGCTGGAGCAGGTGGCAAGGCAGGCAACAGCTTTTCATCACATACATTGTCAGAAGGTTCCTCCTTGGGATGGCAGATTGGGGAGGAGATGGGACTTTTTTTTTTTAATTGATGTACAGCTGTTGAGTTGCCAGTCAGGCTTTCTGGTCATCTGAGTTGAGTCCGAATTTTTCCTGTGTGCATGAATGGTGCCACCATCATAGGATCACTGGGATGGAGTAATTTTTTTGCTCTGGGGTTTTGGCAAGCTTTGGAAAGTGCCAGTTTCATCATCAGAACCCTGTGCAATGCTCTGCGTATGCCAGTGCTGCTTCCAAAGGACCATGATGTGGATGGGGAGGAATTACTTGAAACAAGCAACAACTTTACTGAGCCTTAAGTGAAAGCAAAAAAAATTGGTTTTAATTTCCTTTTTCTAACATTGCACTCAGGCACTTAGAGGCTGATCTTTTTAATTCAAATTTTTCACTTTTTTTCCCAGGGATGCCAGCCTTAAATTTGTGAAATCTGTAGAAGTCTTTGTGGTGTTTCAAACCTTCCCAAAACAGATAGATGTCCCAACATGGGAAAGTTGGCCTGAAAAATTCACAGGGTATAAAATGCCATTGAGGGACTCTCTGACTCCACCATCTTCTGGCACCATCCTTGGCTTCACATTTTTATTTCCTTTTCTTGTTTTTCCTGACATCCAAGAAGATTGTTTTAGACAACTTGGGGTGGTTGATGCTTGCCCTTTATTGTTCCCTGCGTATTTTTGCTGGTGGGAACTGAGATACTCCAGATGTGGTCAAAATTAGTGGAACCTTGTCCCTGTGCCCTGGGAAGGGCAGGCCAGCCTGTAGTCAGGGTTGGTGCAAGCTTGCACAGCACTGGATAAGACAGGAAGGGGTCTGTAGGGGCTTTATTAAAAAATTTCATAGTAATAATACCACTACAGTAATAACACCACAGTGTTCAGTGAGCCCAAAATAGGCAGTCTTAAAGCTGCTCCACAGCTCCCACTCTCCTGGCACACAGTCTTTGGGGTGAGGAAAAGTGGAAGTCTTTTCCTTTTTTTAAAATGCCTTATGATAATAAGTCTGAGCATCCCTGGGATCGTGCTGTTCAACGCTGTGGATAAAGGAGGAACGTCTCAGTTGGGACACCCTTCATCTGGATGCCTGCATTACCTGTCAGCCCCCCACGCTGTCCCCCAGCATCTCTGCTCAGCTCTCTGCAGAGTTCTACCTCTCTATGGCGGCTGCTGCTGATCACCTCAATGCCACGGGACCCTCCCCAAGCCCTCTCTCCTCTCGTTTCACAAAAATTCACCAAACAGCAAAATGCAAAAGTTTTTCCAGTCCTGCAGGGAGAGGTGGGCAAGGGGGGGAAGCATAGCCTTCCCACATGCTCTGTCTTTCTCCAAGGCCTTTGTTTTCTTAGAAATCTCAACTTTTCCAAGTTGCGTGTGTTACTATGTAGGGTTTTGTCTTTTTCCCCTGCCCCAATTAGATTTTGGCTGCAAATTCCTTTCTACTCTGTGTGTTCTTATTAATGTATAATGTTTCTATAGAAATCCTGAGTGTGTCTCTGTTGTACACATATAAATACCCATGTTTGTATCCGTAGGGCTGTATATGGTGTGGGCACTCAAGCAATAGGGGTTCATATATATATATACAGTGTGAGTATGTGTGTATACCTGGGGCACACACTCTGTTTGTGTGTGTATCTATGTAGTAAGTGATGTATACACTCATTTATTCACCATATATTTTTAATTCAGTTAATGGGCAATATGAGTATTAGTTCCGCTCTCAGGATTTCTCTACATGTGTTTCGTGCAGAGCAGCAGTGGAGCTGACCCAGAGCAAAGGTGGGGCTCCTCTGCTTGCTGTGAGCAGCATCTGATTTTCCTGCCTGCTTCAGAAACTCCCTGTTCCTCTCCATTTTGGTGCCTCCAGCACAGAGACTGTAGGAAAGTTACTCCTTTTTCTTTCCATGTTTTAGTTGCTGCCCTGAATTGCCCCAGCCTGTAAGTATGGCTGGTTCATTTGCACAGTGCCTGCCCAGACCCTGGGCAGTGGGCCTTCCAGCTCCTGCAAGCACTGAGCAGGTGCCGGTGCCTCCCGCCTTCCCTTGGCCAAGATGAGAGCTCCACCCAGGCCTTCTGCATCCGGGGCTTTCGGGTGGCCTGCGTTAGGCACCGGCATTCCCTCTCAGCTACTTTCCAGTGTCTCCGCAGAAGGCTGTGGGCAGGTATGAGGTTTCCTGGTGGATGTGTTTGCCAAGTGCTCACCAGGCAGAAGGCAGCCCAAGGCTAGTGTAGGGCTCTGGTATTTATTGAGGGGTTCACATTTGTTGACCTGTGAGGGACTGAAATCAGTGGGTTATTTTTGAATAGATGGAAATGCTGGAAGGTCTTTTCCTGTTGAAAGCAGGAGAGGCTGCTTGAAGCCAGTCGTTGGAAGTGCATGATCTTTGCATCACTGGAGATTTCTGCTGACCAGGAGTGCTGTAAGGGTCTGGGTAGGGAAAAGTTTTAACCCAAAACATCCCCTATTTTGCTATTTCAGTTACACTTCACAGAAGGCAGTGCTCTATCATCTACCAACAGTCCTGGCTCACTGGGGAGGTCCCAGATGATTGGGTCACGCCAATCCACAAAAAGGGCCGAAAGGAGGACCCGACAAACTACAGGCCCGTCAGCCTGACCTCAGTGCCTGGCAAGGTTATGGAGCAGATCATCCTCAGTGCAATCACACAGCACCTACAGGATGGACAAGGGATCAGACCCAGCCAGCACGGGTTTAGGAAGGGCAGGTCCTGTCTGACCAACCTGATCTCCTTTTATGATCAAGCGACCTGCCTGGTGGACGAGGGGAAGGCTGTTGATGTGGTCTATCTGAACTTCAGCAAAGCCTTTGACACCATCTCCCACAGCATTCTCCTGGAAAAGCTGCAGCCCACAACTTGGACAGGGGCACACTGTGCTGGGTCAGGAACTGGCTGGAGGGCTGGGCCCAGAGAGTGGTGGGGATGGAGCTGCATCCAGTTGGGATTTGGTCACCAGTGGTGTCCCCAGGGATCAGTGTTGGGCCCAGTTCTGTTTAATATCTTTATCGATTATTTAGATGAGGGGATTGAGTCCATCATCAGCAAATTTGCAGATGACACCAAGCTGGGGGGGAGTGTCAATCAGCTGGAAGGCAGGAGGGCTGTGCAGAAGGACCTGGACAGACTGGAAAGTTGGGCTGATTCCAACGGGATGAGGTTCAACCAGGCCAAGTGCCGGGTCCTGCCCTTTGGCCACAAGAAGCCCCGGCAGTGCTACAGGCTGCGGACAGATTGACTGGAGAGCAGCCAGGCAGAAAGGGACCTGAGAGCTGGGATTGACAGGAAGTTGAACAGGAGCCAGAGTGTGCCCAGGTGGCCAAGAAGGCCAATGGCATCCTGGCCTGGATCGGGAACAGTGTGGCAGCAGGAGCAGGGAAGTGATTCTTCCCCTGGACTCAGCACTGGTGAGGCCACCCCTGGAGTGCTGTGTCCAGTTCTGGGCCCCTCAGTTCAGGAAGGACATGGAGGGGCTGGAGCAGGTCCAGAGAAGGGCAACGAGGCTGGTGAAGGGACTGGAGCACAAGTGCTGTGAGGAGAGGCTGAGGGAGCTGGGGTTGTTCAGCCTGGAGAAGAGGAGGCTCAGGGGAGGCCTTATTGCTCTCTACAACTCCCTGACAGGAAGCTGTAGCCAGGTGGGGGTTGGTCTCTTGTCCCAGGCAACTCTCAGCAAGACAAGAGGGCATGGTCTTAAGCTGTGCCAGGGGAGGTTTAGGTTAGATATTAGGAAGAAATTCTTTACAGAGAGGGTAATCAGGCATTGGAATGGGCTGCCCAGGGAAGTGGCGGATTCTCTGTGCCTGGAGATTTTTAAAAAGAGACTGGATGTGGCATCAGTGCCATGGTCTAGTAACCACGGTGGTAGTGGATCAAGGGTTGGACTTGATGATCTCTGAGGTCCCTTCCAACCCAGCTGATTCTATGATTCTATGATTCTGTGATTCTACTGTCTTGCCGCTGACCTTTCAGCACTTCAAGGTTGCTGGTTTTTCGGGCTGCCCCACAAATGCATCCTTGCATAGGTTTGTGCAGCCTTCCTTTTCAGGCATTGAAGTCAGTTTGGAGTTTCTGCAATGCTGTGCTGTAGGTGGCATGTATCTGCCTGTTGCATGGGGAGGCCTTAATGGAAATGTTTGGGTTTGCTGGAGCACAGAGATGGTGGCACCTGCAGTGGGTGACGTTAGTATTAAGACTGATTAACAGCAATGCCATTTGTAAAGCACATTTGTCATACAAATATTATGCTGATGCTTCCAAATGTATTTTAAACTCCAAGCTTGGTATTAAAATTCCCAGGTAGGAAATGCTACTAATCGGAGATGAATCATTCTTCATCTCTCATGAAAAGCTTGTGGGTGTCAGACTCTGCTGTGGGCTAGCATATGACACTCTTTAAGACATGCCATGCAAAGTGAGTGTGGGGACTTTTAGGACTGACACTTGAAGAAAAATGTTACTGGGAGATCATGATTGCTTTAGCCAAGCAAAGCATCCAACAGAAGTGTATCAGGTTTAATTTTTCTAAAGCATGATGTTTTGTCCTGCCAGCACTGGGAGGGAAACAAGGCAGTGGAGCACAGGGAAGTGTGTGGCAGAGGAGGTCACTCAGCCTCCAGCATAGATCCCTGAGTTTTCCTGGTGTTTCCCAGCTGTTTCCCAGTTGTTCTCCAGGTGCTCTTGATGCTCTCAGCAGTGTGCAGACCCTGAGAGAGGCAGGCTCTGCTCAGAGCTGGCACTGCCATATGCAAGGCAGTTGCAGGATTTGCTGTCCCCCCCCGGCATGAGCTCCCAACACATTCCCCCACCGGCTGACCTGTACAGGCACCTGATATCTCACAGTGTGTCCATGGGATGAGGGTTTAATAGTCTGACATCCCATGAAGGCTGGGAAGCTGTTTGGGACACACATGTGCTTAATCAGAGCCTGGCTCTGAGAGCAGCTGTTTCCTGTCTTTTCTCAGCTCTGTTGTACAAAGCTTGAATTTTCTTCTGTTACAAAGGGGGGCCCCTCCTTGGTGTGAGGTGATGTTGCTGTCACTGCCCTGCTGCAGAAGGGCCAGGGCTTCAGGCCATGCTGACCCACAGCAGCTGTGGGGTCAGCCCAGGCTCCTCTGTTCCGAGGGCTTCTGGGTCTGACTTGGCAGTGTCCCACACGTCCGTGCTGTGGCAGTGGAGGTCCCTGTTAGTGACAGGCATGGAAAGGCCAGGGGAAAGGCAGGGATAGCTGGAGTGCCAAGTGATGCAAAGGAATCAGTTTGTTCCTTTTTAGTCGTGCACATATGAATGTATTGCAGTTTTGGTTATTGTTGTGAAGACAAAAGCATTCTCATTCTTTTTCTTCCTCTTTGACTCAAACAGATCTCCCCTCCCTGCCCAGACTCCTAGCTCAGGCCCAGTATCGCAGGGGATGCATTTGTCCAAGTCCCACCATCCCAGCAAGGGTGGGTTGCACAACCCCTCCCAAACCCCAAGTAATCAAAAAATCATCTGATGCTTAGCCTCCCCGTGTGGGGAAAGCCCTCAAGAATCACCAGGTGTTTTGATGCAACTGTGATGTCAGGCACTGTGGCCCATATGGGTTAGTCCCATCCTTACGGTTTTCCTCATCCATGTACCCCACACAGTGTTCGAGAGCACGGGGCATGCAAACTCTACTTTAGAGGTCAGTGACTTGAGTAACACAGTGACTTCATCGGCACAGTCAGCACTCACTGAGGGCAAACACTCCTGTCTTAGCACTGGAAAATTGGTATTTACTGATAATGGCAAGGGCTGAGCATTGCTGCTATCTCCCAAGAGAAGGTGTCCCCCAGCAGTGATGGACAAGAAGTCATTTTCTGATGAGGATTTCTTCTCTCTCTGTTACTGTGACTGTTGTAGACATCTCTGATAAGCAGCTTAAGGCATCTCACTTACCTGTTCCAGTCCTGCCAGCAAACGTAGGATTGGATTAAACTTTTATTACCTGCAGGAGAGTAAAACCCAGTAATCCTTTGCCAAATAGCATTTACATGTTATAGTGTGTGCTGGGGTGTGTTTACACTGGCTGAAATTTGCAGACCTGCCTCCAGATTTCCATGCCTTCTCCCCATCTATCTGCCTGCCTGTGTGTATCCTGTCATGGGCCATATGTCAAGGGCCAGCAATATCCCTCAGGCATCCTGGCGGCACTAAGCCAGTACAGAAACACTCTGTGCACATGCTTAGCAAGGGCTGCAGGACCTTCTCAGGGCACCTGGGAGGGAAATGCTCAACTGTGAAGATAATCTTGAGTTACTCTGCTGCTCTTGTCCTCCTTTATTTAATCCTCATGAAGCACAGCTGGGTGAACTACCAACTCCAGTTAGCACAGGTGAAGGAAAGGACAGGATTCTGCAGCGGGGTATGTGGGCAGAAGGCTGATCAGCAAATCTGGTGAGCACAGAGCAATGCACAGCCCCTTTTCTGTGCAGGGGGAAATGGATGAAGTATGCATCAATATACATGCATTTTAGGGTATTAATTTTAGGGTTCTATACCTCTTTGGAACATGCCTAAGCCAAAACAGTCTCTTGGTCTCTCTAGACAGCACCAGCCATTTTTCTTCATGTTCAGAGCTTGGGACTGAATGTTCCCTTGTAATTAGTTGCAGATTGCATGGAATAGCTTCTCCCTGCTCCATAATTCTCTTGCAGTGATGACCTGTGCTGCTGCCTACCCCCAGGTTTGGGGAAGGCCCAGCCACGAGGGTAACACAAACCCCAGGCATCTTCTCCCAGCTGAGAGCACCTAAGTTTTGCAGCCAAGGTGCAGGGAGCGGCAGAGGGACGATAGCCACACACTGCCTGCCCTGCCTGCAGAGCTCCAGAGTGGCCATGGCCAGCCCAGCTCGGCACCATACCAGCTGTACAGAGCAAGGGAGGTTGCTAAACAGCTACGTAATGTCCTGGGCTCCCTTGAGGTTTTTTTTTCATCAGTTTTTAGCGTTCTGCAGAATTCTGTAAATGAAGCGTCGGTGGATTTTGGAGCAGAGACGGACAGAGATGCCCAACAGGCATCTGGCAGGATTGAAATTTTTGAAATATGTTTGAGAGCGCAGCAGGAACACGTTGCTCTCCTCTGTCCAGCTCTGTCCTCTGCCCATACCATAGGAGAGCTGACTGGCTGCTGTGTCCCTCTCTAGGCAGACCCAGCTGTTTTACTGGTGTCCTCCCAACCCTAAAAGATTATGCCAAAAATAGGGCTAATTTCATCCTTCACTTTGGGGGGTGGTTTCGTTTTCCTTCCCTGTGGGGCTGTGGCAGAAGCAGTGTCTCTTGCACAGCACCTTTGGGAAAATGCCATCAGAGGCTGCTGTTGTTTGGGGTCCCCGTGCTCTGTCTGGCTTTCTGCTGTTATCTGCTCAGTGTCCTGAGGATTTGAAACCAGCTTTCTGCAGTTACAGTAATAAGCTTTTTCTTTATTCCTACCAGCTCTTTTGTAACTTGAAAAACATAATTTTCTAGGTACTCGATTCCCTGGCCCTTGTGGGAATGCTGCTCAAAGCACCTGACTTGCCAAGATGACTGCTGTGAGCATATACTGCTCCTTTGGGCCCCAAAAGAGGAGTCCAGCCCTGTTTGCCTGCTGAAATGCTGAAGCAGCCCCCAGACTCAGGCTGGCAGGATGCTGCTCTGGGGACAGGTCACATGGGACAGACAGCCAAAGTAAACAGAACCCTCTTGCCCTCCTTGTCCTTGCTGCCTGCACAGTCATTCCCATCAGCTGGAAGGGGATGTGAAGTGAATTTCCCTTCTGCTGAAGAAAACCAACAGTCTTTTCCATGGGTTTGTGGTTGTTGGGAAGAGCAAAAGAGCATTTGCCAAGTGGGACACTGAAGGAAGGGGCCAGGAGGTTATATGTGTAGGGCAAAGAAGAAAAAACCCACGGCCTTTGTTGTAGCTGTTTCTTGCAATTATTTCTAATACCAGCCTTGGGATGGGATTCAATTTTTGAGGTCACTGAAATTACCTGAAGAGCTAGTGTTGCTTTTAAAACTGTGGGAGCTGCAGACCTGTCTCCAGGCAGGACCAACCTGCACAGGGTGTGGGACCCTGCCGTGGTTCAGCCCTGGGACACAGGGTGTTTGGGGCTCTCCCATCCAGCTGTGCTGTTCCCCTGCAGTACATGTAGGCAGGCTATTGAACCAAGCCTGATCTTGCAGAAGTCCCTGAGTTCTAACATCTCCTTCCTGGCAACAAACCTCTGTGTTTTCCCTGGCAGTGTGTGTTTGTATGTTGGTGCAGCATGGGGGCTGGGGGGTTCAGGGTACCAAGAGGATGCCACTGCAGGAGGAGCACCGTTTCTCCTTCAACCATTAGGAGCAGATGCTGTCTGCGCCAGTTCAATGACCCTGGCCTTTTTTTTAGTTGTATCATAGAATTAAAAATGAATCGTGCCCTCATTCTCCTTCAGGCCCTGCCCACCAGGCTTCCCCTACGTGCCCCGTGTCTCAGTGCTTTCTCCCTCCAGGTTTTTGATTTGCTCTGCAATTGTGAACTGCTCCAACATTAGTGTGGTGGAACAGAGGAGCAGATCGGTGTCCCAGGGCAGTCTTTTTAGGTGCTTCTGGTTGTGCTGGATCCGGGACTGCTCTCACTTCTCACCCCAAATCCTTCTGCTACTGCTGCTAAAAATAATCCTGCCAGTCCAAAGGTTATTGATCGTAGGGGTATGAGAATTGCACCTGAGTGTTGTTAGTCCCCGGGTCAGTACCTGGAAATACAGAGGGTAGGGACACTCACCTGCCTCTTTCCAGCCCAGGACTGTGCTCAGTGTCACAGCCAGCAATGTCCTGTACCCTGTCCCTGCTGCCTGTGGCTGGGTATTCTGTCATCCCTCCCCCATGCATGGGCTCCAGGCTTGGCACTGGGGCTTGTGAGACATGAAGTTGAGGAGCAGGACATTCATTTTAGCACTGTGGCAGTCATGGTTTCTGCCAGTGCATCCTCCTCCTCCGTGCTGTGTCTGCAGCAGCTGAGGACGGCCATGACAGAGAGGGAACACACTCATCCTGGTGACCAGAGCAGTAGGATGACCATGGCTCTTGGGACAGGCAGAGGAGGAGGCTTCCAGGCAGTAGGATCCAGTTTTGGATGCTCTGTTTCAGCCTCTGGAAGAGCCTGTCTCACTCCCTCCCAACAAAGTCCATTCTCCCCTTGTTTTAACTAAAATTAGAGGGGGATGATGACCTCAATTTGGTTAACATGTTCACCTGCTCCCACCATGCCAGCAGGTCCTAGTGCTGCTGGGATTTGGGTCACAGTGCCCAGGGAACATGCTCTGGACCTGCAGCCCCTCCTTGCAACGACTCGGGCTGCAGCTCCACAGTGCGGCACTGGCTCACACTGGTGACGACCATGAGGCAGCCAGGGAGGGTTAGTCCAGGGGGAACATTGCACAGAGGGAGCCTCATCCTCCTCATTAGTGCTTAGGGCAAATTCTTAGTTTGGTTCCTCTGGGCTAAGCTGCAGCAAGCCATCAACCCTGAAGGGTTGAAGAGTGCAGAGTTATGCCTCAACTCCACTGCACGGTGCACATTCAGGCCATAGTGCAGCACCACTTTATTAGTGCCTCAAGTGGCTTGAACAAGACTGAGGATTTCTCTCTGTCTCCCCTTTGTCTGGACTCAAGAAGGAGCCCAGATTCCCTGCAGATGCCCAGGATGGCCACAGCATGAACCCAAATTCCTAGAAATGCCAAGAGAGCAGAGAGGCTCCTGTGCAGAAGCTGCTTGGAACAGCTGTGCTGGACAGCCTGGGGAGGAAACACAAATTTTTATGACTTTATTTAATAAGTTATTTATATAGTATTTGCTTGGTAACTGAAATACCACTTTTGTCCTCAGACACCCACCAAACCGGCTGAAGTGGGGCTGGGAACCCCAGCCTCCTGCAGCCTCTCGTCCCTGCTCACCTCAGGAACCCCATGGAGGTTTCCACTAGGGGAAGGGGGGAGAGTGTGCAAAAAAAAGTGTATTTATTTTCCTTTAATTACCAGACTAATGCAAACTGACAGGGCAGGGGGGCATCCTCCTAGTGCAGGGACCTGGGCTACACCCCCTGCTCTGGGCTGCAGCCGTGTGGGCAGTGCCTGTGGGCTCAGTGGGGCTGAGTACCGTGTGGGCAGCAGCTCCTGTGAGCTTGAGGTCACAAGGCACGGGGGAGCCTGAATGCATCAGTCTCTTTTGTGACCTCTGCACGAGGGGGATGTTACACCATGGGGCAGAGGGAGTGGTGGCGGCAGCTGGAGATCATGTGCTGGGCATGGCGTGGAGCTGAGAAGTGGCTGCTTTGCTTTCCCAGTGAGTGCACACGCTGCTTTTTTTTGCTGGTCTTATGCTGAAAAGCTGAGATTTATGTACTGTATGAAAAAAAACAAAAACAACAAAACAGAAAAAAAGAAAAAATCCTAATGTTCCAAAATAAATGACAGTATATTTTGTACTTTGTAAAGTAATTAAAATGAAAAAAGAATAAAAAGTGAAACTTATGCTGTCTGCTTTTGTACTGATCAAACTGATGAAAATAAAGCAGAGCTTGGCATTGTCTATAAGATGTAACTCTAATTTCTTTTGCTTACAGCCACACTGGGCCTCACACCATTTAGGAAGGCCAGCAGACATCCCCAAGGCTCTCCAGTGTCCAGGACCTATCACCAGGTGTACTGTACCCCTACTGATGGTACCCACCACCATTTCCATCCTTCAGCTCTTCTCTGGGAGCCACAAACATGCCCCATCCTATTTCCTTAAAAGACAAAGTGAGATGCTGCTAGTGTATTTGCCAGACTTAGTTTTACCGGCTCACCGCAGGGTGCAAGATGCCCAGGAGCCTGGAGAGCTCCAGCAGAGATCCCAGTGAAGCATCCCCAGAGCCCTGCAGCCCTTTCATGGCTTACATTAGGGCAGTCACTGCTGGGTCCTGAGTTTCAGTCAGCAGCGTGGCTGCACAGCACCATGGCCACATGATTCTCTGCAAGGAGGAGCTGAAGAACCTGGCTGAAATGTGCAAGAAAAATAGTGAAATCAGGCATATCATCACCCTCTCACAGTTGTAACCATTTATAGTGGATGTTTAAAGGGAAGCAGCTCAACTGCATAAACTGTGGTCAAGAAAAGTATCTCCTTCTTAGCACAGTGTAACATATTTTTTACTCTTCCAGTGAAGTATAAGAGCCTTCATGTAAGAAATTAGTGTGGGATTGCTAATCTGAAATGCAGCCTTATTGCAGAGCCACTGCCTTGAGGGTTTAATCCATTAATACACAAATAAATCAACACAGGCACTGCCATACAATCTCAGCACTGCCTGTCACTCCCTGCAAAAGCAACTGTCATCTTAGGGTAAATAACAGGATTTAGGCTGTTAAACTGGTGTTCAGACCCTGAAGACACTGCACACACTGAGAGGCTTTTAGCATTTGAGTTACCTCACCTGCCCAGGCTCACACCTTTGAGCAGGAGGTGCTGGGCCACTGGGGGATGGGCAAGGCTCCAGCCCCTTGCAAAAAATGCTACAAAAATAGATTCTGATGAATCATGATGAAGTAATATTATTTTAGGAGTTATTATTTTGAATGCTGCAGGCTAATTATTAGTTCTCTGAGTCATTTGTTTTTGAAGGATCCTGCAGAGAAAAGAATCTGTTGTAATGCAACAAGTGCCCAAGATAATCTTTGTCTTACAGGCACTCGTGTTTTATCCCCAGTTGGGCAGTTTGCTGACAAGATGAGCCCAGCCTTGCTGTGCAGGGGCTCACGAGGTGGCCCAGGGGCCATGCTGGGGCCAGCTCTCCAGCAGGAAATTGCCAGCAGGATGGCAGGGTGTGGAGAGGGCACTTGGGCTTGAACCTTTCATCCATCTCTCCTGCAGCTCCTTCAGCCCTCAGCCACTGCTGTGCTCGGAGCTGTACATGCACAGGGCTCTGTGCCCTTCTGGGCTATTTTAAGCCAAACGTGCCAGCATGGTGCTGTAGAGGGCGAATTACTCGTGTAATCAATGCCAAATCAAGTAGGTTATTCTAGCTCTAATTTGAGCTGCTCCCCATGTGCATCCCTGGCCCCCACCCCCCTCGCTGCAGGTATATTTAGGAATGCAGGTGTATTTTGGGCTACTTTACCATACTTTGAAGGACAAAATGATACAAAGTTGCCTTGCAGTGCACACTGGTGGTGACCTGGGGTCACCCCAGCATGGCAGGGCCCCTCAGTCCTGTGGGAGGAGCACAAGCCATGCAGGTTGGGCCTGCCTTCAACAGGTAAGGGGTGGCAGGGTGAAGAGGGTGTTTTCATTTTCTGAGCCAAGACCGAGCCTATCAGCAATGATGGCAGCATCTCTGGGAGAACACGCTTTAGAAGAGGGAAAAAGTGCTGCACAGCAGCAGCCAGGATAGAGTGAGAACCTGTGAGAGACAACCATGCAGACACCAAGGTCAGTGCAGGAAAGGGAGGAGAGAGAAAAACCAGGATTAAGGATGAGCCTGGCAAGAAGAGAAAGGTATGGGAAAGGCACTTTTAGATTTCTTCTTATTCCTCAGCAATAAAATAATTTCTCCAACATGAATCTGTTGTGCTTATGATGGTAACGTGTAAGTGATGCCCTGTCCTTATCCCAACCCACATGCTTTCCTTTAGATCTTCTCCCTCTGTCCTGTTGATGCAGGGGAGATGGTAACAGAGCAGCTTGGGCCGCACCTGACCAAGGTCAAATTGCCTCCCTGCCACTGTAACCAAAACAAAGGCGAGTGCTGGTCTTGCTGAACTGCAGACCCAGTGCCACTAACCTGGTTCCCACCAAGCAGGGTCTGAGAATCCCACAGACAGTGTAATGAAAGCGCAAATGCCCCCACTGCATTAAGCCATACAACACTTCTATTTAGGGCTCAAGACCTCACTGGCATCTCGTTAACACGCAGAATTTTCAATTTATTGCACAGCAAGATTGCTACACAACAAGGTATGACATGGCACTAACTCATCCCAGCTCTGCAGAAGGTCCAGCCCCAAGATGCATTGGGTAACAGCTGTGCATGAGAGCAGCTGAGAGCCCAGCACTAACCAGCCCTCCTCAACAGCAACATCATGACGGGAATTGTTTGTAACACCTTTCTTACAAGAGTTTTTGAATTTGTTTTCAATGCTTTAATAAGCCTCCTCATATTAAAAGGGCACAGCTACTTCCATGAGGCTAACAAGACATGCTTGGACAGCACAAGTTGCCCAAGTCACATGTAGAATCAGGTATAAATTAAAGCTAACTAAATGAGAATTCACAGCAGTGAAGGTCTACCAGTTTTACAGGAGCTTTCTGCTTGTTCTGCCTCAACCCACCCAGCAACACCTGTTTCACAGGAACGTCAGTAAGAACTGAGAGATGTGTCTCTATTTCTGTGTACACTGGTTCACCTTTCCTGTATTTTATGAAAAGCCCTTCAAGACTTACTTCATAAGGGTAAAGTTTAAACCCTGAGTTTTTGTACAGACTTTCACCTAAGGAAGCCAAAATGTGAGTATGTGGTGTCCCTGGGGCCACAGATGCAGTGCCTGACTACAACAGTATCAGTTTTGCAGGTGTGAAGGTCGCTCAGCTGACAGAAGTTGTTCCACATCACTGTGAACCAAAATGCTGAAGTTTAAATGCAGAGTGCAAGACAGAGAGGCTCATGTATGAAGTCATGCTCAAGAATATTCCTATTACTACTGATAAAGACTTTATAATCACTTTATTTAAAACATATCAGCTTGGATTTTGACAAAATAATTTGCACAGTAGAAGTACCCCACAGAGAGAAAAGACAATTCTGCTTGATGTTTGGAGTGTTTCACAGGGGACAGTTTCCCATTCTTGGATGTGAAACTGGTAAGTGCCTGCTACAGGTACATACAGCTGTTGCATCCTATTTCCATCACCTTACTGCTAAGAAGGTACCAAGGAATGAGGCTCTGCTTCTCACCCATTAAGACTCCTTCCCCTGCTAGGCAATCCTGAAAACTCCGGCTAACTGCAACTGAGAGCTGCCATACCTCTGAAAACAGAAAGAGTGCAGGGACTCCCCCCAAAAAAATCAAAGACCGTGTTGTATGATCAGCACAAGGAGACAAAAGTACCCGAGGAGTAGTGAGCACTGCTGAGATCCATGCCTGAGCACCAAGTCGGCAGGTAGCTGACCAGGGACTTTGTTTCCAGCCTCCCTCCCATGATAGGCTAGATGGGCTTCTGTCACCATCTATCTGTCCTCCCACAGCCACAGCAGCACAGACAGCCTGGGACTGATCTTTCCCTGCTGTCTTATTTAACAGTACTTTCCCCTGAAAACAGGTTCTCACTCTTAGAATGTGTTCCTCGGCTCTTCAGCCTTTAGTGCTGACACAGAAAGCCTGCAACAGCCCATGGACACACCACTGCCTTTAGGCCACCACGCTGTATCCAGCTGTGCATCCAGTTTCCGCATGGGCCAGCAGCCCAGGCACAGTGCAGCTGGGGGTGGCCACTCAGGACAGCTGTGATGGGCTTCAAGAGCCAGCAAAACCTCTCTTCCACATAAAAAACAGCTATAAAAAAAACCCCTTCCCCTTGAGAAATAGTTTGGCTCTGCTCAACACTGACACCCCAGAGCTGGTGACAGGGAGTGTCCATAAATCAATGTCCTATGCTGTAGATTTCATGCCATGCCAGCCTTCCTTGAGGGAGATGCTCTTCATCTTGAGGCACGGGGAGGCTCACCAGGTTGGGGCTGGGCCTCAGATTCTCAGGGAGCTCATCATGAACCAGCCAGAACACTCTGCATTTCCACACTTCTCAAGGAATGTGCTTCCTTCCTGCAGCCAAGGCAGAGTGTTTCAACAATGCAGAGATGACAACACACCCAGGCACTGCTATGGCTGTCTCTGCTCACAATCACTTGGCTTCACAGAATGAGTCTTCCTTTCCAAGAAGCTCATCACCAAGTCCCTCCATCGCCCTGGCACGGTGCTGAGGCCCAGCAGCATTGCTAGGTAAAAGACTTGACCAAGCTTACCATATGATCAACTCCACATGCCACATCCACCACCTCACCGGGTACAGTCACCTGGATGAGATACATGAGAATGGGTTATTTATCAAGCTAGTACTTTGCACCTGATATATACTATTTCTCAAGCTCTTCTGCTCAACATGCCAGCTGGTTTCACAGGGCCTTGTACCAATGGAAGTGCCAACTTGAAAACCCAGAAAGAACAAGATTTAGCACCAGGCATGCTTGTGCACTGAGCTGTGAAATACTCCTCTTTTTCCTCCACAGAAGCACATAAAGCTTTGGAAGGACAGGAGAGCTGGCTCACTAGCAGACTATGAGACTGTAGCCTCAGCCCATCTGTTCAGCAGCAGAAGCAGCATGACTGAACAGAGAGCAGGAAGAGCATCTGCCCAAGCACCACAAGGATTTGCCTCTTCTCTCATCAGCAAGAACTGGAACAAGGCAAAGGCTCAACTCAGCCTAAGGCAGTTTGTGCTTTGACTAAGAGACCAACTCCTTACTCCTGAAATTACAGGCTCCTTCACTTAAAGCTGACCTCAAACTTGAGGAAAGCAGAGGCTAAAAAAGCAAGTTTTTCCTTAGAGCTAAGAGAGAGGACACCTGGCCAATTCTTGGACAAGAGGAGGTCACAGACAAGGATCCCGGCACATTGCCATAGCACTGTGAGACAGGAGTTGGCTGTCTGAAGGAGCACAACCCCCAACATCCACACATAGGGAAACCTGGATGTGCCACACTTGGAGAATTCAGAAATTCCACTCAGCCACAGCAATGTGATTTTAGGCAAATGTTCCAGAGCTGGTCTGATTCTATTCATGTTTACAAGGAGGAGAAAACATATTACAGAAACACACCCACTGCAAGCTCAGACACATGAACAGGAACTCCAGAGTAGTCCCTCTGATTGCCTACCTCCTCTCCTACTTGGCCTTCATGGAGACCAGGTACATCAGTTAGGCTGAACTCCAGAGCCAAGGACTCTTCTACATTCACTGAGTCTGGCTCTCAGAGCCATCTGAGGGAAGGGAGTAGAACTGGAAGTGCTATGCAACAGCTATGAAAACAGCTGAATAAGGATCTCCTACTGTAACCTTACAGTCAGTCCAGTGACCCACCATCACAGCTGGGAAGGAAGCCCACCACTATGCAGACCTGTAGCCACGAAAGTCTGAGCACCATGACCAAAATGTTCACCTAATTTAGATAAGTAATTTCTTCTGGGACAGATGACCAATACCGGTGGTTTTCTTTGCAGCACATACAGAAGTGAAGCGCAGGTTAGAAGAGGAAGGAAGAGGCAGTAAGGGCAGCACGTAGATGATGGTGAACAGAAAGGAGATGAGAACTGGTCAGATATGGTGGCACAGCACCAGATGCTGTTTCGGGACCTGAAATCGTTACTGGCATAGTAGACTAAAAGGTTTACTGAATACCTCCATCCCTAAGGAGGCTACACAAGGACCTCTGGAAAACAAAGCACTTCTACAGTCATCTTAGACTTCCAGTTCTTTCAGAATTACTCAACAAAACCACACAAAAAAACTAGCCAAAGAATATACTCTTGGCATTAATATCACAATCCTTACCCTCCACGGGAAATACTGGTCTTCCATTCTTCCAGTTCCCAGGCACCCTCTTAGATTCTTGCCCCATACAAACAGTTCTCCTCTGTCTATACAGGAGAAAAAAAAATAATAGAAAAGAACAGAGACATTAAAAAGGACAAATTCTATTTGTGATGTTGGCAAATGTGGCTACAGTGCTTCTGGGAGTATACAGGGTTATACAAGCAGTATGACAGCCACCAATTTACTTCAAGGTACAATAAATGTACTTGTGTTTGGGGAAAATGCCTAATGAGCAGGACAAGCAACAAGTTCTGTGCACAAGTCTTTGTTTCCCCCTCTTACAGCTATTGCTTTAGCATTTTATTTGAAGAAAGAGCACAGCAGAAGAAATTCCAGGGAATCATTTGAGAAATGAATCATTTGTGCTGGAAGTCAGACAACTGGAACTGATCCATATCAGCTATAAGCAGAGCAAATCCAGTAAGCAAGACAGTGAGATCTGTCCCAAGCCATCACCTGGGGACTGCTTATTCAGCTGCCTGACAGAAGTGACCTAACGACAGCTGGGGAAAAGCAAAAACTTGTGTTTAACAGAGTTAAAAGTTTTATGCTCCTCAGGAAAATATGTAGATCTTGAAAGTGTTTGGATCAGCCCCACTGCAAAGACAACCAAAGCACAATCTATAAAGTATGTATAATTTAATCAAAACATGGTTTCTAATACTTCCTGAACACTAAGGGGAGCCCAGTTACAAGCACCCTGCAACAAGACTGACAGTGTCACATACACCGCTTGCCCCAAACGCCCCAAACGACGCAGCACCGGCACTGAAGTGCTCCTCCACAAACACTCACTGTGGGCGTCTGTGCTGCTGCCCTCTGCTGCTTGATGTTAAACGACTTTCAAATTCCAAACCCTTCTAAGGCTGGGAACCCACACAGGGTGCACAGAGCACGGTGTGATACCCTTTGCACATTAAATGTCCGGGTCTGCCCACATCAGGCTGTTAACTCAATTGGTCAGAAATGCCAAGAAACCCTGACATCCAGCTCCACTGAGACTCAGTTTTAATTTGTTCATTTATCATTTATAAATTCGTTCTGCTCCTAAAGTGCACAAATTCTGCACAGAGAAATGGAAAAACTTTCCAGGTTTCCTGTTTGAGAGAAGTTTTTTTGTTTGCTTTAGACAAATAACACTTTCTTAATTAATGCATAAGTTAGCACAGTATGTATGCCAGAAACCTGCTGCCTGCCCCCCTGCTGCATTCCAGTGTGCTTTCAGTTTCAAGAAAGATGGGTGCTTTTTTGTGTTTTTCTTTTTTTTTTCTCTTTTGGTTTGTCTTCTTTTCTGCCAATAACACAGCAATCTGACTTCCCCACGACAGGAGGATAAGAAACTTACTTGTAAGTGCTGCAAACTGGCCGAGTCCACAGCGAATATGAGCAACACAGATGTCCGAATTGAAGTCTGACCAGCCAAAAAGGCTGGGTGGGATCATCTCTGGCACTGCTGTCTCTATTAGGTTTGGTCCTTTCCCAAGAATTCCATATCCCCAGACAAAAATATTTCCTTCTTCTGTATTATAATAAGAACACATTCTGTAAGAAAGTCTGTGCTTGTGAAATTCATGCCACGACCAAGAGTTAATCAAAACCAAAGCAATATTTTCCTTTCTCACAGACCAGTCTAACACCTTTTGATTATTTCAAATCTGCAAACAATGCATTCTCATCCAAATGCCTCAGTTTTTTCCTAAGATGTGTAAGCAGTCAAGCTTCCCAGGCAAAACTTTCATAGGGAAATAATGCCAAGACACTGTGGGCTGGATAAAATACTTCAGCTTACGGGGATGGGATAGAGGTTGAGGGTTTATTATCATGGCTTTCTCCTTTGAGGCGTGCCCAAACCACCAGTAGGCTCATCACTCTGCCTGGCATTCTGCCTTAAGCTGGGTGCTTGAGAAAGTCAGCAGTGTAAGACAGAGTAAGTTTCTACGTCAGCTAGCTCTGTTCCCTTCACACTAGAAGCTCAAATGTCTGGTCATCACGACGACTCCATCATAAATATGAACATCTTCCTCAAGATAATCCTTCATAAAAGCAGTACAATCCCCTCCCTCATTCCTTCACTCAGCAAGCCTCTAGCTGTGCTCCCCAGCCACTGACAATCCAAGGAACAGTCACTAAGAAACTGCTGCAGACTTCCACTGTTCTCAGAACTCTCTACTTTCTGTCCTAGTTTATCAAGATTTATAAACATGTCAGATTCATATGGAGTCTGAAGTGTGGCCTTACTTCCTCCCTATATCCATACTCATCAAAGGCCACACACGGCCCGTGTGACAGGCAACAGCAGCCATACTCTTGTTCTAGTCTGCAGAAGCTCTCAAAACGGCACACACTGGAAGCAATGCTCTGTACTAGTGAAAACAACTCCTCTAGTACATTCTTAAATCACAGATTTCTCAGTCTCACAGCTCTCCTCGTCATGGACAGTACTTACCTATTTCCAGAAAACAACATGTTTGTTCCACGATGTTACAATTCACCTACTGCATGGCCTTGCACTAAAGTGAATGATCCTAGAAGTGAACTCACCTGTTAGCACAGCATTGCCAGTCCCTCCACAGGCAGCCTCCTTTATCTTCCCAATCTTGAATGGCAAATGTCTGGGAACATTCACCTGTATGAGATTGCAGAGGAGTTGTCAGACACAAGGTAAACTGCAAACCAGACACACATTTTAACTTATTCTCTAGTTCTGGTTAGAGCTTACATACACTGGATTCCTGACATAACCTTTATTGCCTGAATAACAGAGTAAGTGCAAGTCCAAAAATTAAAAAAAAAAAACTACATGAAATTCATTAAGGTGAGGACAAGGTGGAAAAGGTTACCCAGTGAAAAGCTTATATGAAAGACAACAAGGCTAGGAATGCCTAATGTCTGCTTCTATCCCTTGGTTCTCCAAGTCAGACACAACAGGGAAGTCAATACGTAAACATGTTTGCAAGTTTTCACGATGAACTAGATCACTAAAATTTGGTTTGCAGTGGCATTTTTGAACATTCTGAAGAAAAATCACTAGAAGAAAATTGCACTTATTTGGTACAGTTCAACACAACAGAAACATAGACAGCTTGACACATGTAAAGAGCAGTCTCTGATTTCACAGCTCTGCTATTCCACAATTTGGACCTCATCTATATTGTAGCTAAGACTCTTGTTTTTGCCATTCATCCATTTCAGACCCCTCTGACCTCCATCGAGCATCCAGTCAGGAAAACTACTACACAGCATAACCATTTTCAGGCATTACAGGTGTCAGAGACTGAAACAGTTAATGATTTATGCATTCTGGGAGACTTCTACAGGCTTTTGACTTTCTGGTGGGCAACTGGGCCCATCCCCCCCCCTCCTTCAGTGCAGAAGATGTCAAGACCCGAAAAGGCGGGAAGAGCTGAGTTTGCCACGCCCTCCTCGTGGACTCCGCGCCAAAAAAGGGGGACGCCAACCTATGGGGACGGCTCCCCGCCCTGGGGGAGGTGCTAAGTATATGAATTTTGACTGGTGACTTTGGGGGTTTGGCGGGGTTTTTGCTTTTCCTTCTCCCCCCACCACCTGCGGATCAAGACATCGCTGGATCCAGTGGGCGGTGATTATCTCATCTTCTTTTTTTTTCTTGCTCTCCCTTACTCTCACCCTGTCTTTCTCTCCCCTATGCATTTTTCTCCTCCCTAGAAAGGTTACAGCACCCAAAAATGTTATCTTACCTACTGATTCAAAATTGTTAAAATAAATCTTATCCATATATGTTTTCATACACTGATTATTTAGCGTCGTTTCGCTGTAATCCACCCCAAAGGAATTTTTGATGGAACCTGAGTTACCCCCCTCTCCCCTTTTCCTGGGGCGGGTCGTAACAACAGGTCTCAGGATTTAGCCCTACATTAAGGATACATCAGCAGAGGCATGGGAAACAAAGGTTTCTAAAATTTTGCTAAAGCCATTCTAATGCAACTGTCTGCTCTTAGCCTTCTGCCAAGAGTAGCTTGAGTATTAATTAATTCCCTCACTCCACTTCCTAAACTAACTGTAAGATGAGACCATCTGCCTAATGAGTTCAGTACTACAATGCCTAGTGTGAAGTCAGCGTTGTATTTTTGTCCCATGTAAGTATGCTGCAAAAAAACTTTTATCTGTGAGACACTGGAATTTGTTTAAGACTCAGTTATAAACCTACTAAGGATGTCCATTCGAAATTCTAGATTAGCCAGCCAAAAGACTAATTCCTGTCCTGAAACTCGCAAAAGCGCTTGAGCTGGGTCTCATGGAGTTCTTAGACTAACGAACTGGGGCAAGGAGACGGAAGCCTTTGCCTATCAAAGCTGGGAAACATAGTGCCCTAAAACTATACAAACATGTCAGATAGGTTGGTTTTATAAGCATAGGTAAAAGCAGTCTGTTAGTAGTATTAGTTTATATCAATTTACACTGCTGCCAGAAGGACCCAGAGCAGGGATAAGTGCATCATCTTTAATTCTGTGCACAGCAGCTGAATTGAAACATGTAAAAACACACTCCCAGGCCAACTGACCTGTGTGGTTTCTGTGACAGATGCCAACTGCAAGTATTCTGAATTTCCCCAACCAAAGACATCTCCTTCATCTGAAACAGCCAGACAACAGTCCCCATAGGAAGAGACCTGGATAATGTTTACTCCAGCAATGTCACCACGTAGCTTAGTAGGAACACTGGTGATGTTGTAGTGTCCAAGACCTGAAAGAAAAAAAAGTTGAGAGATGATGAAGAATTTTTTCCAGATGCACTTTTAACGCTGCATAGGACCATTTTGTCATGTAACAAAATCAGGCATCCTCCAAAAGACATCTTTCTGTCCATACTGCTTAGCTTCAATGGACAAGCAGCCATAAACACCACTTCCAGTAGCCAAAATTACCTCTCTGGAGTACACAACAACTTTATACGATCACACCTGGAAAACAGTCTCATCTCTCTTGTCTGCATGGACCAAAGTGTTTGAAGAACAGTAACAAAGCCAGGCAGATATCCTGACAAGAGATGAAGTTTCACAAGGTGGCTGCATCCTGTCTTCTGCAAGGAGAGCCATGAGTGACAGCACACTGCAATCAGACAACAGCAAGGGAAGTGGCAAAAGAGGCTGGGAAGCAAATGCTTTACACAACAAATTGCTGCCTGGAAAAGAGACCAGAATGTAGATGACAGAAAAATGGGCTACAGCATATTGGCACAAAAAAACATGGGAGGAACACAGCTTTGGGAGCAGCAGGACTAAACAGTAGGAATGAATGTGAGGAAGTTCTCTGACAGCAAAAGCCACCAGAAAAAGTGCCTGCCCAAAGATCCCATGCTAAGATAGCAGAGGCTGCCAAAGAGCTTAGTCAGTTCAAAAGAGCAAGAAGCAAAACAGATCCTGAAACAAGAATCAGGAAGGCAAAGCCTGCACAGAACTGGAGAGCTAAACTGCCCATGTCACTTCCACATCCCCTCAGAAGCTTTCAACAGCACACATTCTCCTCAGACTGCATGCTTGGACTGCCTTGCATGGCATCCTAAAGCTCCTCCAAAAATGAACTGGATTGTCTCAGTTTGGTTATACAAGAGTACCAAGAACATCTGCACACAGCTGGAAACATACCAGTCCCTTTCTGTCCACACATGCATGACAGATACATATCATAAGCTGTGAATTGTGACAACTTGCTATATTCATCAATTCCCTGAAAAGCAAGCTGAGCTGAGCTCCTACCTGTCTGTCCATCAGCTCCCCATCCACATGCATAGACTGAACCTTTCTTGGTTCTAAACAGACTGTGGTCCTGCCCACACGCTACCTGCACACAAACAAAAAGTCAGAGCTGGTCAGGAAAGGTCATGTGTTCAGACTCAATGTAATGAAGCATTACTGGCAGATAAACTGAGCCTCTACAATGCCCATCACTTCAGATTTTGACCTTTCTCTCCTGATCAAATGGCTCTACAGATGGGGAAGACCAAGAACAGCAGGACACAACACTGAACAGCAAGATACAACACCAAAACCAGCAGCATATTTTTGATGGAAAGTGATGTTGCAGTTGATTTGTTCTGAAATCCAACAGGGAAAGAAAGCTCAATTCAGCAGTACAACACAATAAAACAGCAAAGGGTAAATAAGAGCTCTCCTTTCCCAGAGTGCTAACGACATGGCTCTTGATGCCAGCTACAAACCGCTATTGATTCCTTGCCATGTAAGTGCTCTAGGCACACAGCTGTTCTCAAATCTACATTTATGTTGAACTAGCGATCATGTTTGCCACAGACTTGGCATGAATTAAAGCCAAGCAAAAAGTTATTCAAAAGCAGACATTAAAAATTAGCCAAAGATTAAAGGGATTTAATCAACAAGGTAAGAGAGGCACTACCAATATCAAGCACATAACTGGTATCAAAGTACAAACAGGTACCAAGTATTCAACCCCCTAGAAAAAATAAAACCATGAAAAGTCCAAACAGAAGTTTACCAGCCTAATTCAAAACATTTTCAGGTTGTACCATGCCACAGTCTCATCAGGTAAACCTAACTGAATGACCCTTCCTTGAAACAGGAGCAATGTTTGCCCACGGAGTATGTCTACAAGGGCACAGATATACTAACAAACTGTTCCTGGGAATACTGCAGCCATGGCAGGCATAGTGGCATTTCTGCTGCTCTGCAGTCCCTTGCTCTACAGGGAACCTGCCCTAGAGAAATGCTGGCTAGTCTAAGTGATGGTCTCACAGCTCACTTTTGAAAAGGGAAAGACAAAATTCAAACTAAAACAACTCCCAAGCAATATAAAATTGACAAGAGGAACAAGAAATCAGGACAGGAAGAGATGAGGTGTCAGAATGACCTCCCTGTACTGGTAAGCCCAGAAATGGACACTGTACTTCAACAATGCCGAGCAGAAGGGAAGAACCACCTCCCTTGACCTGCAGGTAACGCTCCTCCTAATGCAGCCCAGGGTATCATTTGCCTTCTCTGCAGCAAGGGCACACTGCCAGCTCATGGTCAACATGCCATCCACCAGAACCCCCAGGGCCTTTTCCTCACAGCCAGTTATCCCCAGCACACAGTGGTGTCTGGGGCTGCTCCTACCCAGTGGCAGGACCTGGCCCTTCCCCTTGCTGAACTTGATAAGGTTCACATAGGCCCAATTCTCCAGCCTCTGGATGGCAGCACCATCCTCTGGTTTATTAGCCACTCCTCACAGTTTATGCCATCTGTTAACCTGCTAAGTGTATAAGTGTACACTCAGTGATCCAGACCACTAGTGAAAAAGTAAACAGGACTGGACCCAGTACTGACCCCTGGGATACAGCACTCCTTACCGGTTTCAACTTGGCTTCATGCCAATGACTGCCACCCTCTGAGCTCAGCTTTCAATCCATCTTCAGAACTGAGTTCAGATGATCCTCTTACCTGGACAACTCTGCTGTCAAACTCCTTCAGCTGATGAATGAGATAGCTTTCACTAGACACCAAACAACCACCGAGAAGAAAAAAGACAACACAGAAGATTTCAGAGGACTGCAACTGAAAAAAGCAAAGGTAAACCTGCCTTTACTGAAAGCTACTTTATTATTTCAAGAAGAGATTTGTCCACATGTAGTTCCACATGCAAAATAACTGCATGAAGAAGGAACATAATTTTACATTCTCTTCTTTAAGAAATTAAGAACTGTCACTTTTTAAATATAACTTTCCATGGGAATTAGGGGTAGGAGCAATCCTCAAAGATGGTCCCTAGTCTAGAACGAGCACAGACACTACATAATACTGCAGCACCTATATAAACACTACACTTAACTATAGATTAACCAAATATTCCAGAGCGCAGTGTAGTGCTAACATCTCTGTCATTCTTTCACAATACCAGGAATTATGAACAATCCAATGACTGACTTGCAGTATCAAGGCTAACAAAAGCTACCTAATTATAGCTATTTTCTCAAACTCTACACTCCAAGTGCTGTGGATCACAGAGAGAGCAATGAGCAAGATTTCTTCTAGGTCCTGCCAGGGATCAGAAACTTCCACTTACACATTCCCACTATCCACTTGCTCACTGCTATCTTACAGAGCATTTTGAGCATATGCTTTGGTGTGGCCCACAAAAAAACCCTGTGAAGGAAAAGCACTACAGATTCAGAGGCAGTTACAACAGAGATTCAACAAAAGCACACCTCTTTCATAACTAAATGGCATTTCTAACACCCTCAGGAATTGCACATGGGCTCTGAGCCATTAAAGGGAGAAAGCCCAGCTACTAACACCAATTACTTCAAGCAATTTATGAAGGCTGGGTTTCCTCTCTACGGCCTGTGAGAACTGTCCCATGCTGACCATCCTTTTGTCTTTTGTGAATGTGGTCAGCAGAACATTAGTGCCCAGTCTAGGTTCAAACCCAGGCCACTTGTATGATGCCTGCAGCACAAAAGCCTGTTCTCAGATTCCTTAATCTTAAATGGCATGCCTATACTACCAGACTTTTCCCACCTTAGGCCTTTCTGCAGAGTTGTTTTCATGCAATTATGTTTTTAACATTAAAAAAGTTCAGGATCTTTCAATTCTCACCTGTAAATTTCATCTTCAATAACCTTCCGGCCACACTGTCCATAAGAATTGTTTCCCATTGTGAAAACTGAAAAACAGTGATAAAATGCATTAGTTTTATTACTGTCCAGTCCCCTGAAAGCCTCTTTTCAGGTCCACAAAATATTTTCATGCCATTCTCAGTCTGAAAGGGAGAGCACTGTAACAGAAAAATGGCATACGCTTTCTTCAAAGCAAGTCCACTTTAATTTAAGTGACCGAATCCATTTTCATCAACAAAACCCAGCAATATTGTTGCAGGCACAGCAGCGGTACCTGGAGCCCATTCATTGGCTGTTTGTCAGGAATTGCCTGGTTCATCCTGCGTTGTCAAGGAGACTCAGAAATAGATCAGTGTTCCCACTGGAGTGGTAAATCAACCAACCAACCAGCTCACCCATTGAGAAGCTGCACTGAATCGCCTGGTGCAGCAATGAAGCCACTGCACCACAGAATTCCCAAAGACATGGAGAGATAATTCACAAACAGGATCTTCTCTATAAAGGGCTATTAATTAATTAATTGCTTGTATTAATGCAGCACTCCAGAGCTCCAAGGGGAAAGTAACACAGGAGTATTGGCATAGTCATCCAAAGCTGCATTCAAAAATGTCTGAGTGAACTGACAAACAGGCTGCACTTCAGCCAGGCCTGGGGCAAGATAAACAAACCTCAGAGTGAAAAAGCTCCCAACACATTTACAGTTTGAGCCAAGCAGAGCTCACATTTCTCCCTTGCAGCAGCAATCCCACAAAGGCCAACAGCTGCCTGTATTCCATTTACAGTGCAGACAGCCCACCTGGGGTCGGTCTAGTTCTAAAGGACAGAAATCAATTTTTTTTTGAGCTCTTAATAAAAGCATAGTCAGGCATCCCTTGTCCACAGCACAAGCGACATTATACCTCCTTCACTATCTGTCAGGACCAGGGAATGGGCTCTCCCACAGGACACCTGCAAGACTCGAGTCTGCTGCGGCTTCTCCAGTGGTAATGGAATTGGAGACGGTTCCAAGACATATTCATAGCCCTTAGCTTAATGAAGACAGAAAAATGTTAAGTCAGTAGCTTCCATAAAGTAAATTTAGCATATATTTGCTGATTCCGTTGTACATTCACATACTCACTTCTCCTTTGTTACAAAAGCAGATACATTTTAGAAAGCCAAGATAGAGGCTGACAGAAATTTATTGCAGAGAAAGAGAGAAGATAAAAGCCATGGTGAAGGCTCAAGCCAATATCACTGCCTAATCAAAGGTCTGCCACACCTAAAGGCTGAATTAAGGCTTCAGGTGGCAGAATTGAGAAACTGAGGCTTTCAGCCATATGTTCAACCACTTTGATGAATAAGGCTGGATTACTAGAGCTTAACATCAAGCATAAACTAAGTACTGTGTGAAAATGGGGATATTGCAAACAAGATACAAGAGCAAGAATCACAAACAACAAAAAAAGCAGGAAAGGTGAACAAAAAAATCTTAGGGCTTTATATTTAAAGAACAGTAGATTAAAGGCTCTTTCAGAAAAAAGGAATGCAGGAAAGACTAGCTAGGCTAGCTCCATAGGGAATAAGAGATCTAACATTTATGAAAGAAAATGACATGCTGTACTTGAAAAAGATTTAGTAACTTGAAGAATATGTAATCAGTTATAGTCAATGGGGGGGAGCAAAAAAGAACAGCAAAACATAAATCAGTACTAAGGAAAAGGTTAAGGGGAGATAAAAAGCTTTGATATCAAAGAAAGTCACTGTAACAAGTGACATCAAATCCCAGAGGACTCAAAGAAATATTTTGCTCACATGCAGCAGTGCTTTAACTGGTTCTCACTGTCTTCAATAAAAATAATAATTAAAAAAAACCCTAGAAAATCTACACAAGCCCTTTTGCAGTAAGACACTACTGGATGTGAGGACAGGCAGGCACTGGATGTGACAACAGGATGTTTGTGAATGGCGGGTGCCTGCCATGCAATAGAGCAGAAGCTGAAAGGCAGCCAAGTCTCTGTCTAAAGACACGTGGAAGTCACAAAGCAAAAAAATCTTTTCCTCTCTCTCTGTTCCTTCCAGCAGTGCAACACTGGCTATTAGGATCTGTGGTAATCATCACTGATGGCTGAGGGATTTTGAAGAATAGAGGCAATGAGGTGGCTAAGGAAGAGGAGGATAAGAATGAAATATTAGTAGTTCAGATACAACCATCTAAAAGTCAGACACAAATTCCCCTGGAAATAAAGCATCTACAGAGACAGTGTTGGAACCAGTGGGTAACAAAGTAAGTTTGTAAAACAGTAATGAGCAGCACATCCCAAAAGAAAGCTTGTCTGAGGTAAGTAAGGAGCAGTAGCAATCCCACTGTTGAATTCCCACTTTCAACAGATCCTGCCAAACCCTCTTACTTAGCAGGGCTTGAACTGCAAAACTACTTAACCTATTTCTGGATTCTCTGGTAAAAATAATCTCCAGGTCAGATGACAGGCAAGATAACCACAAGACACACCTGAGACATCAACACGTGCAGAACGAAGACACAGCAAGAGCTGAAACCCTTAAAAGCAGAAGTCAGGAGAGGCTTTTCCAGACCCTGCATTTTGCCACTGCTGTTTAAGCTCACACTTGCTGTGCACACACACTGCTGGGGATCTATCCAGCGTGCCAGCACAAAGCAGCATCACTGCAAACCTCACCATGCTGCACTGTAACTGCAATTTTCTTTGCTTCCCAAAAAACTTTCAGATTTTGCCCATATCAGATGCATTACACTCTTATACATTATAAAAACTGCTTTTAACATGATTTTCCTCGACTGTTTATGGAGGAATGTCTTCAGAGACAACCATTTTATGACGAAAGTTTGTGTTTCTCCTATTTGCCTTTGGTGAAAAGTGTCCATTTTCTGCACAGAAATCATTATCTTAAATGGTTTGAGAGCCTGGAATAAGACAGAATGACTGAATAATGTGGTTTTCCTTCAAAATTCAACTTGCTATTAAAATAATTTAAAAAAACGCCCTATAGCTTCACAAACAAAACGACCAAAAAAAACCCAACCAACCAAACGACTGTATAAAAAGAGCTCTGTGGGAAAGGAATTTAGTTTATAAGTGCATAGGCAACAGAAGTGAGCAAACCACCCTGCCAAAATCGATTAATTAACTAGCCCCTAACATTGTCTACTATTGAACTATAGATTCAAAGCCACCCCTTAACCAACGTCCACATTTTCCAGAATAAATAGTTCCATTCCAGCCTGGATGTAACTAAACTCTGTAAGTGCAGCATATAGAACAGAGGCACATCTTGACCAAGTACAAAGCACAGAAAAACACGGTTAAGTTCAAGAAAAAGATCTCTTTAAAAAAACCAACAAGCATAGCCCGGCACTGCATCAAAGCCTCCTGATATTTTTCACACCTTCAAACTTAAGTTTCCTGTACTACAGGTATCCTGCAGTGCCCTCTTGTGCCCCCCCTCTCCCCACCCTGTAAATCTTTAAAACACTCCAATCCTTACTTTGATCTCTTCTGCTCCTCTGGAATCCAAGCTGGGAATCCTTGTTGAGCCCCGTACCCCACACTTTGGTGATGTCCGTGGTATTAGAGGCCAGCAGTGTGAATCCATAACCACAGGCAGCAGAGGATATCTTTAAAGACAGACAAAACCCACACTATTCAGTCAGCAATTGTGGCTTAGAAAAGCAAGTTTCAGCCCACACTATTTGTTCATCAGCATTCATCCCTCATTAAGCTACATCCATATACGGCCCGAATTCAAGGCACATACGATTTTGCAAAAATTATCAGAAACATTCTTCTGTGATAAGCACAGTGGTACAAATTCGAGTCCAATTTTTTTGCCTTTTTGTTTTCACGTGCATACATCTTTATTTTTGTATTATTTTGGCCCCATTCAAACACAACAAGAAGACCTGTCTGCTGACCTGCATCAGCAGATTACAAAAAAAAAAAAAACAACCAAGCAAAAAGATCTTAAAAGAATAACATTCCCGTTTTATTCCTTTTGCAAAAAAAAGCCCAGGACAAAAGCCATGTGAGGAGCAACTGAGGTCACTTGGTTTGTTCAGCCTGGAGGAGAATGAGGTCAGACCTCATCGGGGTCTGCAGCTTCCTCATGAGGGGCAGCATGGATCTCTCCTCTGTGTGAGCAGTGACAAGACCTGAGGGAACTGCTGCAGCTGTGTCGGGGCAGGGTTAGGTTGGACATCAGGAAAAGGTCCTTCCTGCAGAGAGTGGTCGGGCACTGAACAGGCTCCTCAGGGCAATGGTCACGGCACCAAGAGAGCTCCAGGAGTGTTTGGACAACGCTCTCGGGTGCGTGGTGGGCTTGTTGGGGTGTCTGTGCAGGGCCGGGAGTTGGAGTCGATGATCCATGTGGGTTCCTTCCAGCTCAAGGTATTCTATGAATGTTCTGACCTTCTCTGCACTGAACAGCAGAGCACAACGAGTGAAACACGTAGGTAAAAGAGTAATATTTTCAAGACAAGCTTCCTATTTGTCGTGTGGGAGGAGCCACGGAGCCACTGGAGGCGAGGCGCGTTTTCTCTGGCAAATGTTCTTCCCACCCTGGTTCTCTTATGCCTCTGACAAAACTACAGATATATACTTTCCAACCTGTAGGCTGCTGCAGTTATACCAATAATCATCCCGAGTAACACTGTTATATCGACAAAAAACTGTGAATCACGGCAAAGCCCTTAAACCCGATCCCGCAGCGCCGTTCTCGCTGGGCAGAGCCCTGACCAGGCTCCGGGGGGGGGAAACGGCAGCCTCGCCGGGCCGCGCCCACCTTCTCCTCCGTCTCCAGGCGGTACGGCGTGGGTTGGATACGCCGCGGCTTCTTCCAGCCCGCATCAGGCTTCACGAAGCTGGGGACGCCCAGAGCTCCCGAGTAGCTGAAGCCCCACACGAACACGCGGTCCTTGCGCCTGGCCGCCTTCCCCGTGTACTGGAACACTGGGGCGGCCTCTTCGGCCTCCCGCCGCTGGCGGGTGCTCGGCGGCCCCGCTGCCCCGCCCAGGCCCCTGCAGTGGAACGGCCGCGCCGACCCCGCCGTCCTGATCGCCCTCAGCGCCCCCGCCATGGCCGCACTCAGACCGCCGCCATCTTGCCGCTCCCCCGCGCGGGGGGTCACCGCCCCTGCGCGCACGCGCCCTGCCGCGGTGGCGCGGCGCGCTCGTCTTAAAGGGGCTACCCCGCCATCTGCTGAGGGTGTGTCTCAGAGCCCAGACCCAAATCTAAACCTAAACCTACACCCAAACCCAGTTCTAAATCGAAACATACCCCCAGACCTAAATCCGCACCCTAGTATGTATTAGACCCAGCCCAGACCCAAACCAAGATCAAAACCCAAACTCAGGCCCAAATCTACATGTAGACCCAGACCTCACCCCAAATCCAAACCCAGACCCAGACCAACCCCGTCTGGTGTGGTGATGGCAGGGCTGGCTCTGGTGGCACCAAAACCAGCCGTCACACCACACTCCCTTTGAGAAGCAGCCCCATCCTCACATCCTAGCCGTCGCTTTCCACTTCAGGGAGCAAATTATCCGCCTTCCAGGAGGAAGCTGCCGTCCTTTCATCCCCCCAACTAAATTTCCTCCCTGCCAGCATCTTTTGCAAGAGACTCTTGCCCAATATCCCCCAGGGAGAACACCTTTTCTGTCACGATACCCACTCTGCTCCTCAGGGTCTGCCTGATTCACTGTCTAGGTGGACACTGAGATGTCTATCAAGTGTCTCTCCTTTATTGATGAAAACCACAAAATCATTCAAAACACAAAGAGGTGATAAAAGAGGATCTAGAGATGAGGGGTCCTGGTGGCTGTGAGGTCTCAGCCCCTTGGAGCTGGTGGAGCAGGGCCAGTCCCTCCTCACAATGCCACCAGGACACCTTGGGCTGGCCATGATGGAGGATGAGGGCGGGCACAGGTCTGTGACGATTTGCCCAGGAGTCCCCTGTGGCCTGTGGTGGCTGCCAGAACCACATGGATCCCTGGTCTGGCTCCAAGCCCCGGCTGTGCAGGGGCTGGAGGAGATGAAGCAGTGGGTGTCTGGTGTGGGGGCTCAGAGGATCCTCACAGGATCTTCCTCCGGGTCCTCTCAGTGCAGCGGTTCAAGATGAGATCTTTGCTGGGACGAGGAGGAACAGCAGGTTGAGCCTTGCCCTTGTTGTCCTGTGGCTCATTTTTCTCAACTGCGAGCAAAGCAGATGTACAGATGGGTCAAAGTGCTCCTCCACCCACTACCCTCATGAATGTTCAGAAGCTTCCTATGTGATGGCCACCAAAGCTTCTGCCTCTCCTCCCTGTTGCCTGTAACGGTCTTCATGTAGGTGAGGGTGGTGGGATGAGCCCACCTGTGCCCAGCTGGGAACTCTTCTCAGGGGAATCCCAGCTTTAGGTCTGCACAAGGAGCTGCTCTCCCTTGGGAAGGTCATGGGGACTGCATGGGGACTGCCAGATCTAAAGGGTCTACCTCAATGGCAGCCATCTTTCTCATGGAGAGAGGCTTTTTACAAGGGGCTGGAGTGACAGGACAAGGAGGAATGGCTTCACAATGACAGAGGGGAGGGTTAGATTAAATATTAGGAAAAAATCTTGCCTGTGAGGGGGGTAAGGCCCTGGCACAGGTTGCTTAGAGAAGCTATGGCTGTCCCATGCTTGAAAGTGTTCAAGGCCAGGTTGGATGGGTCTTGGAGCAACCTGGGCTAGTGGAAGGTGGGGTTGGAACGAGATAATCATTAAGGTCCCTTCCTACTGAAACCATTCTATGATTCCACGATTCTTCATACAACACTTCCCTCTGGGGGCTCTGCTGACAGCTCATGTATGTGGCAATGGCAATGGTAATGGGGAGGCGAGGTGCACAGAGGAAAGCACAGGTCCCAAATGCGGGCTGACCTCCCTCCAGGTCCATATTCTATCTGACCTATAGCCAGGGGTAAGAAACCTCGCTGAAAGAAACACCTCCCTGCACACACTTTCCCCATAGGAAAAAGGCAGATGGGCAGGGGGTGACCTCAGTGTGCCATCCTGCTCCAGCTGCCAGCACTGGGGGTCACGGGCCATGCCTGCAGGATTCCAGTCTCGTTGAGAACTTACTGATGACATTGGCCTTGTTCTGGGAATTTCCCTGCATGTTCCACTGGCTCTGGATGTACTTCTTGCTGTTCCTCCTGTAAGTCTCCTGGCTGATCTGCTTCCGGCCCTGCTTATGGATGCTCTTCGCATTTCGGATGGTGGATCTGCAGGGAGTGAGAAACAAAACTTTCATTTTAATGCTGGCAGCTCTAACACCACACGTTTCTTTCCCCGTGTCTCCTCCTCTGCTTCACCCAAACCCCAATTTCTGCTTTTGAGTTTTGCCTGGTGGATGCCAGCCCTCGAGGAGAGCCACGAGGGACACGATGTATGATGTGTTCAGAGGTAGCTGGACGGTGCTTTAGAAGCAAACACTGAAGGGTGAACCCTGAGCCTGGAAGGTAACAATGGGGATGGTGAGGAAGATTGGGTGTAAGGCTGGGAGGATGAGATGGGCATGAGGTTTACCAAGAAAGCCCCGTAAGTGATCTATAGCTCTTTGATGAGTGGACATACAGCACCTCTTCTGGCTGCAACACTGAGGTCCCTGCTGTAGGGCTTGGCATGGCTCCCCAGTGCCCAAGGATCAGATGCAGGGGAATGGAGCGTGGGGCATGTGTCAGCATGCACCTGGATGTGCAGGGTTGAACCCACAGCAGAGAAACTACTGAGAGAAGTTAAAGGCTGAGCAGCATGGTGCTACTACAGGAGAACACACAGCATCAGGACCACCCCCAGGCATGCAGACGGAGGCCACTGCATTGCCTCCACTACCACAGCAGCAGTGAGGTGGCTCCTGAACTCCACCTCATGGCACCATCCTCCTACTCTTCTTGAGCCAATGTGTCTGCCTACCTTCAGCCCCTTCCTGGTCTGAGAACACATCCCATGTCATATCAAAGCTCTTACCCACAATGGCAGGTCACCACTTTTGCAACAGGGCTCAGCCTGGCTGCCAGCGCCAGCACTGCAGGGGCCGTGTCACCATGGTGGGGGGACAAGACACTCACCTTGGAACAGGCCACCTCACCTCCCCCAAAGGTATCAGCAAGCATCCCTGCACTCAAGTAGGTGGATCTGGACCACTTTACACTGTCCCACATCCAGTCCATGATCCATCAGAACTGGATTTGGAGAGATTTTTAGAGCAGGGTTTATGTGTTTTCTTGCAGGGAAGAAAAGACAGCTGCAAGCTCTGCCCTTCCTAGCCATTCTCTCCACACCAGAATTAATGAGTTATTATTGCTTTTTATCTTTTTAATCAAAATAAAATCCCTTCCATTAGCTCAAATCCTCCCATCAGATTAGGCCATTTGGCAGCTCCGTTTAGTCAAATCTCGCCTCTTAAAGATTCAGTGCATGCACTTGGGAAATAAGAAAATGGCCAATTTGAAAATTAAAGGAGATTAGCCCAGAAAATAAACTTTGCAGAAGGACACGGAGAAATGCCCCTGGCTGGAGGACCTGTTGGAGTAAGGATCACGCAGCCTGGCACCAGCAATGCTAGGGTACTTGTGGGAGCTGGGGAGCACAAAGCTGGTTTTGCTGCAGCCTGGTCTGTCTGCTCTGCTCACATCGATCCAAGCAGTTCCTCATTGACAGGGCAAGCAGGTGACACCACAACCCACTGTCTGGTTTAATTTCATCTTGCTCAAGGAAGAGCTTTAGTCCAAGCCCCCTCCCACCCAGGGCTTCTCCTACCTCCGTGGAGGAGCACTCCGGTTCCTCAGTTCACTCTTCACAGGGTTTACCTCTCCAGCTTTCTGCAGGTACATGGAGGGGTAATAACCCGTGGTTTCATCCTTCCTGCAGTGCAACACAAAGCAACATCACTTGCAGTCGTGGCTCTGCAACTGCCTCCTCAGTCCGGGAGAGAGACTTGATGATCCTTGTGGGTGTCAAAGAATCCCAGGATGGTTTGGCTTGGAAGCGACCTTAAAGATCATCTTGTTCCAACTCCCTGCCATGGGCAGGGACACCTTCCATTAGAGCAGGTTGTTCCAAGCCCCATTCAACCTGGCCTTGAACACCTCCTGCTTAGGATATCCCATGATTCATGGTTCATGCCTGTCCCCTGCTGGTGTCCTGTGGGTTACCTTTCATGTTCCTTGCAGATGAGATGAAAGTTGAGATTTTGCAAAGCAAAATGTGCCAGACCAATTAGAGGCAAAATAACTAACAATTTTTTTTCCCATCTGCCTCCTTCTTGGATATTTCTGAAGTCCCCAACAGAGGGGACATTTAATATTTGGCAAAGAACAGACTCTGAGAAGCAGCCCTGCAAAAGGAAGTGCTGGGCAGTGGCACCAAACAGCCCACGGCATCCACAGCCCTGATGTGGAGAACCATGGGTGCATCCCTTCCCTCTGCCTGAATCCTGCTCACCTGACCTGTTCTTGGCATCTCTCACCTGATGACCCACCAGCCATCAAGGAGCTTGTGGATGACTTCGATTGTATCACCCTCCTTGAGGGTCAGCTCGTCCTCTTCCACAGCTGTGTAGCTTTTCTGGACCACATACGACTCACCTGCACACAAAATGGGGATGGCAGATCATATGCTGCCCCCCCCGGGATGGAGCTCAACCTCCCCAGCCACTGAGGAGAGAGGAGGCACCAGAACATTTACCCTATATTTTAGGCAAGACCCAGGGTGCTTCAAGTTTGGATTCAGACTTTCCCCAGCCTTGTCACTGCCCATGGCTCATCCCAGCCCCTCCATCACCTCTCCAGAAGAAAGCTGCTGGGTGCAAGCAGTGGAAGCACAACTATCTCTGCTGGAAAGTGTGTTCAGAATTCAGTTGATGAAATGAGGCAGAAGCCTGTTGCAGTGTTGTAAATCCCATGAAGCTGAAGCCTGGTGAGCAATCAGCACAAGTGTGTGGGATCCTCCCTCTGCTCCGTGCAATAAGGCCCCATTGTCATGGCAGGGTGACGTGGGGGGCACTGTGCTCCTCTGCTAACCCAGCACTTTAGTATTCACCCAGCCACCTCAGCATGGCCACTGGATCAAGATGAGCATCTGTGATCAGCCAAAACACATGTCTAATGCTGAGTTGCAGGTCATGGGAAGCTCCCAAGGTTGACATTGAGGCACCAAATCATGAGATTTATCCCTTCTGGTAGTTCCTACAGCAGCATCTCCCTGCCCAGTGATCCTGCTCAGTGCGGATTGCCCAGTCTTGCAGTGAGCCATCCCAGTGGGGAGCTGCACAGGCTGTGCACTGATGCATACCCTGGTCACCCCAGCATTTTACCTGCATAGTTGGGCTCCTGCTCTTCAGACTCATCAGGACCATCCATCGGCTCCAGATAGGCAGCAGGCACCCAGCCCCGTTTATTCTTCAACTGGCAAAACCACCAGCCTGCAAGGAAAGTAGCCATGGACATGAACAGAGAACACTGTTGGGGGCACCATGGGGACACTAGCACTGAGTCTGTCCTGGCTGGGGCAGGTGCAGACATCCACGTCCTGGACTGAAGGGACAGTGCTGGGGCTGGTCTCTGTTGACATGGTGCAACCAGAGGGCTTGACCAGTTCATCATGTTCCTGCTGGGCAGGAAACCTCACAGGCTGAGGCACATCAGGAAGTTGCACCGTTTTCTAGAATTGCCCCTCACCCTTCAGCCTGTGCACTGTCATATCTAACTCACATGCTGCGTTTGGACTCAAGATGCAAGGGCAGTCCTCGTCCCTGCTGAAATGGTGGCAGAGAGGGGGCTGGCCCTCGTGGCTCTTCCAAGGGATGGACACATACCATTCTCGCTCTTCTCCACGACATCCACCATGTCCCCAGCTTTTAGAGCCATCTCGGACGTGGAGCTCTTCTCATAGTCAGCGATGGCTCGATAGGTTTGCAGGACAATGGGGCCTGTGATGTCTGCATGGGAGAAGTGAGAGATGTTCCCTCTCCCAGCACCCGGCAGAGAAACACCCTATTTCAGGCAGGCCAGAAGCAGCCCCAGGACAGCCCAAAGTGCCCTCCCAGCCTCTTCCTTCCCCAAAGCAGCTGGATCTCAGGACAGTGACTCATTCCCCCTAAGGCTTTGGCTTCCCCCCAGCTGAAGCTCTGGCACAAAGACCATGCTCTTGATGAGCATATCCGCTGTGGGATGGCAGCCCCTCTCCCAAATGGCCTTTGCTGCTACCAAGGCAGCTGCTTGCACCCCTCTGAGGTCTCTTACCAGTGAGGCTTTGCTTGGAATCCTTTGGCAGGAGGAAGACCTCAGGCTTCTTGATCCTAGACAGGTCAGAGCAAAGGCAGCTCAATGCCAACCACCCTTATCCATCAGCAGCGATGTCCTCCCTGTGGGCTACTGCCAGCACCCAAAGGCCAGGGACACAGGATTTCCCTCAAACTAGCAGGCAGCTGGACTCACTGGCTGTCCATGACAGGGTTCATGTCATCATGACGGACCTTGAAGAAGCTGACCACATGCAGGCATCGAGAGATCTTGTGGGGCAGGTTGACCAGTGTGTAGCAGTACTCGGCCAGCGTGCCCTGCCTGTTCTCAGTCGAGCGCTGCCCATCAAACCACTTTGGGGCTGAGGAAGAGGGAAAAGGGCTCAGAAAAAGCAGACAGAGAGCCTTGTTTTTAATATGTTCCCAAGCAGGCTGCTCTGAATCATTAATTTTGCCCTGCAAACAAGTGGGTTCGGCCCCAGGGTGCTGCATGGTTCCATGGTGTCCATAACGTGAAGCTCTGGGGGAGCACAGCTCATGCAAGCTCAGAAAAGACCCTGTTTGACCCCATTTCAGCTTCAGGATAATTCCCACATGTGTGTTCAGACTAAGTCCAGCTGCTGGTCCACAAATACAGCAGCTGCATTGGGGCACCAAGAGGGGGAGCCTGTGACCAGAGGACACTTATGCTTATCCCCCCGTCCCACTGGCCATGGTGCTCTTGACCCCAGAGCTCCAAAATGTCACTGGCAGCTCCAACCCCTAGCAATGCTGAACTGCATAACAGGGGGTGCATGTGTGTGGTTGGTGGCACCCCCATGCCCCCCCCCCCCCCCAGCAGTCTGACACCTGCCTAGTCCCCAGTGCTCTCAGTTCCCCAAGCGGAACAAGGACACTTTGAACAGTCCGAGCATGGTGGGGGCGGTGCATGGGAACAAGCCCAGCATGCCAGTGTTAGTCCAGCCCCAATGGAGCCACCTCCCAAATGTGCCACCCTGCATAGTGCAGGCTTATTCCTCGTTGATAGGTGTCAACCACAATCTGTACTTCTTTCTCAGGCTCTCTCCTGCCTCCTTTAGAGCAGGAAATTAATTAAAAGGGGGAAGTTTGTTGACCTGCACCTTGCTTGGGGACAAAGCGTCAGCTGTTTGGATCAGTTCATTCCCTGTCATTGAAGAGATATTGCATCGCTTACAAAGTATCTGTGTTGCCATACGGGCATTAAACCAACCCCAGTGATGGTGTCACCAAAGGAGGGCTCAGCTCAGCTCAGCTCAGCTCAGCCTCCCCAGAGCCAGGGGTCACAGGCTTCAGGACATGCCCAGCCTTCAGAAAGGAGTCTGTGGGGCTACTGAGTGGGGAGGAACCACTGCCACTCCTCAGATCTTTCCAGGGTTTAGATTTCAAGCTTGGTGGGCAGGAATGATCAGACCACGCACCTGCCTGGGAAGCAGCCAGAACAGCTTGACCCACCAGGGAATTTCCCAACCTGCTGCAATTTCTGTTTCACCCTCCAGCCCTGGTGCTTGCCCCTCACCTGGCAAGTGTGGGATGATCCGGTTCTCTGTGTTGATGTCCCCGGATTCAATGGGGAACATCTCCTTCAGCACTTTCTGCAGGTAGAGCCAGGCACAGCCGTGAGGATGGCACCAGGGGAACCCCCTTTAACACCCACCCTCCTGCCCACAGCTTGCCCCCCTTCTTGATGCTCGCCCTGCTGCCACTAGGATGTGCTGGCTGGATCCCACACTTCAGCACTGGGAGAAACCTGCCCAGGGACACAGATGACTCCCACCTTTAAAGGGGTAAAAGAGATTGAAGGACTGGACACAGAAGCTTCTTTGGAGCCAGGTCTGCTTTGGGGCAATTTCAGATGGAATTCACCCTCCTCTTTTCCCCACCTTGAGCCCTGGTGTGCTGGGCCAGGGGACAGTGCCTGTCCTGCAAGGACTCACGTGGAACTCGTATATCTCAGTAAAGCGGCGGTAGACGACCTTTTCGGATAGGTCATTCCACTTCACCAGGAACATGTAGACCTGAAGGGCAAAGCAGAGGTTGAAGCTCTGCAGGTGAGTGGGACCCCACACTGCACTGTGCCTGGGGAGCCCCACAGATGTTCCAGTTTCAGATACTGCGTGTTTTCCTTCCACCACCCCATGCAAATAGCTCTGCCTTGTCAGCGAGCAAGCTGGGCACTAAGGAACTCAGCGTGGATGGAGAGGGGACAGAAACATGCGGATGGGTGGCAGTCAAAGAGGAAAAAGTGCTTTCCAAGCCTGTGAAGTAACCAACAGCTTGCAAAGGAGGTGCCCAAAATCTTGTGTGTTTAGGACATTTTAGTCTCTGATTGCCTCCAGCTCATGCCATCATCCATGACCCCTCCAAAAAGGATGTTCTTAGGCCGTGGGTCACATTTATCTCAGGAAATTTGCTGGGCAGGCTTTTTACCCCGCCCAGTCCTCGCTCTTCACTTGCTGGAAGGTTGCTGTGTACTCACATAGTGCTGGCTGGGGAAAAACCTTTTCTCGTAGCCCAGCAGCTCGATGTGCCGGATGAAGGCGTCCCCCATTGCTGCTCCTGCCCGCGGCGTCCTGCTCCGGACCCTGCTTCTGCCTCTCCGAGTGTCTGGGCACCCTCTCCTTTCCTCTCCTCCCCTCCCCTCTGCCCTCGCTCAGCTCTGCTTTGCCGTTAAAGTGCTGGGGAAGTGGAACTTGGGCTGCAATCACACCCGTAATCGTTTACCCACTGTGGTTTGTACTGAGTCGGTGCTTCCCATGGTGAGTTCCCAGCCCAGCCCCTCCGGTGGCTCCAGGGAGAGGGAGGAGGCGGGGTGGGAGGCCTCGGGGTATCCTGGAAGCACCTCTGGAATCAGAGGACAGTGAAGGGCAAGGGCCAGGCTGGCTGCCCTGATATCCAAGTGACCCTCTGACTGCTGATGCTGCCCTGTGATGGCACAGAGTGCTGCAGCAGAGGGTCAAGGACAGACAGGTGCCTTGGCAACGGCAGCCAGAGGAGCCTTTTCCATCTCTAGCAGAGGTGGAAGGGCTGAATGAAGCGTGTTAAAGCACTCTCTGAGCCCAGGGATGGCAGCACCATTCTCTATAGGGCAGGTAGGGAAGCTGGGACAGAGCTCAGGCAGGATGGGGCAGCTACGGGCTGTGTGCAAGGGCTCCTGCCCTTGCATCACCATTTCCTTTCAGTTACCTGCAGCTTCCTCAAAATCTGCCACCGAAAGGCTGCCTTGAGCAGCCCTCTAGGACCTGAGCCAGTCCCAGCCCTGCTCACCTCCTTACCTGAGCATAAGGCCGAACAGGAGGGGACCCCAGGCATAGGGAAACGCCAGGGTGGGCTGGAAACAGACCCCTACCTCCCACTAGGAGAACAGGAGGGTCCCTTGCTAAGACACTCTGATATGCCAGCACATAATCTGCATCTACCTCCTCCTTCTCCCTCCCCAGCCCTGAGCAGAAAGACCTGAATGGATGTGAGATCTGCATGGATCAATCCTACACTGCTTGAAGGCAAAAGTGCACCCAGGATTACAACGGGCGCCAGTGCAAGGCAGTCCCCTGACAGAGGCAGGACCTGCTCTTCACAGGATGCTCAGAGGAGCCCAACTCCAGCCAGCCGTGAGCCCTTGGCCCCATCCCTGACTCCCGGTGCTCCATCTCCTGCGAGAGCCCATGCCTGGGTGCAGCTCTTGTCCCTGGCAGGCCAGCACGTTACCATGAGCTAAGCATCAAGCAAACCCAGCCCCACTCTCAGCCAGGAGCAGAGATGTTTTGGGCAATGATGCAGCACCGCTGTTGCCCAATCCTGGCAGGCAACAGCCCCAAACCATGGTGGAGCTGACAGGGGCTCTCCTCACTGACCAGCCCTGCCACTGGCAAGCCCTGCCACAGGATCAGCCCGGTGCCCTTATTAGCTGTAAAGACAAAAGCTTGCTCTGTCTGCATTAAAAACATCAAATACTAACCATAACTTCCCCCTGGCCCTTGGGTGTGGTGCTTTGCATCTGTGGAGTTCAGAAACATGGTTATTTACATTTGGCTTCTTATTATTTTAACATGGGGACTTCCCTGTATGCAAGGCAAAATTATACAACCACAGATATTAAAAAAGGCCCCTCCAGGGCTGTTTGGATTCTGCTCTGTTAGTCACCAGATAGCTGCTGCTTATGGAGAACACCACAAACTGTCATGAAAGCTTATTTCTAAATTTAAAACTCTGTTACAGACAGTACATTACTGGAAACCACGCAATTCACGTTTCTTCCTGTTTCATCATTCCTTATCTTGTGATGTGAGAAATGAAACAGAGATTGTAAATGCCAGTGATGGGTTAGTTCACAGGAAGACACCACCTGTAACTCAGTGTTCAAAATGTAATTTTTTATTTTTGGTAGTTTAAATTTCAGCTTAATTCAATACAGAGCCAAGGGAGGCCTTGCTTACGTCACTGATGGCAGACAGCTGTTACACAATCACAGAAACGAGAGCCTGCCCTCTTCCTTGACAGTGGGTCTCTGACAGGACAGATACAGAAAGAAACAAAGGAGAAAAGGTTCAAGTTTTGTGTGTGGAAAACTTTAATTCCCAAGGGAAAAACACTGGCCAGCAGCTGCACCACAGAGGTGCTGGACTTAAACTGGTTGTTACGCTGCGATAAAAGCCAGGGTGCCGTAACCGAGAAATGCCCAGTTTCGCCATGGACATCCTGGATACTGTACTACTTGGATCCAAAATTCCCATTTAAGAGAAAGGAGCCAGCCCACTGCACAGGACAGGCTTTTAAAGTTCAGTAAAACATAGGGAATAATTACTTATCTCCTTCTTTGTCAACACAAATCTTTCATGCTGGAACAAAAACTAGTCAGAGGTCTGGTAAGTGGTTGCAATTTTATTTATTTGTTTGTTTATTAGTACAACCAGGGCTTTTTAGGGCATTATCACTCAACACCTAAAGAGTGACATATCTCATGTGTTTGAAAACGAGTGAGATTTTCACAGTCAACATCTTAAAAGTCTGCTGTTAGGATTAGAGGTAAGTAATTTCTTAATATAAAATTGATATTTGGAAGGTATAAATATTGGTGCAATTATTTTGTCAGTCTAATTTACCTCTACCGGATGTAACTCAAAAGTCTGAGACCAAAATGAGCCTTCAGCGTTGAGTGCCAACACACCCATCAGCATTACTGCACGCCCAGCAGCAGGTCACACATGATGCACACCACCACTCCAACTCCCAGCATCACATAAGGACTCTAGTCCTTCCAGTAAAACCACTGCATCCCCTTTCATTTAATTTTTTTTTCAGGTCCTGCATACAAAGTTGTAGGAGGACCACTCTGCTATTATACACTTGACAAGGCAATATCCTGGAATTATTTATTTTCCCGGTTCCTTTGCTGTGATACCGTGCCCTCATTTTGAGTAAAAACTCCATCAGCAATAGACAGCTTTGCTCCACAGGCAGCTGCGCAAAACATGCCTCCTAAAGAGGGCTGTGTGTGAAGAAGGGATGGACTGTCCTTCTGCTTTTTCAGAAGGGGAAGTCAAGCCAGCTGAAACCCAGAGAAAGCTGCATTAGCTCATTTCCTCATTCTGAACATGTCCAGCAGCAAGTGCGAAACTTGATCCTGACCTATTGCTGCAGGTTCATTAACTGAGCCTGTCTGTTTGAGTCATCAGCAGGCAAATGTGTTAGTGGTTATAATGTGGAGAGTACCCATAGGCTGGGTTAGCAGACAAGGTGCACCAACGGGCTCGTTCCATGGGGCTGGGAGGGGCTGTCTGCTGAGGCAGGAAGGCAGCTCGGCACTAGTCACCACCAGCTGGAGAGCAGGAAGGTCGGACAGGATGTGTGTTTTCAAATGCCTCAGCACAAAGCCAACCTTGCCCCCTGCTGACATCACCAGCACAAGGTCCCAGAATTGAGTGGGAGCACCTAGATCTGCATGGAGCAATTGTGAAAACACAAGCATGTGCTGCTCTGAATTTATCTGCTGCATTTCAGATTGCTTCCAGGGAATAGACACTCTACTCAAATGAATTTAAGGCTTCAAAATTTTCCTTGAAGATACAACCACCTCACCCACCCAGAGCTGGATTTCTATCTCAAAGGCATGACAGGACCTTACCTCTTTGCTGGAAGGAAGTAGCTGTGCTGCAGCATGTTCTACCTGCCTGCAGAATTATTGCTAGGACTTGTTGTAAAATACATAAATGTATACTGCATGGACAGTCATGAAAACCATCAGGAAAGTCTTTATTTCTTCATCAGGGAATAAAGTTTACCATTTGTGCATAAAATGCAGTCATCCTAAGCTCATTCCAGTAAAAGAGAAACCTTTAGAATAACTTGCATCTTTAGAGATTATCATACAGCCAGAGCTGTACATGTCTTATGGCTTGTGAAACTTAAAAAAAAAAAGTACATTAGTCTCTTACACGATGTGGGGCGTAACCAGGACTACAGGGGACTTCAACTGATTGTTGTAGTCACAGAATCACAGAATATCCTGAGCTTTTGACATAGTAGGACTTAGAGCAGCTTGTAGCATGTTTCCATAACTAGTTCTAGATGAACAGAAAGGCATCCCCACAGCCTTCAGAAAAGCTCTCACACAGATCCACAGGACTATTGCCTACAGTAGGACTGCAAGACCAAACCCATCATATATAAACTTGTGATACTCTGATAAAACATGCACTTACTACTTTGAATTAATGGAAGAAACTATAACAAGGTTTAACACTGAAATACTGACCATTTCACAGTCCATCTCATTAATGAGTACTAATCATCAAATGAACCAGTATATCTTTTATTTAGGGAAAACATATAAATTGTGGCAGGTATGACAGGAAAAATTAGTTCAAATATGCAGATACTATTGTCCAATCAACCATTAAAATAGTAACTGAAAATGAATGATTTTTTTTTTCTTCCAAAGTAAAAAAAGTGAACTCTTTACAGAAATTTTTCCTCATTAAAAAAGCTGAGATGCATTCAGGTATGGTGAAATTTAGCTGTATTGGGAAATGTAGACAGCCTCAGCTAAGTCCATAATCATTTTAATCCCTATCATCTCCCCAGCATTGCTGCATCGTATTTAGTCCTTAAAATATATTCCAAAGTAAAACCAGCCATTCCAAATCTACAGTCATTTTTTGCTTTAAGTCAATTCACAGAACTGCTGAAAAAGTACACATTTATATTTAAAAATACAAAAGGGTTTGTATAGAAGGTATTTCTCTTATACAAAAGGGTTTGAATTGAAGATATTTTTCTTACACAGTTATATTACACAGCTCTAGACAGGCCCAGCAGGCTCTTCTCAGAACCGGATGCTTCTGACAAGGTAAGAAAAGTTACAAAAGTGAGTTAGTTTCATTGCAGCTTTGGATCTTATTACAACTATGAGCAGTTTGTGTTGCATTGTCCAGTACTTTAGGCCTAGATTCCGCAAGCACGCAGAAGCTGAGTACTGCTCTCAATAAATGTGAGATTAAATGTGTGTGAGTGGTCTCTGTAAGAATTTAGAACAAATATTTACTTTAGTACAAATTCAGTGGATGGCCTAAAGCATCTAAAATCCAAAACACTGCAGCATCAAATTGTGTAGCCATTGCTCGGACAATATTTCTGTGAACAATATTTCTGTGACCTCTAATGGACAAGTGGGAGGGTTTTATATATCTCACTGACTGCAGTGCTTCCCATGACAAATCAGAAGTTTTTCTTTAGTATATTTTCTCCTGCCACATTCAGTTTTATGACAAATACCCACAAAGCAGACTTTACTGATTTAATAAGACCACCACTGCTGTGCCTGAAATGCTCAGGGCATAGACAATTGGGATGCTGATTTGTCAGTGCCTGCCACTTTCTACCACATCATTTCATTGTCCCAATGCCACCAGCAGCCTTTCATGTCCCAGGCTGTGTTCATGCTGCATGGATGGAGGGCCATGGCCAAGGCTGTCCCTGGTCTCCAAAAAGCTGGATGGTGCCAGGAGTAAAACCCAGAGGCTCCAGGCTTCCCCAGCCACTGCTTCATCTAACTTTATGTTAGATGAAATCTAACAAATTGCTGAAATATCAGCAATCAAATCAAATTGCTGAAGTATCAAATACCACACTATGAGGGAAATATCTGGTTTCAAGTATTATCAAAAAACTGAAATGGGAAGAAGTACTACCATTTTCTCTGAATGAAGCACAGAGACTCAAAAACATGTGGGTCAGCATTTTAAACTCAGTGATTTAACAGCATCACTATCACTGTTCTCCATCGCCACAAAAATGTCATTTTTAGGAATAAGTGACGTTAAAAATAGTGTAAGAGACGGACTTGAACATTTTGGTACTGTAAATTAAACTAAGCTTTTCATAAGTTAATGCAAAAGAAAGAAAACTTCTAAAGGAGATCTGTTTGTCATCAAAGCTAATAGCTTTACTGAGTGTCCCAAGCTCAGACAATACTGCAAAAATAGTGAAGAGCTTTTCTGTTCAATTACGATTTGGAAATATATGGGTGTTACCAAGAACAATAATGCTCTTTCACACAACCATGTCAGAGCTCTTCATAAACACTAATTCCCTCAGCTTTCAGTTGCTCTGCCTCCCAGGTACATAATTATTACACATTTTTATTTTTAGGTCACATTTTCCTAGGACTGACTGTCTCTGAAATTTGAACACAGTGTGCTTTACACTGTATTTGGATAAGAAAGTGAAAACATCCTACACTTCATATGTGAGAACTGAGACAGATAAAATAATTCACAAGAAAAGGACTGGCACCTTCTGACATTGAGTATTGTACCCTCTCCTCCCCAAAAATATAAGAATACTATTCCTTGACAGGCGCTGCCTTCACAAAACACTTAATTCTTTTACCTGGTATTGGTCATGTCTACGACATTGGGTGTGGTTCTTGCTTTATTGGGTGTGGTTCTTGTTTTATTTGAGAATTTTCTTCTTTTCCTGTGTTATCTGTTGAAAAAGCAGTAATGAATGAAGAAAAGGGGAACTTCCCCACCAATTTTGTGGTTGTACTTAATAAGGAAAACTTTATGAAAGCATGAAAAGCATTAATTATCCCTTTAAACTATTAATGATAAATAAAAATGTATTCACAGCAATCTGACTCTAGAAATTACCATTTCCACTTCAATGTAAAGCAGCCTAGGATCTTAGAGAACTCTGGTTTTTAAATAACGGAAATACAATGGCATTAGTAGGACTTCTCTCAATTAGAAACAGACTTATGCATTTTTCTATTTCAATCTGTCCAAAACAAATTCTGGCCCTAGCTAATTTTCTTCTTCAAAGAACAGTATTCCACGGGAAGGTATTATGGTATGTTTAAAAAAAAAACCCAAATTTTATCTTGTTGACTAAAGCATTTATCATCTTTTGATACAGGTTTTTCATTTCAGGGATGCTTGGAAGTAACTCAAAAGAATCTTGTACCTGTATAGCACTGGATATGTGACCTGGAGCCTGATTCTGTTCTTTTTATAAACAAAGAATATGATGTTGGAAGGAAATTGTTTTTTCCCTGAAGTTGTTTGGAAGGTTTGGGGTGAGGATAATTCATCACTACAAAGCCAAGCTGTTTCACCACATAATCATTTTATACCTTCCAGCCTAGTTCTGAAGTGATTTTGGGTTCTTTACCAATCATATGCCTTTTCACAAAAATATTTCTCTAGTTACAGGGTCTGAATCCAGTTTTGGGTGACAAATTCAAAAACACCCTTGTCTGTCTCTTCCAAACTATCATTTCCAAGGCCCACAGCTAGAATTCCTCCACATGACAGTATTCAGGAATAACTGTCCTTCTCCCTCATCATCTAACTTTGGCGATCCCACAGAGTTTTGGCATTATTAAGTCATCTGATGTTCCAGCTTTCAGTAACTGTGAGCTTAAAATCTGCAGCTCAGCTCTGCTGTGACTCTAATGCTTGCCTTCCTTCTGTCTTGACTGCTGCAACAGGGTTGATCCATACTCCAAGAAAGACTGACTTAAAACCCTCAGAGTGAACCTGTAACTGAGCTTGTAACAATCATTCTGGTTGAGCATGTTGGCTTGGCTCAGAGATCAGTGACATAACAGGGAAACTGAAGCAATGGAGACTGGAAAGGGCATTTCCATGGAAAAGGGTACAGAAGAACAGGAGTGCTGAGGTTTGCTGCTTTCTTTTTTGGGGCCACATAAGCAGGATTAGGGAATGAATTGAGGTTGAGAGTCTTAAAGTGCTGATGCACAGCAGGCTCCGTCCCAGGGCTGTTGGCTATGTTGCCATCAAGCTGCCATGGACACATCAGAGAGCCCCTCTCAGGACCACCTGACATGAAGGCAGCACCCTAGCACCCTGGCAAACTACCACAGCACCTCAGATCCTCTGTGCCAGCCACAGCAGAGGCAGGCATGGCAGTCCAGGGCCACGCCTGACAGACTGGGGTATAGCAAAGGCAGCATTTACAGGAGCAGAGCACACAGCAGACACCAGCATCCCAACTCTCATGTCAATTCTGTATTCCTGAAGACCACATGCAAAAGCACAGGGGGGGACACAAAATCTACAGCCTTCTTAGTCTCACATATGTAAACATATTAGGAAAAATTTTTTCACCAAAAGGGTTGTCAAGCTCTCCAACAGGCTGCCCAGGGAAGTGGTGGAGTCACTGTCCCTGGAGGGATTTATAAGCCATGTGGATGTGGCACTTGGGGAGATGATTTAGTGGTGGGCTTGGCAGTGCTGGGGGAACAGTTGGATTTGATGTTCTTAGATGGCTTTTCCGACCTAAATGATTCTATGATCCTATCTGAAAAAGAAACAACCCAAGTATGTTCTTGGACAATAGGAAAGCTGGATGTTTTTCAGAGCTTAAGTTCTGGAAGAACAACAATATTCCCCTCCCTTGCCCTCAACATGGTATATCAATACGGCATTCAGAGTTCCTGATGATGGCAATCGCTCACTTGCATCAATTGTGGAAACTACTGCACTGAATAATTAGATGCATCACTCAGGATATGAACAATCACTCAGAGCCTATCTATCGTCATGACTCAAGTGAACAACAGTTCATAAAACTCCTTTGTAAAATTACTTGAATAATAACATTTGCACAGAGTATTTTTCCCATGATGCAGCATGATATTAATATAGATGAAAAAATGTCCTGGAAACCAATAAAAGACCTGACTTCAAAAAAAAAGGTAAATTTTGTTCAACATTACTTAAAAATATTTGTTGATAATAACTGAAGAACACTTACCTCCTAGAGATACTTCTATTCTGCTTGTTTCAGCTGGCTCTTAAATGAAAAAAATACAGTCAAATGAATTTGAATATAGTTTCAACATGATGAATCAGATTAGGGAAATTAAGTTTTCCCTGAAAAAAAGCAACTAATTTTTGTTTTAACAATCAGACTTGTATCTTTTTGTCTGAGATAAGTTTGTGTAACTTTCTACAGTCTGCAGCAAATTATAAACAATCCCAAACATTTATTACATTCAACTACCTAACACTTTCTCTTCAAAGAATGGTTTACCTTGACAGACATACCACCAAGTTGCAGCACAATGTAATGTGCAGTTGCACAGAATACACCCCGTTCAGAGCAGCTTGAAAAAAGAGTCATCAGTCCTGATGAACACTGATGGTGAGTATTGGGGGAGAGTGGGAAAATGCAGAATACAGGACAAGAAGTATGTTTTAATTCCATGATGAGTTTTCTATTATCTCTGCATGGTTTATAAATGAACAGGTTCTGGGAAAGCCATTTAACCTTTTTAACACTGCAGCTGAGTTAAGGACAGACAGACTACATCAACCTCATAGACCATCAGCAGCTGATTTCCTCCCTCCCACACCTTCACATATAAAAAGATGAGCCAGTAGTTTCCTTTATAATAATTTTCATCATACAAGTGTCCCTTACTCTTAAAATGTTTACATAATGTTTTCTCTTCGTTTCCCAATTTCTTCCTGTAATGGTTTATTCAGTCAATTGCAAAAGTTTTTCCCACACTATACCAACTTGGGATACACATTTTTAAAAGGTCTGTGAACATTTAGAAGCTATACTGGATCAAAATGAAGTTGTTCAACCATGTTTACTCCAGTTATTAATAGCACAAAGCCGAGTTCTCCCTTCGGACTAAGACAGGTGATATGTGTGCAGTCCAGACACAGTCTAGCAGGAGTTACAGGTCTGCAGCAGGCAGAAATTCCATCCAGACCCCATTGCCAGTTATGTAGGCAAACTTCACTTGACTGAACATCTATTTGGTTCAGACATGCACACATTTGAGTTAAGAAGACATCAATAAATGGATACCGAATTGGTTTTATATATTGCCCCCACTAACCCTTCTTTTCAGCTCACTCATCATATGCAAAAATCAAATCAAGGAACATACCAATGACAAAGCTCAAAGAAAGTAGAGGTTCTTCCCATTAAATTATTAATATTTAACAGCTACAAAAGTCCCTGTTGCACACAATCTATCAAAATGATATGGCTCATCATGAGCAGTGTATACCCAGGACTTGACTATTAATGCCAATGAGCTGGAGAACTCCATAACCCACCCCTCCTGCAAGGACATACGTCATGCTCTGCATCACCTGGTAGTCCTGGGGCTGCTGCTGTGGGTGATGCTTCTGCTTCAGCTTTTTCCATCAGATCTAAGATTAGACATGATCACCGTTTAACTTCACAATGAAAATGGTTCACACGTAACACAAGGGCAACCTTTGAATCTGCAAATCCTGAAACTTGTCACATGAACAAGTTACTAACACTTGTGATTGAGCTGCTGTTCAGTATATTCTGTTACAGAAAAAATGTTCCCTATTTCACCTGCAAGCACCAAAAATTTCAAGTTTCCACATGTTCTTCATATGAAGAATAAAGCATCATACCTATAAGCAGTAGGCTCAGAGCCTTTCATTCACCTTGGTATCCATCAGTATAAGATCATTTTGATCATAATTAGTGGACACAGATAATGCCCAAACCCCACACGGTCAATGACTAGCCTGCTCCCCCAGCCCCAGCACATGCTGACAAATTGGCCATGGCACTTCAGCTAAGTACATTTGCCTCTCTAAACAGTTACCGTTTCAGCAGAATGCAGAATTTTTCACTGGAACAGGGTTGTGCAGCTACTGTAAAGTTCTTGCTTACTAACAGCTACTGTGATGGATCTAAATGTGTAAGTCTGTTGCTAGGTCAGGATCCTAAATCTCTTTGGTACTCTGCAGCTGAAAAATACAAACTCAGTGTCTTGCATTTTCATATGAAAGTTATGCTGATCTTATGCTGTTTAAATGTAAATTTACCCCCATGCCCTCAAGTTAACTGTATATGCATGATTAGTCAGAAAATCTTAATAAGAAAGACACAGACAGTTATACTGAGACCTTAATGACTATGGAGCCTCTGCCACTAAGCCACAATGTAGAAAATTAATCTTGGTAGGTTACGAAAATACATTTGTCATCAGTGTCTCATAAATACTTACGATTGTTAATCACAAGTCCTGGAAATGGTCTGGAAAAAAAAAACAACAAAAAGGCACTGCATGGGGTGTCCTCCCAGTGCAACCTCCCCACACTTTCTGTAACAGAGGTCATGCTAAAAGTAAAAAACAAAGTCAAATAAAACAGATGGAATAGCAGCTCTTGGGCGCTGTGGTTGTTCAGAACTAGTGTTTTGAAAAGTAACACACAAAGGAAGAGCTAAACCCTTCCCTTGGTCACCACTAGTTAACAAGGGGTCATCTCTTCTCTAGAGCTTCATTCAACAACACACATCAAAGTACTTTTGGTTAGAACATGTCATGATTAAGGGCTGAGAATTCAGACCCCCTAGTAAAATATATTTAAGAAATTTCTCTCTCTAAAGATAAACTGAAACTTTTAGACTCCTATAAAATCAACTATGATTTGAGGAGTTACATAAACTGATACATTTTTATTTTCAACTCCTCCTTAGTGCGATTCAAAAGTTTCATCTATTCTGCTTCATGCATACAAATTAACTTTGTATATATGTGTGTTTTATATACATCTGTGGAAATATACACATATAAATGAAATTCCGTTATACTGTAATTGGACAATACTGTATTTTAAAATCTTGTAGATACGCTCATTTTGTAGGGAAAAAATTATCAAAGAATTTACCTGAACTCAAGATTCTTAACACAACTGAAATATTTAAAAATACTAATAGTAATACTAATACAAACATACTATTTACTGTTAAGAGCCAACAAGCTCTGGACTTCATTCATGCTAGAAACATGTGGACTTTATTTGACCTGATATACTGTTATCCAAAAGAACCTCACGCTATTTAAAGATGCACTGCTACTTCTATTCTCTCACATTTCAATTTATTCCAGCTACAGGGCTGTGCTCACAGCACCCGCACAATCTAATCAACAGCAACTACATACCGAACGACAGTAAACTTGATAAGTTCTGCTGATTCCAAAATCTTCTCCATCGAGCTGATTTCCAGATAACTGGGTGCTTTAAACGCCACGCCGGGAGGCAACCCCTCCACCACCACACACCCAGGGTTGGTAGTGATTTTTCTGTATGGAACTTTCACAGGAAAATTCATACCAGTGGCTTCACCTAAGTGAGAGAGGTCATGTTTATTTTCAAACCTTATAATATTTATGACTACACTGAAGAAAAAAGTCCTCAGATGATTAACAAACACAATGCAAACCCAAGATTTCTATCAGATCTGAAATTATGAACATTCACTTGACAATGAAACCAGTACAGCGTTAGAAATAGAGGTGTTGGATTACATTCATGAACATTAGTCACAATTCCAACTCTGACTCCTCACCATATGAAGAACACAGATTCTGCTTTTACTAAAATAAAGTATAGAACGGGGTATAAAAGGAAATAACTACATGAAGGAAAACAAAGCATTTCCTGCAAGGCCATGAAAAGCAATTCAACACAGCACAAGTGAAGGAATTTCAGATAAAGAAACTCAGGTCATTACTGCTGTACAATGCAAAGTAAAAAACCCAAACAAAACTATACACAGCAAAAAGCTTATGCTGCATTTTTAAAATTACTCTATTCCCAAGTATTATGAGTTTGAGATTATGAAGCCCTGAGAAGAACCATGCAAAATAAATACTTCATCCATGTCGACACAGAAAGAAACAGGAAAGGGGAGGGGAACCATGAAGCAATCTAGACTCTTATGATTTTATTGTTTAAAACTACCTAAACTACCTACATCACTTACAAAAGATTCTTTTCTAAGTCAAAGCACAACATTCATATACAATTCTCAAATTTGTTCATTTTAATGATCACATATATAATTCACTGGAAGTGAATACTCATTCAGTAACTTCAGTATCAACATTTATTACACCCACACCTATGTAAAAACAGGGAGTAAGAAGCAATTACCAAATTTCTGGCTAAAAAGATCATTTACTTGCTCTCTCAATTGTCTGGTCTTTTCTACTTTTGACGGTCGCTCACTGTCATCATCTGGAAGAAATTGTTAGAATAGCGTGAGAATTAAGCACAAATTTTTTTACCCCTGAAGCTTGTTTATTCCTGCATATTTACTTAAAGCAGATACACCTGAAGGCTTCAAAACAGGTGCTGTCTTTGCTCCTCATTTTATCAGTAACACAGAATTGTAGAAATACACAAAAATAGATGGTTATTAAGAAATCACAGAATCCTAGAATTATTTGGTTTAGAAGGGACCTTAAAGCTCATCCAGTTCCACCCCCCTGCCATGGGAAGGGATACCTCCCACTAGAGCAGGTTGCTCCAAGCCCTGTCCAACCTGGCCTTGGACACTTCTAGGGATAAACCTAGGTTTACTGTCTAGAGATGATTTTGTAAACTTAATCTGAACCAACAAATTGTATTTTCTTTTCTTAAAGAACATAGAATGGTGGGGAAAGGTAAAAGCAAAGTGACCATTCAATAAGATGGCCATTTCTCATGGTTTCCAGTGAATTCCAATGGATGTACTATATGCCTGAGAAAGCAGTAATCAGTGTTAAGACCAAGCAGTTCAGTCTGAGTGATTACTCAATTCAGTCTGAGTACTGACCTCTTGAATTTGCCAAGAATTGCAAGTCAGTATTTCATTTATTGCATGAGAAAAATGCGAATACTTCTTAACTAGTTGTTGGCCCAAGAATATTCTAAAGATGTGACTGAAGAGATATTAATGAGTGTTAGAAAATATTTAACACCTCAATAAAAACAAAATGCTAAATTATGCTCTTTGTTGACTGTACTTGCATTTCAGTGAACCAGCCGGACAGTAGGAAAAACTTCATCGAACTAAACAAATGTCATGAAGAATATAAGCACAAATAGTATGACATGAAACCAGCCAGTATAGACACTTGGTATAGTTACTTGAATCATGTTCAGGTCTTCAGCACCAGCGGTTGTGTTCACCACTGTGTTTGTTGTGGTTCTTGTTGCATTGGCTACATCAGATGAATTAGTTTTCCGTAAAAGGACTAATTCAGAAAACATTTATAGAGAACTCAAAATTTTCAATCTCTTACATAAAGAAAATATTGCAAAACAACAGATATTGGCAAAGTTTTCAAAGAGAACCCAGTTTCAAAATAGGAGCATTTATTCCATGACCCACCTACCTACCTGACACAATTTTCTACTGGCTATCTGCACGCCCATCTCTTAAGCATTTGTCATTTAGATGACCTACATATTAGGAGCAAATAATTTATCTCTAGACCAGAATTACTCCTGTGAATCATATATTGCTGGCTACATTTTGATAAAAAACAGTAAAGAATACATCAGACGCATGATTATTGTGAATAACTTTAAGAAATTAATACTCCCTTGCTAGAACTATATTTAAACTGTGATTGGTAAGTGCTTTTCCCATCTTAAAAACAATCAATCAAGCAAACGAACCAAACAACTCCAATGTAGAATGAATCTTTCAGGAATTTGTTAACACCATACAGCTCTTATAATCTGTATTTAATCCTTGAAAGAAACTGTTACATAGAACATGAAGCAGTTGCAAAACTCACTTGAGGGGCTTCTAGCAGAACTTTCTTTAACAGCTGCCTCCAACATCTCAGGCCTGCAAACAGATCCAACATTTCATGTACAACAATAAAATTACATCATCAACATTAAAGAAAATGCAATTTTCTAGTATTATTTTATTAAAGACAGGAACTAAGTGATATCCTCTCAGCCAAACTGACAGTCAAGAATGCAATGACTTGAGAGGCTCCATAACTTCTTAGAATCACAAAATGGTTTGGGTTGGAGGAGACCTTAAAGCCCATCCACTTCCACCTCCTGCCATGGGCAGGGACATGTTCCTCTATCCCAGGTTGCTCCAAGCCCCATCCATCTTGGCCTTGGACACTTCCAGGGATGGGGCATCCTCAGCTTCTCTGGGCAACCTGTGCCAGGGCCTCACCACCCTCACAGGGAAAAATTTCTTCCTAATATCCAGTCTAACCCTGCCCTGTCAATTTAAAGCCATTCCTTCTTTTTCTATCACTACATGCCCTTGTAACTTCTCTTGCCACTGTTTCGACACTGGCACATGGCTATCCAAACCTGTTCTAGACAAGAAAATTCTTACACACCCCACTATATGAATCTCCACTTCTCAGCTCTTAGTACACAGCCAGCAAGCTTTATGAGTAACCTGTAAGTGCTCCCTGCAGTAGGAACTAAACCAGTGATGTGATAATTGTAATGAGCTAAGAAATCTGGACTTGTTCTTCCTCTCACAACAGCCTCTAAGAGTCTTTCAGAACAAAGAGAGTATTGTATCTTGCTCTACCTCTATAAGAGCTTTCTGGCCATTTCCTCAATTACTAAATATATTCCAGTGTGTATTTTATAGAGTAATTCAGCAACTTCCCAACACAATTTCATTTTTTGGTTTACATTTCAATACTCATAGAACAGATTACCAAAGACATATATGGGAGTCTTACTTTTTAATAATGAATTTTATTTTAGATTTGTTTCTCAGGATCTTCTCTAGTCTTGGAATTCCAAAAGTTGAAGGTTGGCGGAAAGGTACCCCCTCAGGTAGTCCTTCCACGTAGAAAACGTCCGGGAAGGATTCAAACAGTGAAAATGGCACCTTCACCGGTTTACCGAGTCCTAGCGCTTCCCCTGAAATGCAACAGAGCAAATAAGCTACCAGTTAGGTAACTCATGTGTATAGAAACAGAAAACCTCTGGTATAAATGGTATAGCATAGTTGGCACATATATAACTACATTAGGCAGAACCAGCAGGCTTGCCTTTTTTGGTGACAGCTATGAATAGGCACGAAGAAAATTAACAGTTTCAAACATAACTCATTCTGTTGCAATAAATCTCTTCATGATTTACTGAAAATTAGTAATTGGCAGCCAGTTCATGCCACTGGCTTGGTCTGCATACGAGACTATCCCATATGTATCTCACTTTGTTACAAGCCATGCATTCTGTCTCTGCCTCTTCTAGAGAACAGTACTGAGGGCAGTGAGATTAGTGCTCTTGTTCAAAAACCTGCACTCAGAAGAGTAATCAGAAATCATTACTTCCAAAACTCATTAGTTTCCAAACAGTCTGCACTAGAGGAAGTGCTGGAATACGACAGTGCACGTCTCTCCAGATACGATCCGTAACGCATTGAGTCCTGCAGAGTCATACAAAGTCCCATTCATAAGCAGAGTGAAGAAAGCTTAAAAAGATGTGTCAGGATGTGGATCACTGTATCTGTGGGTCATTAAAAAATTCATAATCCAACTACAACTTTTCCATTTCCAAATCCAAATAAAATAACTAGTGGAAATGAGACACAGGATTGCAAGCAAGTACATGAGAATGAACGCAGATGGGAAACTGTAGGGCACACAAGAATTGCAGGACCTCTGGAATAAACGTGAACATCTCTCATATATCTAACTGCATGTTCATAAGAAAGGCTTCTCAGTAAAAAAGAATCAATAAACTTACCACATTTTTCATTAAAAAGATCTTCGACTCTCTGCTTTAAGTCACTAATTTTGGCATTCCATGCCTCTGCCAGGAGGAAATTGAAAGAATTAAATCAACGCTCACACAATGAATCAGTCTTCAAAGAATATTTCAAAAAATGCTTAATAAATTATTACGTTTGATAACTGATTTACTATGGCAGTAAAATGTGCAAAATGGCTTTCATTCTGCAAAACTATATTCACATCAATCCTCATTTTCCTGAAGCTTTGAAAGATACTGCTATGAGATAAAGCAAGGGCTATTAAAATTAATCCAAGAGTGATCTAAATTTACAGTATTAGGCAGTATAAAATTTACTCATCTGAACCACCACCCAAAATAGTGGCAGAAAACTATTCACATGTTCAGTGACACAGCTCTGAAACGCACACCTCTCTCCTGAGATCTATAATCTCTAGCCCAGTTTCTACTTCAGTGGGTGAAATCAGATGGCCATCAAGATAAGCATTTTGTTTCTGACAGCAATCAGAGAAATTACAGTCACAGAATCACAGAATATGCTGAGTTGGAAGGGACTCACAAGGATCATCAAGTCCAAATCCTGGCCCTGCACAGGACTATTCCAAAGAGTCACATAACGTGCCTGAGAGTATCATCCAAATGCTCCTTGAGCTCTGTCAGCCCTGGTGCTGAGAGAGCACTGGGGAGTCTGAAAAGTGCCCAACCATCCTCTGGGGGAAGAACCTTTTTCTAAGATCCAACCTAAATCTCCCCTGACACAACTTCATGCCATTCCCTTGGGTCCTTTTACTTGTGGCTGCACTAAGTGGTCTATGGCTGGTCTACAAAACTAAAAACTCAGTTTAAAGTTAAAAAAAAAAAAAAAAAGCCTAGGTCTAGCAACAGCAAGCAAGTCCAAAAAAACTGAACACAGCTCTGAGTATGAATAATACCCATGTCAAAAGGAGCAGTCATTCCAAATCAGTATCTTATATGCTTTCTCAACTGGCTCAGTAGGAGTAAAGTATTCCTTTCTTTCACATTTTTTGACCATAACGCTAAAAAGAAAGCATGTGGGACAAAAAAGAAAAAGCAAATAACAACAAACTTTTATATATATATATATATATATATATATATAAAAGTAAGGATGCTGAAAAAAAGGTTCACTGAGACAGAATTGCTTACAGTTACTCTGAGTGCAGTCACTCATCTTATTTGACTACAAAAAATTTATCTGAGTTGCAAATTGATGCTGCTTTCAATACAGAGACTCCTGTGCCAGAGCACTGCATAGACAGGCCTGGGCCTTTAAGCCCAAAAAGCTCCAGCCAACACTCAGGAACACAACTATATGGCTTCCAGTCCTGTCCAGCTTTTCCTTTATTGATTTTACAAACTTGGACTAGGCAGTCATGCATAACTAGCTCTGATAGAGCATGGCTTACCAATGTTAGTTCAAATCCTTCCTGGTTGCTACAGGAATGGTATGTCTCCACAGTGATGTCAATATTTCAGATTTGTTGAGTGCTTATGAAATTTATGCACTTTATCAGATCTTAGCTGGGTTTATGCACTTTGGTGGTACTTTGCACCAGAAAAGTCCTTCAAGGGTCTGAAGCATCGTGCAGTAAAGACCAGCAAAATCCTAATGGGCCTGACCAAACCCAAAGATCTAACGGACCTGTGCTGCATTTGTACAGCATTCTCCATACATCATTTAGGATTTTTCTAATGCATATTACTCCACGTGATGAAGAACTGAATGTATGTGAAAGCAAGAGCTTCAGTCATTCACTAACTGTACAACAGAACATGAATGCAAAATGTCTGATATGTAATCAGAATGTTCCATACCAATATTAAAAGAATGCATCTGTGCCAATTCCCACAATACTTACGAAAAGAGAAGTCTTTTCCTTGTAGCTTGAAATTTATATTGGAGCCATTGGTTTGAGAATTAGTTTGAGTCCTTGTTGTTTGTGTTTTATCAGGACCTGTGAAGAGACATTACATATATACATGCAGAGAGCAGAAGCAAGACATCATACAAAAACAACACATCAAAGCTGATTACTAGAGAAATCTTAACTTCTGAATTAAGAGTAGAATAAAAAAACCCCCTTAAGAAGTTCTTGTAGGATTGTATTTAAGCATTTGATACTACTGATCACATCTGTCATTTCTCTGCCCATAAGCTACGTCAGTTCCCACATCTCTGCTTGCAATAATGGGCCAAGCAAGCTGTCAAATTCCAACATTCCACATAAGCATCATCTACACAGAATCCAGTATTATTCAGAAACAAAAAATAAAACTGTTTCTATATTAAAGTGTATCTGGAGCCTTGAAATGAAAGAGTTTGCTACATGAGGCAGGTGTACAAGTTATTTATGGACTACAAAAGCTGAGAAGAACAGAAAACATAAGAAGAATAAAATAGAAGAGCATCAGAAGAATGCTTAATGATATTTCTTCCATACTTCCATCAACAGTAACTTCAATCTCTGGGACATTTGAATTGCGTGCAGGACTTCGCGACCTTTTGGAACTCCCTGGACTCGTTGCTGGAAGCCAAGAGAACACAAGGTGTAAAGCACAAACCCTTTACAACATATATCCTGCACAGCTAACAAAAAAAACCAGCTGTATTCCAAAAATTCCAGCAGACTGAACTAAGTACACTGTAAACCCTGAATAATACAGTGATGCTCACAGCCCTAAAAAGTAGGTTTAGTGCTCTTGAAAAAGGCAGGTATTATACCTAAATTTTCATGCCACTAATTCAGAAGAGAAGACTTCATTGTTTCTAAGGATGAAGGACAGGTTTGGTACTTTTTATTATCTAAATAACAAAAAATTATTAACATCTGAATTTTTTATAGGCAACTTCAAGGACTTTTTTTTTCTTATAAAATATAATTTTTACTTACTGCAGTTCACAGCTCTCAGTTAAATATGGTTTAAGCCATTAAAAGCAAAATAAAAGTTGTCAAAATTGGGTAAGTTCCATTTTCCATAGTAGGATAGTCAATTTAAAAAAACAGATAAATTTATGGATTATATTTTTCAAATAATAGCATTTGAACAGGCTACTATGCTAGATCATCTTAATGCCCTTTTTTTGCAACACCCATATTTTTCAACCACAAAGATCTTTCAGTCTGCTAGGGAAGCAGAAACTAAGTATTTAGGAATTGATGGCAGCAAATTGTTTACCTTTTGTGTATTTTTTATTAGCCAGTTTTCGAGACAAATAGGAATTGAGAAGCTCAGGCCTAGAAGTTGGACAGAATACAACCTGATCAATTATAAGTCAAATAATACAGCAAAATGTTACCATTTCTTGGAATTCAGCTGAGTTCCAACACACATAACATCAGCTCTTTACAATAAAATTCTGCTAGAAGCATAGATGACTCTCCCTCTACTATAAGCAAAAAAAACCAACCCAACCATAAAGCTACATTTTCTCATCTGTAATTTTATTTTGAGTCTATTTTAAGCAAAAATATTAAAGAAAAAGAAAAGAAAAATAAGAAAAAAAGCTTCCAGGTACAAGACCATTTCCCCTTCCCTAGATCCTTGATGCATGAAACACCCAATTTATACATCTACAGAAATTTAATGAGGAATGTATATCCTTTTATGAGATGAAACATATGTGCAAAATGGTCTTTCTGTTTCATGGAACCAGAATTTAGGTAGCATTTAAAGCCTAAAGTTGCTGGGAATAAAATCAAATAACTTCAAAATCATGAGTAAAAAGAACTGAATTGCAAACATACTTTTTAATAACAAATTTGATTTTGTCACTCGCACGGATAATTCTTTCAAGGCGTGGAATTCCAAACCATGTGGGACTCCGGAAGGGGATTCCATCTGGCAAGCCTTCAACGCACAAATGCGCAGGATTTGACTCAAATATAGCATAGGGAACTTTCACTATCTCTGAAATCCCCAGAGCTTGGCCTGAAAATAAAGATTAAATGATAGATTACACACTCAAATGGGTGGAATTTTATCTCAAGTGACTTTATTAACCTTCGCTTACAGAAGCTCTGTTACTCAGAGCTAATAAAAAACCCCAAACAACAGAAATATCTAAATAGATTTAAACAGATTTCCTATTATTTTCTGTAGAATAACTGCAAATGGGGACTTGGTACATCTTGTTACAGGTAACATCTAAGCATGCGGTGTCTAATATTTTCTTTTAAGAACTTTTTTTCATCCAAAAGCTTTTGTGCACATACCATCATCTCTTGTCACACAACTGGAAAAATTATGGTCTAGGATGCTGCTATAAAAATATTTATGTCAGTTACAGGATAGAGTCAGTAAAATATAGGTAAGAGGAGTCAAGATTTCCATATCTGTCCTAGTATATTTCTGATGCTTAAGTAAATACAGTAACGTTTAAACAGAGGGGTTTTAAAATGCAGCAGCATTACAGAACGGTTCATTTAGCTTTTAACTTACCAAATTTCTTACTAAATAACTCTTCTACTTGGTTTCTTAGGTTTGTGATCTTGGCATTCCAATCTTCTCTCTCTGAAAACCAGAAATAGATATGTCAGAGAATGACTCAGTTCTAGGTACAGAGGTACATTTGAACACATTTCTTCCAACATAAGAACTTGAAAACTATCAACACAATCACATCTGAGGAGACAAGGATACACAATGAATAATTGTGAATAATGATTACTAATAGCGGATTAATGATACATGCAATTCCTTCTATATAATGGAAAATCTGTTTAAATATAGTTACAAATTTCAAACACTGACCCAAGTGGGAGAACTTGTTTTTCAGAGCCTTTAGATGCAGGAAGAAACTATTTTAGTGGCTCTTACAAAGTTGGAATTAATTAATCATAGTGTATAATAAATAACACTCTTTAGAGTAGAAGATGAGGATTTAAAGACTGCTTTGCTAAACATTTTGATTAGCATAAAAAAATCATCTTCAGTCGTATTCTCTATCGTAAATAAAAGCCAATTACAGGAGTGCTAACTAGCACAGACAATTTGTAGCTTAGAGAAGAAAGCAAAGGATGTGGTATAAAAAACACTTATTTTCTAACAAACAGCATCATACTTCACGTTTCATCACAAACCACAAATAACAAATAGCTGATACTGAGTCAAACCCATTCTTTCCAAGCTGTGGAATGCATGCAGGGAGGAAGCTATACAGAAATTTTTTGTTTCCAAATCCTATTTTTGACTCAGAAATTACCTAACTTGCTTAGTTCTAGTGTCTTATACTTCCATGGCAAGATGCATTATTATTTTTTGCAGTCTTGCCTACTTATTTGATAGATTTCACAGGTATTTAAAATCTGCATGTGTGTAGTTTCAGTGGCAAAGCAACTAGAGTAATTTACTTTAAAACACTGAAGTGTTATTCATAAACTATCTGTTGAGAGCACAGGATTAATTTTGCAAAAGAATAATATTTTGCTTAAAAGAATTCTAATATTCTTTAGCAACATCAAGTTTGCAACTACAGTAGGAAGATCCTTGGTCTTTGTCTGGGAAAGTGGTTTTCACTGGTCTTTAAGCCCAGGAGAACATTTGTTGTGTTTGCCTGTCTGATATCAAACCTTGGACCGTAGAAAGCTTTGTGAGCACTGGTAATTCCATAATCACTTATTAGTTAGTGAAAGATACAGTGAAATAACCAGTAAAAAAAAAGAAATTATTCTGAACATTCAGTCTGAGGTTTAAGAATCATCATCACTACTTACCTTTCAGAAAGAAAACTTCATTAGCTGTTTTTTTACTGCTGTCACTGGCACCTGCTGTTACTACTTTGAAAAAACCTCAGACTCAATGCTGCCTTTTCCTCTGCTCCACTGTGAACCCTACCTTTTCTACTGAGCTACCCACTTACTGAATATGAGTTTTTTCCTAAAATCCAAATAAAATCCACAATACGTTGTGATGATATAAGACAACTACTGCTTACATGATTATTAAATCATATTCCTTTTTTTTCTCCTTCACATGAGCTATGTGTGTGGAAAAACATAGGAAGCCCTGGATATCCATTTGTGTTATTATTACAAGCAGATTCATACTCCTCTAAAACTCAATGAGATATGGATGGCATATTCCTGTAGCAAGAAAGTGCCAATACACTCCAATTCAGGGCATTCGGAAATAAACCCCAAAACGATTCTCCCCCCTTGTTAAGGCACTTCATGCTTTGAAGAAGCTCCTACAACTCCTTACCAACAGAGGCCTGAAAAGAGCTCAGGATCAGCTGTGAAATGCCAAGGGCCTTCAGAGCTTTCATTCAGGCCAGGACAGTAACTCCAGTTCCCTGGGGCTGTGAAGGTGACCCAGTGTAGTTATTCAAAGGCAGGTAGACTGCACCATGATCCCACAATCCATGTTCATAGTGATCAATTTAATTCCTTGCAGCCCCCATGAAGAACATGCCAACACACTCATCACACAAGGGTTACTTGAAAAATGCTGCACTTATCCACCAAACCAAACCCTTCCATTCCCACTTGGAGACAGCACCTGTCTTACCTCTTGGGTTCAACCTGGGCTGAATAATTTCGGTTGAAGTGAGAGTTAGCAGCTCTGGTCTGCAACAAGGACACAAATAATCTGCTTATTCTTGACATAAATTAAATATTACTACCTATCATGACATGAATTGAAGAGTCTGAATTTTTCTATTATGTTTTTCACACTTGTCAACATGCTACAAAGGTATTTTGTAATACTTGTCTGGATTGCAAATACCCACTTTTTAATGCAGAATATTTAATTTGCCTATTTGGTAACTAGAAACCAAATGCTTCATGACTTCATGAAATCAAGTGCTTGATTACACACAGGGTGTTTGCTTAGCCTCTTTTTTAAGAAAACCTCAAGGTTTAGGCATTAAACAAATACTTACTTTTTGATCACAAATTTTATTCTCTTGCCCACTTGAATTATTTGTTCAAGGCAAGGGATTCCATACCAGGAGGGACTCCTAAAAGGGATGTTTTCTGGCAGCCCTTCAACATAGAGGTCAGTTGGATGAGCTTCAAATTTCTTGTATGGAACAACTTTGGGCTCACTGCTCCCCAAGGCCTTGGCTATTGGAACAAAATACATCCAGTAACTGGACAGCAATCAACCTTCATTAAAAGTTAGCTGATACCAATTACTCAAGCTATTGCAATTGTTATCTTAGAACCCGGGACAATGCAGGACATCTAAATCCAAGTCTCAGCACACCAAAAATGTAAAAAATTTGCCATATTGCATGATGGTCTTGCTGGGCGGTCACAATACCAGACTGAGGATTACTGGATTGCTCACTGAGGCATACTACAGTGGTTTTATCCAGAGTTTTTAGTCTATAACAGAGCATTATGCAACGTTTTATTCTAGCTCTTAGGAAGTTGACTATTTTTTCATATTGGAGAGGATATAAAAATTCACCTGGAAATGTTCTAATACTAATTTTAATGATACTGCAATGGACATAAAAAAGTAAATGGCTAGTTTATTCACCATCAAAGGAAAAATATCCAAATAGGAGGGAATTGAGAGCAATCAGAAGAGCTGTATATATGACTTATAATTATTTTTTAAAACTATGACTTTACCTTGTATAAGCAGTAAACCGAAACATTCTTTTTCACTCAACTGCCAGGATTTTAAATATTTGAAAAAAAAAACCTGATCAAAGATCTCATTCACTTAGATGTTCAAAGGAAGGAATGAATACAACCTTCAAGAAATACAAAGCTATAAAGAAAAGAAAATAGTGTACTCACCAAACTTTTTACAGAAGAGTTGATCTACCATCTTTCTCAGTTTGGTGACTTTGGTATGCCACTCCTCTTTTCCTGTATTTGAGACTGACACAGAACAAAAACAAAATTCCTTAATTATTTTGGTTTTATTTTCAGTTGTTCAGTTTACAGCATGCATAATCATCCTGCATTTTCAGGTAACACAGAAAATGCTGTGAGGAAGAAGCATGGATTCAACTTGGAACTAGAAAAAAATAATCATTAAAAATGACACAATATTAAAACTGAACAAAAATCCACTGAACCAGTGACATCACTTCCTACAAAATACACAAGAATTACAATGCTTTCATCAGCCACCTCTGATCTGCGGTCCCACTTGGAGATGGGATTAGATTTTTGCCAGTGTCATTTTCTGAAGAATTATCTTGATATTCAATGCAGAATTAGGCATGCCTATGGAATGAAAACCTGCTTACAAGGGATGAAAGGACATATAATACAAATCACTTTTTTCTTCTGAATATGTCTTTGTGACCAATAAGTCAAACTTATTGTCGAAGCTTTTTGTGAAGCTCGTACAAGACACGGGCAGCTGCCACGCTGTGGGTTTAGCCAGCATGCAGAAGCAAAAACCTGCACTCCATAACTGCACTGCACCAGGCTGGGCTATCAGCATAAGCACCAGCTCATGCTTCTCCAGCCATTCCTGAGCCAAACCATCACTGCCTGACTGGTTTTGTCTTGCAGCCAGTATCAGTCTATTAAGGGTTTCAGGACTGAAGCCATTCTATAAAACCTTCCTGACTAGACTGCTTCCCACAGGAATGCAAACCCAAATCATCATTTCCTCTGCCAGTCAAAATACAGGTTCCATATTCACGCCATTCCTCTCCTGCTGGGGATACAAGCTAGCAGGTGCTACGGACAGAGCAGGACATTGGACATGGAGCCAATGTCTTTTAAGATGGCAGTGGACACATGGAGTAGCAGAGGAGACAGTGAGCTACTGGGAAAGAGGGAATCCAAACAGGAAGAAAAGAAAACTGAGGGAAAGGAGGCTCAGACATCTGCTGTCTTCTGTGTTCCCTGAGATGTTACTGACAGCTTCCACAGATGCTCTCTTCTCTTAGAAAGGATGCAGAGGTCACACATGACTATTACTACAAGTTGGTGATGACAAGAAATGTAAGAAACTGTTCATAATGCTGTGTCATAAAAATTGCTTACCACTGGTTTTCTTAGCTACAGGGGTTTTATGAGATAAGTAATGTACTTCCTTTGCCTTCGTAATCAGTACAAACATATTAAATATGACTAAAACAACAGAGAAAAGGGCTAACTTGACCCAGACAAAAGTACACCTAGGGTTAAGGCTCAGTTATTAGCCTACCTACTATTTTTGTAGTCAGATTTGCTGCTTGAAGGAACAGTAGGTTATTAAGACTCAAAACACTACGTTAACTTATACTTCAGGAAAAGTTTAATTCCTGCACACATGTTAAAGACACATTTTTATGGCATAATTGCTTTGCTTAATTTATATCCTTGATATTCATCTTAGTACAGTCTTTGATATACTTTTTACAACAGAAGACTATGAGTATATAATACAACATAATGGTGTTGCACTAGTGCAAACAGTTCTGTCTATATGCTTGTGTTACTGTCTGAACTAAGGACTTCTCTGGTATTACTAAAATTCACAGTTCAACCAGGTTGAGGGTGCCAGTTAGCATTTTGGGTTTGGGAGCAATTTCTTTGCAACTGTTTTTTCAGACATACAAGCTTTCAACATTTGGTTTAATTGGACATTTAAAAAAATGCTCTGAAGCCCAAGAAACAATAGAATTCAACTGAACAGAAAAACAAGTCGGGGAAAGATATTTACCAACTAGTGTTCGTGCAAAGGTACAATTTTTTCAAAACTTGATTCTTTTTCAATGTTAAACTTCTTTCTCCCAGTTTGAGAGGAAATGAATTCATGGGTGCAACTGGAAAAAAAAAATCTATTCCTGTAGTCTTAAATTTCCATGGTCATTTTTGCTATATTTGGATGGGTGCTCAATGGAGAGAAGATGTGTAAGAGCATGAATCTGCTGAAAAGTATTCCTGATGGGAAAAGTGGATGGAATGTATTATTTTTGCACCACTATAATCACTATGTTCATCAGTGCATTTCAGTTAATCTGATTTTGGAAAATACCATATATAAGCAATTATTCCACAGTACGAACAGTTCCCAGTAAACTCTTATCAGCTGTGGAAACTGTTGCCTTTTCTCTATATCTCAACAGACTAACACCTAGCTCAAGGTTTTTCCTTTGAAAACCAGCTCAATCAAATTAATTGACAGAGTGTTAGTAACATTGGCTTGGATAACCAGTGGAAAACTGCTGTCCCTCTGTAGCTAAAGAAAATTCAAGTCCAGACGAATTATTTGCAATGTGTTATTAGTAAAAGCAAATTGTAGCCACCACTAAGACTGACAAATATGAATATCATACTGTACTTGTACAACTCACACATTTGAAAACTTACCTCCTTTAGCTGTTTTGTCCAATGGAACATCTGTTGAATTCAGAAGTTCATCCCTAAAAGATTTAAGATACATGCTTAACAGTAACAGACACTTTGAGAAACCAGCCTCCAGTTACAGCCTCAAGTTACTACTGAAGGATCAGAAAAAAAACAACCAAACAAAAAACGCCTCAGGGGACATCATGATTCCCAACATTAAATTCCAATTAACACCAAAGTAGCATAAAAGCTAATTGGAACACTACTGACAAAACATTTTTCATGCCTGATATCCATATCCACTTGAGCTATAACATTTCATGGTAACATACAGGTTCCATTAAACTTAACTCTAAGATACATTTCATAAGAAACAAAGATCCAAACTAAAAGTTTAATCTCTAAAAAGCAAAACTTCAAAGCAGACACTTCGGTTTCTCAAATACATCTAGTTTTATCCACATTTGAACAAACAAGAAATTAAGCATTCTGATGTTTCTCACAGAGCCAAACTGGTTTTTGAGCTGCTCTGGTTACCACATATTACAAAACCGATAAACAGCATAAAATGATTTCTGTTAACAACTAAGACAAATTTGACAAGAGAAGGTGCCAGCATTGCATGGATACTAAAATCTATGCATAGTGTCTGATTTTAAGTCAGACAAAAGGTAGATCTACACTTCTTCCTCTTTCCTAGTTATCTGCAAGCGTCAGGATGACAGAAACTGGCCATGTACCTCTCAAATAGGAGCAACTAGCACAGGGGCAGGGGCTGTCATTACTCCCAATTCTGAGCCTGACCACTGCAATCAGCAGATTCCTGTCCATTTCAAAAACTTGGATTAGGCCCTACACCACTAAACCCCAGGAAAACATGACCTGATACTGAAGCTTCCTCTAAGCTTCAAGCAGTCTCTAGGTGCACCTTAGGTGTCCTTCATGTATGCTACCTGATCTACCTCCAGGCACACACAAGACACACATCCAATTAAACCACAGGAACCAGTAGCTATATCTTGGCCTCAAGCCTGCCCTGGGAGATCCTCTATACAGATATAGCCATAGACACTTTGATACAGCGTTCCAGCAAGAAAAAAAAAATAAAAACACAAGCTGAAATTTAGGCCAAGATCCTCAGATAGCATCAAATATGCCAAAGTCAATGGCTTTTAACAGGTACTGCAGCTGAAGAGATTTGAACAGTACAAAGAGATCTGCTCATGACAAGAAATCCATAATATTGAAGAGATCTGTCCAGAGATCTGCCCACACCACTGTGGTGTTCTGCTGGTCTGATAAGCTGAGTTTATCAGAGTGAACATCAACTAAAAATCCCTCCTTAGTATTGCAAATGAATACGTCAGTAGAAACCAGTCTGGAAGTTCTTGAAGATAAAATGAAGCAGAGAGGAGCCAGCAGAAAACAATGAGTAATGTACAGACAAAAATTCAAAGTTCCATACCTTTTAATCACAAATTTAATCCTCTCCTTTGCTAGAAGTATCCTCTCCAGCCGGGGAATGCCGTACGTGGATGGACGCCTGAAGGGGACACCTTCTGGCAGCCCTTCCACTTGTAAGTCTTCCGCAGCTGACTGGAAGAGTGAGTATGGGATAGACACTCGACCTTTTGCTTTTATAGCTTCAGCTTTGAGGAAAAAGAAGAATAAAAAGATTAGACTGGCTTGTGGCTCTAATCAAATTACCTGTTTGATATCACTCTGATAAACATTATAATTAGTAGATGGGCAATAACCCCTCAGCACATTTAAATATGCAAGCATTCATTGTTTTTGTTTTGTAGCAAAATCACTCTGATTCACAGTAAACAAGCTGCAGATGTAGATCCTCCTCTTTTCCCTTTACTCTGTAAATGTTTCTTAACAGTTAACAGTTCATAACAACTGCACCTGTTAGAGTGAAGAGTCACACTATTTTCATTTTGTTTAATAGTTCATTTTGAAAGATGAAGTTACCTAGACTTAATTATAAACCAAGCATGTTTCAGTTCACTAGCTCTTACTATTATTATTTGTTACTACTATTGGCTTACAAAAGTCATTAAAGCCTTGGAGGAGGGGCACACATCCCTTCTTTTTCAGTGAATTCCTAAAGTTGTGGTTTATTTTAGAAATCCAAGGAACCACTAAGGAAATAAACAATACACTTCTAACACTATTGAAAAAAGCATGGCCTTACTAATGAGGTCTTTGAAGCAAATGGAAAGCAAATAACTGACTCAGTCACAGATGGAAAATAACCTCCGTGTATTTAAGTTATGAGGACCATAATCATATCAATACATGTATCAGGCTGGCAAATACTGGAGAATGACACAAGGCTTTGCAAATATGAAGAGGGCTGATTTCTTTATACTCCCAAGGGTATGTTAATTTTGTAAGCCATGCAACAAATAGTTCGGTACATTCTGTTGTTTCACTATGGAAATTAGATGTAAAAAATTATTTGAGGAGAGAAAAGCCAAACTGAGGCCAAATTAGAGTACAGTGATGTTGTGGCAGCATTTCTGAAAGCAAAACTACTCTGGGCACCTTTTCAAGCAACTTAATGTCACATCTAAGTGGCCCGTGGTTCAGACATTGTCTATGCAAAATGCTCTCATTAACTCACAAATTTTTAAATGCAATAAAAGTTTTAAAGCTACGTGGGTAACACACTCTTTCAACCACTTGGAACCAGAATATTTCTAGGGCTGTTTATCACAAAATAGGCAAACTTTGAAAACAAGTGCATTTCTTAGTACAGTTTTCTATTAGTCTTGTACATATGTCATCTTAGTCTTCTATGTATCTTAGTCTTCTATGCTGATCGGAACTGAGTGTCAAAGTTTTAGAAAACTGCAAGAACGGTGTTTCAATTAGACTTGGTTTCAACTGGCAAATACAAGATAGCCAAAACTGGAGACAGAGAATAGAATCATAGAGATGGACACGAACCTAATGATGAATCTTCGCAAATAGACTAATGAAACCCTACTCAAACACATGCCAAAGGTGCTCCAGAACAATCAAAAGAGCTGTTGTGTATCACCTCAGTCCTTCATTAATGTAGATTTTTATTGCAGTCATATACCTCTTTCAAGAAATTAAAAAGAAAATTATTCTCAGCCGTGGGGGCTGTTGTGGCATGTGGTGAAAAGCGCAACAAATCCAGCAGACAAGCTCAGGGTAACAGATCAACATCACTAAAACCCAGATCACTACCAAGCATCAAGTAAGAACAGCTTCACAGGAACAGAAATCCTCTCTGTTTACGTAAGTAACTAATAACAGGTAAGTTTTTACAAGTGAGAGTCTTTATTTCTCTTAAATCAGCAAATTTTTTAGCCAGTACACTTCATAGAGCCTAAAAACACCATCAGCATCACAGTCTGCAGTGAGGCTTCTCAGATTTGGAATCTTACATGTTTTTGCACAGAAATTCTAGTGAATACAGCTTTCATTTTTATAAATTAGTCTGTATATGTAAAGTCACTAACAAGTAAACCCATTTAATTTTCATCTAGACACAAAACTATATTTTCAGATACATCAGTTGCAATGGATTACAGTGACTGACATTGCTAAAACACTTTGGAGCTACAAAAGCCAACAAATTAGAAGAGCATTCTGGGAATTCTGGACATCCATAACTCATTTCAGTAAATGGGAGATTGCATGCCCATACAGAAAGAACTAGAGTCTGATAAGGAATTGGTTTGTGAATCAAAGCAATGTTGTCATCCACAGGGAAAAGGGGATAATTTAATACCAGATGCCCTGCTATGGAAAGTCAGGAATAGCTCAGTATTCCACAGACTACACAGGAGATTTTTAGGCTGACTATGTGCAAACACAAAATCAAAATTAAAGCAATTCACTAAGAATGATGCTCCTTTTTAGAGCAATTAAAATACAGTGAATTAGACCCTGAACTTGATGTGAGTTGCTTTCAGTGGGCTGTTTAAATGTCAGATGATAGTCACATCCGAAACATGTAATAACTCCAAATCACAAGGTCCATTCTGAAAGCACTTCCACTTTTTGTGGCAGATGAGCACCACCATTTATTTTGAAATCTTTGCTGATGCTGTTTTAGTCTGTGATACTGGGACACAAAATATATCTACATGCAGCATCTGGAAACATGTCTGATCCTTTTTCTTTCCAAGAGCCATTAACATATAATTTTTGCTTCACTGCAAATCAGTCATGATCAGACAGGAACAATCAATGAGTGGCAACCTCTCCCTAGAGCCATTCTAACAAGATTCTTTCATGTAAGAACTCGGTGTAATTACAGAAAAAAGGACAGCTCTCTCAAATGTGGTTGCCTAAGACATGAGCATGCTGGAGTTCCAGGAAACTGAACAAAACTAGTACCAAGTTTTGCGCTTTGGTGCCAAATGGAGACACTCCATTTTGAAATTACTCTGCTAATCAAAAAAGCTACTTTCCCCAGTTTTACGTCTTTTAGCAGTATTTAACCCTTTGGTGCTGTCAGTTCAGGTGTACTCCTGAGCCAACAAGATACAAGCCAAAGGGCTGTCACAGTAAGAACTAGAGGCAATGGTTTGGAATGGTGTGTAGCACATACCGTATTTTTTTTCAAACAGCTCTTCAACTTGCTTTCTCAAGTCTGTAATTCGTGCATTCCATTTCTCTGCAAAGAGAAGGACATGTCAGACTACAAACAAAACTGAGGATCTCTTGTAAAGTCTGTGTTACCAATGAAACATGTAGTGTGCTTTTACTGCTCACTTGCATACAGGTGACTGCAGAGTACAGTACAGGCTATACTTTAAAGCAAATGGATATGTTCAGGAAAAAAAAAGTACAGAATAAATTCTTTAAGATTACCTCCCAAACTTGTATATTAAATCGAGTTAAAAAAACCACAACACAAACCAGGCTAAAGTAACTTCCAAAACTGGTTTCTCTTCGACGGATCAGTCAGCAGCTCTCATAGCCATCAGGGGTAAAGGCAGTTTGTAGCTGCTGTTGATAGTTATCTAAATTTTGTGCTGAAAAGCTTAATTATTGAAGCTTGATAAAGCATACAGTGAATACATGGAGTTGTTTTGGCGCAAATCTGTATAACTATCTGGGTCAGGAGGCATTGTGCCATCCTCTACCTTAACCCAGCATTTCTCCAAGTCCTGGTGTTGCAAAACATCCTCATAAATCCTACTTCTGAAAGAAGATAGAGACTGCAAGACAGAAGTTATCCAAATCCAGTCCTGTGTTACACGGACAACTGCATTAAATGGTAGAATTTTAACACTTAATTTTCTGCTTGTGACAGAGCACACGTTTTCACGGCTTTTTTGTACTATCTCAATGCTTTTAGGAAAATTCCACAACTCTTTTGTAGATGTTACCAGATGTCGTCTGGCCTTTTAAGAAAGAATTAAGCAAGTGTACTTACAGCTTATTTCTTACTCCAAAGACTTGAATCTAGTAACTACAGAGGTCAAAAAATGATGCCATTCAAGCTATGACACTTCCAGTTGTCAAAAAATACTTATATCAGACAAGATAGAGGACTGAATTTTGAGTCTCTATCAAAAGGGACTTAAATATTCATTCTCAGACCAATGTACACAGCTTTGGTGTCCATATTTAATCTTTTTTTTTTAATGTAGTTTCATGGATATCAACAGAACAGAATGCTTCAGATGTAGGCAAGAATTAGACCTTTTTTAACAGGGAAAGGGTATTTTGGCATGCTCCCTTGCATCCACACAAACTCTTCATTCTAGTTACCTGGCAGATTTTGAAATTACATTCTTGTGGATAAATTTATACAATTACTTCTGCCACCCTTCTACTGCTACCCTGTACTGCACAGCTTCTTATGTGATAAACACACTGTGAGCTCAATGTTTTCTATTCCTGTGACGCTTTCTCCTTACAATATTCCCTCCTTTAACTTCTGATACAGACCTAGATGAAGCTCTCTCTGATTTTAGCACAACCACCAACTGCATTTTCTGTTGACCAGTGGAACAATGGATTAACAGCAGCTTTAGCAGAAGAGTCAGGAAAATATGAGCCAGAACTGGCTGGTCTAAAGGGGAAACCCTACTTTACTCCACAGAGCTGGTGAACACACATGGACAGTCATGGAGCAAGGGTTTTAAAAGGCATCTGTGTGATTCAGGAGTGGAACTGAGGAAAGCATTAACAGTTGAGATCCTGTCAGTTCGTCAAGCTCTAAGGCAGACTCGAGAAATGATCTCCTCTAAAACTCAGGTTGGTTTTCGTTAGAGGGAGAACAGGCAGAAACAATGTCATACCATATTACAAAACAACCATATAGAAGCATACAAATAATACTGAATATTGGTGGTTGCACAATTTTAGGAGACACTGCTCCTACACCGACTGGTCTCCTACATAAGCCATTAAGCTATCAAGGCTTCATTTTTCTCAGTTTCCAAATCTCACTATCACTGGTCAAATATACCATGTGGATCTTTTCAATCTCCTACTTTCATGTCCCTCTCCCTCCAATGGAAACACTACAGGGATTCATAATAAAATACACATTACAGGCATTTTTGTTTGGAATGGTGAATACACAGAGAACAGGAAACTGGAAAAAAAATCATAAACTGGCTCACATTTTGGTCAGCACACTGTTTTTTTGGCTACTTTTATACTTTATTAGTAAATCGAACAACAGAGATATTTAAAATTCAGAGGGATTATCAGGTAACCAGTGTGATTTTTTAATCTGATTGTCAGCATTACTAACCCCTTGGATCCTGACCAATTACTGTAAAAACATTCTTTCATCACACACTTTGTGCTCACATAGCAAAGTTGAAGACCTATCACAAAACTAAGCTCTGTTTTAGTAACCACCGCAAAGCAATTTAGTTTTCCTGTAGGCACCAAAATAAATGGTGGTTTCCTTCTATTCCTCCATAAACACCTTCTGATACACCATCCCAGTTAAAAACCAATCCTGAAAACTTCCCCCATTTGTCCACAGTCTCCTCAATTTATCCATTCTCTGCTCTTTTGGATATGTTCCAGATAACATCCACTACAGCTGAGGAAACCTGCACAGTGTACATACATTAATGTTCAGGTACTAGGCACTCTACTATTCCCATATCAATGCCATAGAGTACTCCATGGGGAAATAAAACAGAAAACACACAACTCAGCATGGAAAACAAAGAGCAACTCTAAGCATGCTGCAAGCTGGTAAAACCTGTGCTCAACAGTGTGCCAAAATGGGGAAAAAACATACACACTTCCCATCACTGTTGTAGTCAGACAACAGCTAGGGGGACTTTATTCCCCACTAAAATGGTTTAACACAACTGCAAGACAAAACTTGAGGCTTCTGACCTTTTTATAAAATTTCTTAAGAAAGCAAAAGAACGTGGAAAGTGATTTTTACTGACAATGTCAGTTCCTTTCAGCAATGATATTTTTTAACCTCAAACAGCTGGTTCAGATTTTTTTTGAAATCCAACCTCCCTTCCCAGAGATTATCAAATTCTATCAAACATTTTAATAGACATTTGTTACAATTATTTTGTTTTCCTGTCTCCACAAAACTAAGAGCACAGTTCATTATTCACCCTGTTTCTCAGGCCACTTGGGCTACCTGATCAATCAATCAAGACATCAACGAAGTCCCTCCAACCCAAACATCTCATTGCTGTTATGTAAAATACTGGAAGTCCTTATCAGATGAGACAGATTTCTCTCTCAAGCATCTATACCCCTTTTCCAGTTTTCTGAGTGCATGTGCCTTTGTCATTCTGCAGCTTCTCATGATAGAATTAACCACCTCCTTTCTCCTGTCCCATTAGCTAATATTAGACTTGGTTATCAAAGGTGCAAAGTCTTCTGAAATATCCAAACACCAGCACTGAAACTACCAACAGTTGCTAGTTTTTCCATTAGAGAAAATGAAGCATCTTTCTCTGAAGCTTCTCACATTCATTTTGTGTTTTAAACAGACCTGGAAACACTATAGAGAAATGCCACTTTCTGTAGGTGAACCCCAAAGTGAACATGAGGGGTAATAACGCCAGTACAGATTAGGAAACCCAGGAGTAAAGATGTCTGAAAAACCCATGAGCTGTAAATCCCTGTAATCTAAGAGTGGGTGGTTTAGAACAAAATTTTCTTGAGAATAGCTCAGAGCAATAAACTACTAAGTCAACTCACAGCAACAGTGAGCAGATAAGCTCTGAGATGCTCTTAAACTGGTGTTTCAACATTGCAAGCTCAACTAAAATTTTTATTGTCCTAAAAGCTAATTACCTTTGCTCTACATCTCTAACCAACATCACTCTTTATTTCTCTTCAAAAACTGTTGGCACACAAAGCTTAAATGCTGTTTTCTGCTGAGAGAATATATATAGGGAAAGCTTTGCAAGAGTAAGTGGTAAGTATTGTACTCGCCAATGCTGACATTATGTTCTCCGGTAGCACCCAAAAATAATGTTAAATATGGAAGTGGCTACTAGTAGTAATGACCTTAAAAGATGACAGCTCACAATACTTTATTATTTTGGCTGAAATTAGCATTAAATACATGATTCACACAATACAGATGTCACAAGGAGATCCAAGGAGACTATTCAATTCACCTCAAATTCCAGAATTCCTAAGAAACATCTCAAAAAATGTGCCAAAGGACATATTCCAGACTGCACAGAATCTTATAAAAGTAGACAGATGAATGGGCTATGTGTCCAGAAACCAAAACAAACCAAGGAATTAAGGAGAGGTAAAGGACTTCCAAAATATCCCTGGGGAAGCATCTTTGACCAGAGTAACCATGGCGTGTGGATGCATTTCTGTGGAGAACTCTACATAAGGGATCATGAAACAACACCACCAAAAAGATCCCAACTTTCTGTGTGTCCATTCACGTGCTCACTTTGAAGAACAAAAAGCAACAAAGGTAGCCTATGATGATGATTATACTCCTGCAATACATCTACAAAGAGCCCTGGGCTCTTAAATGAATGCTTGCACGGGTGTGTCTTGCTCCTGCAGCATGACATTGCCTGACACCTCTTCAGAAAACCAAGCAGAGAGAAAAATAATTTTAATTTTTTATCTTACCAAAATTGAATTCTCCAACTTTTCTTTTCTCAGAATTGCCAGCTTCATTAGTCGACTTGGTCCTTTTTCGTCTCTTATATGAGGGCATATAGTCATCATCATCTTAAAGAAACATAAAAATTGAACACTGGTTCAATGTCCAGACAACTCATGTGCAATGCTGGAGCTGCTTTGAATTTCAAAGCTCTAATTCAAGTATTGGACTGGGCTTATCGGGGCATCAAACTGTGCAACACATTACTTATGTGAGAAACTTTAGAAAGCTCCTCTTCCTACCCCTGTAGGAATAACCTGTGCAAGACAGCCTCTGTAAGGCACCAAACAGTAAAAAGCACAGCTGCTTCTGTACTTCCGAAGGAAAACAATATTGTGTTTTGAAACATGACTGCAAACCTCACAATCATAAAATGACCATGCAACAGCAAAAGGAAATCAGGAAATAAACTGCGCAGATATTGATGACATTTTTTTTATCTAACTGGAAGTAGTACCATTCCACTAGAAAGTCTCACAACAACAGCACCTAAGTTTTGTCCTGAAGAGCTCAAAGGTGATAAAACCAGTTTCAACACACTGTAAAAATAATGGACGCAAATGAAAACTCATGTAACAGGTCAACTCCACCTTAAACACACACACATGGACAGACAGGAAAACTGCAAATGCAGGAATTTTTGGGTGAGCTGCTACTCAGCCAGTCACTTCTCAATCCAACCCTATCCTCCTTAGGTTCCTGAGCTAGGAAGACTGTCCAATTCCCAACACCTGCGACCTTAATGGAAAATGAACCATTTCAACAGACAAAGACAATCAATTTCACATAAAAAATAGCAGGTACCCAGGTCACTAAGGGTATAGTTCACTTTGCAAGAATAACATGACATATTGACACACCTTGTACCTATGCAGTTGTATTATATTCTGTCAGACAAAACCCCTTCAGATCATTTTTACTTTTGCGGAAAGACCTTTATGGATACACAGAACTTAATGACTCTTACTACCTCTTCTGTTGAGATAATAAGAACTCTTCTGTAAGAGTTACTTTATTGCTGGATGACAAAAAGGTAATAGTAATGCCAGAAGTGGCAGCTTCTGTCCTAAATGCCCCTGCCTATTTCCTAGATTGCTAATGGGGTGGTCTCAATCCTAATCGAATTCCAGAAGCAAGCACTGCAAAAGCCACTCGCAGAAGTGCTTTAAAGCAGTCACAGGACATGTAATCCAAAACCACAAGAAACAGAGCTGACTCCCAACCAAGATCCTAGACTGGAAACAACAGCAACACTGGGCAGTGGCTTTAGTGCCATTCAGATGAGAAAGGCAAGTGGCAAGTACAAAGGTTTTTCTCTCGTATTTATCGCTATGAGGCAAATAAATTGAGGCTTCGCTTATGCCACCAGTGACACAGCCCTTCTGTTCTGGTACAGTTCTTCCCAGAAGCTAGTGTTCACCAGAAATTTTATATAACTACAGTGTGCTTACAAAACAATGTGTTCTTCAGAATGAATGAAAATTATAACATCCTGTGTGTTCAATGACTATTCTTCATTACCAACACTTGAAATTAACGTGAAAGATGCAAACTGCTGCCAGGCATCATTTCAAAACCAGCCCAGGAAGTCCAATATCCTTCACCATATTGTAGCTTTATAAAACTTCTGGACTAGATCTGTTTACCAAGCAGTGCACAATCCAAGCTGCAGTCAACACTGGCACATAAGTCTGTTTATTCAGTGACAAGTAACGCAGGCACTGGAAAGCATTTTTTGGATATAAAAATGCCCAACAGACTGAAATCAATGAACCACTGAACTGACCTTCTTCATTGGAGAACTCAACCTCAGAATCCTCACTTGTTTCTGACGACTCATGCTGGGAGGAAGCTGAAAGGGAAAAACAGGGCTGCTGAATGATGGACACAGAAAAGGGTTTTCTAACCAAACACTCCACGATTCTGCATTTAAACTAACATTTGTCAGAGAAACCCCTGGCACTCACTGCAGGGAAGAAAAGCAGAAGCAAAGATATTTTACCAAAAGCCTTGAAGCAATTCCAGACAAGGGTAAGGAGGTGAGGATTACACTTGCTAAACCACGTGTGCAGCAGTGCAGAGTTGGTGGCAAGGACAGTAGGAAATCCCTTCTTCTTGGCTTAGAAGGATTAATACAATCATAAATATTTTTCTCTTTGTTATCAAGGATTACTGAAAATATAAACAAAGGCTGTGTGCCACCACAGATTATGCATTTCTTTACCATTTACACAGCCTCTGGCTGTTGCACTATAATGACCGCCGCCATAACAGGCTGCAAGGCCAATAATGAAACACGGGAGGGAAATTCATGATCACAAAGGCTTTTGTTGGGGCCGTGTGCACCAACAAAACAAACAGCATTAGGCCTATCAACACTCGGTGTGAGAAACAGCAATTTATATTCAACTGCAGTAAAGTTTAAAAAACTACAGGCAGCTAGATCAGAAACTATACCAACATTAAGTAGCAGGGTATGAAGGAACGTGTTTTACTTATTCTGGCACAGTAATGCTGCACTTGTGCATTTTCAAGAGCATCTGCTTTCAGATCTCTGTAAGATGGAGTATGATATCGCTTTGGGAGCAAGTCAGAAGGAATCTCTGTTTCAAAGGCCCTTCACGTGATGTTGTCTATAGTAGACGTTCAGCAGCATCTCCTGAGATGCCTTAACTGGAGTATATTTGAACTATGTCAAACAGATCATCCCGTCCATGGAAAACAGAGTATGATGTTTTGGTCTAATTCCGAGTGAGTGCTGGGTAGATAACTACCAAATGCAAAGTACAACAAAATGAAATAATTAGGTGGTCTTTCTTTTAGTAGACATGAACATAAAGTACGGTCATGTCCTAGTTACAGAGGCCTGGACCTGTTTATCATCATCATCATGGCTCAATTTCGCGAACGAAGATTTGGGAAAGGCTCTACCCACATTTGTTACAAGCATACTTGTGGCTAATAAGGCCAATACGAGACAGACATGTCTGATTGCAAAAGGCAAGAGCAGAAAGACTCCTTAGATGGTGTATTTTGCAAGGCACGATTCTTTCTGCATTGTCTTTTCTCCTCAAGAGTTATCCTGCGTGTGTTCTCAAAGGAAGCAGCAGTGTTATAGATGGCGTGTCTCCAGACCTCCCGACTGGAGGCCAGAGCAGACCAGTTATGGTGATCAATATGGCCAAGGCTGAGATGTTGTTTCAGGGAGTTCTTGTATCTTCTCTTCAGGGCTCCTCTCTTACAGCAGCCGGTGGCCAGTTCACCATAAAGAAGGATCTTAGGGAGGCAGTGGTTGGTCCTTCATCCTGGAGACGTGCCCTGCCCAGCGCATCTGTGTTCTCAGCAACATGGCCTCAATGCTTGTGACTGCTGCTTGTTCTAGAACAGATGTATTGGTCACATAATCTGACCAGTGGATGTTTAGGATTGTACAGAGACAGCATTGATGGAAGCGTTCTAGGAGACGCAGGTGGTGGCAGTAAATGGCCCATGATTCAAATCCATATAAGAGAATAGACAGCACTATGGCTTTGTAAACACTGATCTTGGTACTTTTCTTCAAGTGTTTATTATGCCAAATGCTTTTATGGAGTTTTCTGAAAGCACTATATGCGTTTGCTAACCTGTTGTCTATCTCTCCATCAGTCTTACCATCCGAGGAGATGAGGCTACCAAGGTAATTAAACTACTGGACTGATTTGAGCTCTGATTGGCCAATGGTGATATAGGGATGATGGAAGACTTCCTGAGGTGCAGGCTGATAGAGAATTTCTGTCTTCTTCAAGCTGACTTCCAGCCCAAAGAGCTCAGCAGCCTCAGCAAAGCAGGATGTTAAACGCTGCAGAGCTGCTTCTGTGTGAGCGACAAGGGCGGCTTCATCAGCATAAAGCAGCTCCCGGAAAAGATGATTTAAGGTCTTGACCTGTTTATCACTATGTGGGTATAACCAAAACTCTGTATTCTACACCCTCTATGTCATTTCTAATGGACTGGTAATAGTGGACCCTTTGCGGCAGCTGCCCAGGGCACACCTGACACCTCAGGCTACAAACTGGGTGTTGAAGAACCCTGAGATGCAGGTGAGTGATTTTTTGTCTTCACACCAGTGACTCAGCTGTGATAACTCCCCTCCAGGGAGGCATTAGCACCTTCACACCCAGCCTGAGAGGGTCATCTCTGCTATTGGGCCATAAGGGATGGCAATAATAGGCAGCTGCAATGACCTAGGCCATCAAAGATTCCAAAAATATCCCAGGACTCACAGAGTTAAATCACCCATTGTGAAACTTCCTGCCCTGGAGGATGAACTAGGCATTCCCACCCGAACCTGAGAATATATAATCCTCCGGCTTTGGGACTTCTGGTACCACCCTTCAGATCCAGAGGAGGACAAGAACTTCAACAGGACTGTGACTGCCACTCTCGACAAGATGGCAATCATTACTTCTGCAGAACTGTGACCATCATCTGGACCAACAGGCTTCCTTTCCTTTTACTTTGCACCCGGGGGGGGCCACGTGGTAACAGCAAATGAACACTGTTCTGTTCTTGTCACAGAGTGCTGGGTTATACAGCTGCCTTTGGGGGGTAAAACCAGTTTTCGCTCTATCATTCTATTTATTGTAATCTTTTTAGTAAATTGTAACTCTGACTTGTAATCTCTCTTGAGTTGGGTTCATTTCTCCTGCCGGTTTACTTTTAAACCAGCACAGGTCACAAAAATAACTGTCACATCAACTGACTGCTTAGAACACTTTGAGAGCATCAGAAAAGTTTAAAAAAAATAATAAAAGATTCTAGCATGCCCCAGAGTGGTGTAGTTTGGAAGATTAAAACAAAACCAAAATCACAAAAGGCAACCTTGTGGAAATATGAAAAGAGAAATGTGGTTGGAGAAGAAGTACAACTCCAATTAAGATGACACCTTTTCAAATATTTCAGTAAAAAAAAATCCCAACCGATTACGTTAATTTATTCTCACAAAAAAAACCATTTCACATCTCTAATCTTCTAACAGTGTTTCCACATCTGTTCCTTCACTGCAATCAAACACTGGTGGCTTCCTTTATACATATCAGGTAAAAAACATATACCTGAATATGCCATCTACTATAAAAGTAGACAGATGAATGGGCTACGTGTCCAGAAACCAAAACAAACCAAGGAATTAAGGAGAGGTAAAGGACTTCCAAAATATCCCTGGGGAAGCATCTTTGACCAGAGTAACCACGGCGTGTGGATGCATTTCTGTGGAGAACTCTACATAAGGGATCATGAAACAACACCACCAGAAAGATCCCAACTTTCTGTGTGTCCATTCACGTGCTCACTTTGAAGAACAAAAAGCAACAAAGGTAGCCTATGATGATGATTATACTCCTGCAGTACATCTAAAAAGAGCCCTGGGCTCTTAAATGAATGCTTGCACAGCTCTGTCTCGCTCCTGCAGCAGAATATCTTTTTATAAAACCAAGCAGAGGGACAAAAGATGCTTTATTTTTATCTTACTGTAGGGGTGGTACCCTTTCAGAAGAATTTGTAACGAGGAGTTAGAACTTGTTTTCCCTAAGAAAGTCCCTCCTGCCCAAGAGTACATTTTAAAAAATAGTTGGATGTTTTCCCTTCCCTTCACCTTTTGCATTCCAGTTAAAAAGCTGCAGTCTCTCTCTCTGGGCTGAGGAGAGAGAAACCCTCATGGGTGTTACAGGCCATGCTGGCAGTGAGCCTGGGGGGAGGAGGCCAGAGAAGAAAACAAGCCTGGCAGAGATCAGGAGGCAGGAGTTTCTCAGGCCCAGCATTTTCCTCAGCTGGGGCAGATTTTGCTTTGTAGGTTTTTGTGTTCTTGCCTTGGAAATAAATCTGTTTTGGGATCGTTCCAATGCCTTGGCATTTTGGGGGGATACCTGCGTGTATCTTACTCTACACTTACCAACAGTGCACTCTTCCACTTTTCTTCTCCCAGAATTGTCAGCTCCATTAGTTGACTGGGCACTTTTTGGTCTCTCGTTAGGGGGCAGATAGTCATCATCATCTTAAAGAAACATAAAAATTGAACACTGGTTCAATGTCCAGACAACTCATGTGCAATGCTGGAACTGCTTTGAATTGCAAAGCTCTAATGCAAGTATTGGACTGGGCTTATCAGAGCACCAAACTGTGCAACACATTACTTATGTGAGAAACTTTAGAAAGCTCCTCTTCCTACCCCTGTAGCAACAACCTGTGCAAGACAGATTCTGTAAGGCACAAAACAGCAAAAAGCACAGCTGCTTCTGTACTTCCGAAGGAAAACAACATTGTGTTTTGAAACATGACTGCAAACCTCACAATCATAAAATGACCATGCAACAGCAAAAGGAAATCAGGAAATAAACTGCGCAGATATTGATGACATTTTTTTTATCTAACTGGAAGTAGTACCATTCCACTAGAAAGTCTCACAACAACAGCACCTAAGTTTTGTCCTGAAGAGCTCAAAGGTGATAAAACCAGGTTCGAAACACTGTAAAACTAATGGATGCAAATGAAAACTCATGTAACAGGTCAACTCCACCTTAAACACACACACATGGACAGACAGGAAAACTGCAAATGCAGGAATTTTTGGGTGAGCTGCTACTCAGCCAGTCACTTCTCAATCCAACCCTATCCTCCTTAGGTTCCTGAGCTAGGAAGACTGTCCAATTCCCAACACCTGCGACCTTAATGGAAAATGAACCATTTCAACAGAAAAAGACAATCAATTTCACATAAAAAATAGCAAGTACCCAGGTCACTAAGGGTATAGTTCACTTTGCAAGAATAACATGACATATTGACACACCTTGTACCTATGCAGTTGTATTATATTCTGTCAGACAAAACCCCTTCAGACCATTTTTACTTTTGCGGAAAGGCATTTACCGAGATCAGATGGGATCGGGCATTTTCGGGGTGGTATGGCCATAGCGTTTGGCATAATAAACACTTGAAGAAAAGTACTAAGATCAGTGTTTACAAAGCCACTGTGATGTCTACTCTTTTATATGGTTCTGAATCATGGGTCATCTACTGCCACCACCTGCGTCTCCTAGAACGCTTCCATCAACGCTGCCTCTGCACAATCCTTAACATCCACTGGTCAGATTATGTGACCAATACATCTGTTCTAGAACAAGCAGCAGTCACAAGCATTGAGGCCATGTTACTTAGAACACAGCTGTGTTGGGCAGGGCACGTCTCCAGGATGAAGGACCAACCACCGCCTCCCTAAGATCTTGCTCTATGGTGAACTTGCCACCAGCTGCTGTAAGAGAGGAGCCCTGAAGAGAAGATACAAAGACTCCCTGAAACAACATCTCAGCCTTGGCCATATTGATCACCATAACTGGTCTACTCTGGCCTCCAATCGGGAGGTCTGGAGACACACCATCTATAACACTGCTGCTTCCTTTGAGAATACATGCAGAATCACTCTCGAGGAGAAAAGACAAGGCAGAAAGAATCGTGTCTTGCAGAATATACCACCTAAGCAGTGTTTCTGCTGTGCCTTTTGCAATCGGATGTGTCTATCTCATATTGGCCTTTTTAGCCACCAGTGTGGTTGTAACAAATGTGGATAGAGCCTTTCCCAAATCGTCCTTCACAAAGCCCAGCCATGATGATGATGAAAAGCCTTTACATGTACACAGAACTTAATGACTCCTATTACCTCTTCTTTTGAGGAAATGTAAGAGTTTCTTTTTGCTGGATGACAAAAAGGTAATAGTAATGCCAGAAGTGGCAGCTTCTGTCCTAAATGCCCCTGCCTATTTCCTAGATTGCTAATGGGGTGGTCTCAATCCTAATCGAATTCCAGAAGCAAGCACTGCAAAAGCCACTCGCAGAAGTGCTTTAAAGCAGTCACAGGACATGTAATCCAAAACCACAAGAAACAGAGCTGACTCCCAACCAAGATCCTAGACTGGAAACAACAGCAACACTGGGCAGTGGCTTTAGTGCCATTCAGATGAGAAAGGCAAGTGGCAAGTACAAAGGTTTTTCTCTCGTATTTATCGCTATGAGGCAAATAAATTGAGGCTTCACTTATGCCACCAGTGACACAGCCCTTCTGTTCTGGTACAGTTCTTCCCAGAAGCTAGTGTTCACCAGAAATTTTATATAACTACAGTGTGCTTACAAAACAATGTGTTCTTCAGAATGAATGAAAATTATAACATCCTGTGTGTTCAATGACTATTCTTCATTACCAACACTTGAAATTAACGTGAAAGATGCAAACTGCTGCCAGGCATCATTTCAAAACCAGCCCAGGAAGTCCAATATCCTTCACCATATTGTAGCTTTATAAAACTTCTGGACTAGATCTGTTTACCAAGCAGTGCACAATCCAAGCTGCAGTCAACACTGGCACATAAGTCTGTTTATTCAGTGACAAGTAACGCAGGCACTGGAAAGCATTTTTTGGATATAAAAATGCCCAACAGACTGAAATCAATGAACCACTGAACTGACCTTCAATAGTGACCTCGACCTCAGGATTCTCACGTGTTTCTGACGACTCATGCTGGGAGGAAGCTGAAAGGGAAAAACAGGGCTGCTGAATGGAGTATGATATCGCTTTGGGAGCAAGTCAGAAGGAATCTCTGTTTCAAAGGCCCTTCACGTGATGTTGTCTATAGTAGACGTTCTGCAGCATCTCCTGAGATGCTTTAACTGGAGTATATTTGAACTATATCAAACAGATCATCCTGTCCATGGAAAACAGAGTATGATGTTCTGGTCTAATTCTGAGTGAGTGCTGGGTAGATAACTACCAATGCAAAGCACAACAAAACGAAAGAATTAGGTGGTCTTTCTTTTAGTAGACATGAACATAAAGTACGGTCAGAAAAAGAACTGTCACATCAACTGATCACTTAGAACCTTCTTGAGAGCATCAGAAAAATTTGAAAAAATAATCAAAGGTACACAATTTTTTGAAATTTAAGAACAGCCACAAGACTAGCAAATGGTCCATCCAGTTCAGTACCAAATCCCTGAGAAACAGTCGTAATTAAGAGACTCACGCAAAAAAGCCAAAGCAGATAGTAACAAAGTTCTGGAAGAAAACTCCCAGATGGGACATTTCTTCTTAAGTCACTCTAGTGGGTTGACCCTGGCTGGATGCCAGGTACCCACTAAAGCCACTCTCTCACTCTCCCTCTGCAAATGGACAGAGGAGAGATAAAAAAAAAAACAGCTAAGGATTCCTGAGTTGAGATTAACAGCTGGGAGAGGTCTCTGCAGGGGAGGGTCTCTGCACACCAAAGGTCCTCCAGGGGCAGCAAGGGGACAGCCTGCTCCATGGTCTGTACCACGGGCCACAGAGGCCTCAGCTCCCTTGCCTGGAGCTCCTCTTCCCCCTCCTTCTGCACTGACCTTGATGTCTACCTTCTTGTTCCCACGTTCTCACTCTGCTCTTCCCTGGCTGGAATTCTCTCTGCGCCACAACCTTCTGTTCTTAAATATCTTATCACAGAGGCGTCACTACTATTCCTAATTGCCTTGGCCTTGGTCAGCGGGAGGAAGTCCGTCCTGGAGCCAGCTGGCATTGGCTCCATGGGACAGGGGAAGCTTCTAGCAGCTTTTAGCAGAAGCCACCCCTGTAGCCCCCCCACTACCAAAACCCAGCCACAGTGACCCACTACAGTCACATTAAACCAACTGTTTCAAACATTAAAGTAAGGGGGTTTTTAACAACGTATTATCATCCCTAGGTATCCCTTGATCTTGGGTAAATACACACAGCTCCTCAGCAGCAACGTTCTTCACAGTCCTAAATGTTGTCATTCACCAGCACTGGCTCCAGTTTCTCAAACGTGATTTCATTCAGTTTAAAACAATTTCTTCTGATGCACATAACCTTAACTTTCTGATTGCTGAATTTCAATCACACCGTGTTGCCCGCTCATCCAATCTCACTAAGACCTCAGACACCTTTATCAGCTACAGCTAGCCCAGGGGATCCCAGGCACACCATAATTTTGCCACTTCCTCTATCACCATCTTGTCACGGTTACTGGAGGGGAAAAAGAGTGAAACGCCCCAGTCATATCTACCAAAATATACATTCATACGTGTCTCTGACGTTTTTCTTTGCAGAAAACAATCATTTCTGTAACTATGCATCACTGGCTGTAGCTTTTAGACAAACTCCTGGAAGAATTTTAAATGCCTATTCTATGAATTTCTTTAATAACAGACAGATTACACCGAAGAGTTTATAAAATCCAAACACTGTCACTGATGTTTTTCTTTCTTACTCGTTTTTGTGAGGATCAGCAATAAATCATTTCATTTTCTAGAATCCAGACAAGACTGCCTACTCTGTGTGCCTATCTAAATCACAAGTGAAATTTAAGTTAGACTGTTACCCGCAATTTTTAGTCACTGTCTCTAGACCTTTTTATAAATACTAACCTTCATGAACAACAGATTTTTTCTGTTCAGCAAAACCAGGTGCAACTTTCAGCATTGCTCTTACAGAAACTTGTAAAGAGATTTGTAAACTTGTAAACAGATTTGAGAAAAGGGTCCGTAAGAAAACCTTATTCTGACTCAAAGGGCCACACTCAGCATCTGTAGGTATAAAATTCTAGTCAAAACCAAGGCAAAGCCAGTGTCTTGGTCATTTCCTATTACACTTCCCTTTCCTCATGCTCTCTCTTCACAGTCAGGCATAAAGCTCATGGCATTATGCTTAGGAAAACAAAGTACCTAGATAATTTCTTCTCAAATAGGTGGAGTTAACAGTGCAGTCAGCACAAGCAAAGAACTTTATTCTCCTTTATCAACAGACATGCTTTTTATTCATGTAATGGTACCCTTACCTATGATGATAGTTACCTTCAAAGCAAAACTAACAGGATTTGCAAGAAGGAGCACTGCTGCTACCATAACCTGGCTTTTAAAAGCACACAACTCAGGCTGGAGAGCCTTAGTGCTTAGAATGAAGCTAGTGGAGGATGATGTACTTTTCACATCACGTCAAAGCACGCAATGTTGGGTGACGAGTACCTTACAAATGCTATTCATGATTTAAAATAACAACAACTTCCATCCCAATCTGTTTATAGCATGCTCCAGAGTTGTGTGATTTGAGAGATTAAAACAAAACCAAAATCACAAAAGACAACCTTGTGGAAATATGAAAAGAGAAATGTGGTTGGAGAAGAAGTACAACTCCAACTAAGATGACACCTTTTCAATATTTCAGTAAAAAAACCACAACCGATTACAATAATTTATTCTCACAAAAAACATTTCACATCTCTGATCTCCTAACGGTGTTTCCACATCTGTTCCTTCACTGCAATCTGAACACCGGTGGCTTCCTTTACACATATCAAGTAAAAAACATATACCTGACTGTACTGTCTACTATAAAAGTAGACAGATGAATGGGCTATGTGTCCAGAAACCAAAACAAACTAAGGAATAAAGGAGAGGTAAAGGACTTCCAAAATATCCCTGGGGAAGCATCTTTGACCAGAGTAACCATGGCGTGTGGATGCATTTCTGTGGAGAACTCTACATAAGGGATCATGAAACAACACCACCAAAAAGATCCCAACTTTCTGTGTGTCCATTCACGTGCTCACTTTGAAGAACAAAAAGCAACAAAGGTAGCCTATGATGATGATTATACTCCTGCAATACATCTAAAAAGAGCCCTGGGCTCTTAAATGAATGCTTGCACGGGTGTGTCTCGCTTCTGCAGCATGACATTGCCTGACACCTCTTCAGAAAACCAAGCAGAGAGACAAAATAATCTTAATTTTTATCTTACCAACATTGCACTCTCTCACTTTTCTTCTACCAGTATTGCCAGCTTCATTAGTTGACCTAGTGCGTTTCGGTCTCTCATTACAGGGCAGGTAGTCGTCATCATCTTAAAGAAACATAAAAATATTACTGGTTCAATGTCTACACACTTCATATGCAATGTTGGAGCTGCTTTGAATTTCAAAGCTCTAATGCAAGTATTGGACTGGGCTTATCAGGGCATCAAATTGTGCAACCAATTACTTATCTGAGAAACTTTAGAAAGCTCCTGTTCCTACCTGTGTAGGAACAATCTGTGCAAGACAGCCTCTGCAAGGCACAAGCCATGAAAAGCAAGCTGGAAGCTTCTCATGGAAATAAGGCAAAAAAGCAAGGTGCGTGCCCAATGGAGGCACAGTCAAGTGACACGGGAAGAATTCAGAGATGCTGCTTGCCACTGTAGGGAGAAAATTCATGCGGCAAAAGCTCAGCTGCAGCTGAAGCTGCCAGAAATGTGGTGTACAATAAAAAGGATTTTTTTAAATATACTAATGGCAATTAGTAATACAGAAATGTTATCCGCCCAGTATTGGATGAGGATGGTCACCTCACAAACAGGGACAGAGACAAGGGAAAGGTGTTTAACGCTTCCTTTGCCTCTGTTTTCAACATGAATGAACAACCAAGAGGGTCTCAATGCCCTGAGCATGAGAACCATGACTGTGAGAATGATCAACTTCCAGTCAACCCTGTAAAGCTGGATCCCTACTATAAGGCCTGATTGGATTAATCCCAGAATCCTCAAAGAGCTGCCGATGTCTTCACAAAACCCCTTCCGATGAGTTTTGAGCGGTCCTGGGAATCCGGAGAGGTCCTGGCTGACTGGGAGCTGGTGAATGTTGTCCCAATTTTCAAGAACGGCAAGAAGGAGGACCCTGGAAACCACAGACTTGTCACCCTCACTTCAATGCCTGGTAATGCTATGGAAAGGATTATTTTTGGAAAAATTGAAAACCACCTTAAAGACAATGCTGTCACTGGTCACAGTCAGCACAGCTTCAGGAGAGGAAAGTCCTGCTTATGAAACCTGATTTCCTTCTATGACAACGTAATCCACCTGGGAAGACAGTTGATGTAATCCTTTAAGATTTCAGTAAAGCCTCTGATACTGTCTTTCTCAGGATCCCTCTGGACAAAACGTCGAGCCCACAGCTGGATAAACACATCATGTGGTGGGTGAGCAACTGGCTTATGAGTTGAGCACAGAGGGTGACAGTGACTACGGTGACATCAGATTGACAACCTGTCACTAGTGGGACTCCACACGGCTCCATCTTAGGCTCTGTCCCCTTCAAAATCTTCATAAGTGACTTGGATACAGGACCAGAAGGGACACTGATCAAGTTTGCAGGTGACCCAAACCTGGGAGGAGCTGCTGACTCCCTCGAAGGCAGGGAGGCCCTGCAGAGAGACCTCACAAGATCAGAAGGCTGGGCAATCACCAACCGTATGAAGTTCAACAAGGGAAAGTGATGGATTCTGCACCTGGGATTGGAACCCCTGGATGTCTGGACAGACTAGGGAAGGAAAGCAGTGCAAGGAAAGGGACGTGGGCATCCTGGTCAATGGAAAGTTGAATATGAGTCAGCAGTACCCTGGCAGCCAGGAGGGGCCAACTGTGTCCTGGAGGGCATCAGGCATGGCATCGTCAGCTGGTCAAGGGAAATGATTGTCCTTCTCTACTCTGCACTGGGGCAGCCTCACCTTGAATACTGTGTGCAGTTTTGGGCACCGTGACAAAAGAAAGATACTAAGCTATTAGAGAGCATGCAAAGGAGGGCAACAAAAATGGGGAAGGGCCTTGAGGGGAAGCCGTGTGAAGAGCAGCTGAGGGCACTTGGTCTGTTCAGCCTGGAGAAGAGGAGACTGAGGGGAGACCTAATTGCACTCTACCACTTCCTTGTGAGGGAAAGAAGACGGACAGGCATTGATCTCTTCTCCATGCTGACCAGAGAGGGGACCCAAGGTAATGGCCTGAAATGGTGCTGGGGGGCTTTAGGTTGCATATTAGAAAAAGGTTCTTCACACAGAGGTTGGTTAGGAACCAGAACAGGCTCCCCAGGGCAGTAGCCCCAGCACCAAGGCTGACAGAGTTCAAGGAGTGATTCGACGATAACCTCAGGCACATGGTGTGACTCTTGGGGATGATCCATTGGATGGATGAGAGCTGGACTCAATAATCCCTGTGGGTCCCAGCCAACTCAGCATATTCTATGATTTTGAAATGCAACTACACATCTCACAATCATAAAATGACCATGCAACAGCAAAAGGAAATCAGGAAATAAACTGCGCAGATATTGATGACATTTTTTTATCTAACTGGAAGTAGTACCATTCCACTAGAAAGTCTCACAACAACAGCACCTAAGTTTTGTCTTGAAGAGCTCAAAGGTGATAAAACCAGTTTCAAAACACTGTAAAAATAATAGATGCAAATGAAAACTCATGTAACAGGTCAACTCCACCTTAAACACACACACATGGACAGACAGGAAAACTGCAAATGCAGGAATTTTTGGGTGAGCTGCTACTCAGCCAGTCACTTCTCAATCCAACCCTATCCTCCTTAGGTTCCTGAGCTAGGAAGACTGTCCAATTCCCAACACCTGCGACCTTAATGGAAAATGAACCATTTCAACAGACAAAGACAATCAATTTCACATAAAAAATAGCAAGTACCCAGGTCACTAAGGGTATAGTTCACTTTGCAAGAATAACATGACATATTGACACACCTTGTACCTATGCAGTTGTATTATATTCTGTCAGACAAAACCCCTTCAGACCATTTTTACTTTTGCGGAAAGGCCTTTACAGATACACAGAACTTAATGACTCTTCTCTTATTACCTCTTCTGTTGAGGAAATGTAAGAGTTACTTTATTGCTGGATGACAAAAAGGTAATAGTAATGCCAGAAGTGGCAGCTTCTGTCCTAAATGCCCCTGCCTATTTCCTAGATTGCTAATGGGGTGGTCTCAATCCTAATCGAATTCCAGAAGCAAGCACTGCAAAAGCCACTCGCAGAAGTGCTTTAAAGCAGCCACAGGACATGTAATCCACAAACACAAGAAACAGAGCTGACTCCCAACCAAGATCCTAGACTGAAAACAACAGCAACACTGGGCAGTGGCTTTAGTGCCATTCAGATGAGAAAGGCAAGTGGCAAGTACAAAGGTTTTTCTCTCGTATTTATCGCTATGAGGCAAATAAATTGAGGCTTCGCTTATGCCACCTGTGACACAGCCCTTCTGTTCTGGTACAGTTCTTCCCAGAAGCTAGTGTTCACCAGAAATTTTATATAACTACAGTGTGCTTACAAAACAATGTGTTCTTCAGAATGAATGAAAGTTATAACATCCTTCCTGTGTGTTCAATGAGTATTTTTCATTACCAATGCTTGAAATTAATGTGAAAGATGCAAACTGCTGCCAGGCATCATTTCAAAACCAGCCCAGGAAGTCCAATATCCTTCACCATATTGTAGCTTTATAAAACTTCTGGACTAGATCTGTTTACCAAGCAGTGCACAATCCAAGCTGCAGTCAACACTGGCACATAAGTCTGTTTATTCAGTGACAAGTAACGCAGGCACTGGAAAGCATTTTTTGGATATGAAAATGCCCAACAGACTGAAATCAATGAACCACTGAACTGACCTTCTTCATTGGAGAACTCAACCTCAGAATCCTCACTTGTTTCTGACGACTCATGCTGGGAGGAAGCTGAAAGGGAAAAGCAGGGCTGCTGAATGATGGACACAGAAAAGGGTTTTCTAACCAAACACTCCACGATTCTGCATTTAAACTAACATTTGTCAGAGAAACCCCTGGCACTCACTGCAGGGAAGAAAAGCAGAAGCAAAGATATTTTACCAAAAGCCTTGAAGCAATTCCAGACAAGGGTAAGGAGGTGAGGATTACACTTGCTAAACCACATGTGCAGCAGTGCAGAGTTGGTGGCAAGGACAGTAGGAAATCCCTTCTTCTTGGCTTAGAAGGATTAATACAATCATAAATATTTTTCTCTTTGTTATCAAGGATTACTGAAAATATAAACAAAGGCTGTGTGCCACCACAGATTATGCATTTCTTTACCATTTACACAGCCTCTAGCTGTTGCACTATAATGACCGCCGCCATAACAGGCTGCAAGGCCAATAATGAAACACGGGAGGGAAATTCATGATCACAAAGGCTTTTGTTGGGGCCGTGTGCACCAACAAAACAAACAGCATTAGGCCTATCAACACTCGGTGTGAGAAACAGCAATTTATATTCAACTGCAGTAAAGTTTAAAAAACTACAGGCAGCTAGATCAGAAACTATACCAACATTAAGTAGCAGGGTATGAAGGAACGTGTTTTACTTATTCTGGCACAGTAATGCTGCACTTGTGCATTTTCAAGAGCATCTGCTTTCAGATCTCTGTAAGATGGAGTATGATATCGCTTTGGGAGCAAGTCAGAAGGAATCTCTGTTTCAAAGGCCCTTCACGTGATGTTGTCTATAGTAGACGTTCTGCAGCATCTCCTGAGATGCTTTAACTGGAGTATATTTGAACTATGTCAAACAGATCATCCCGTCCATGGAAAACAGAGTATGATGTTTTGGTCTAATTCCGAGTGAGTGCTGGGTGGATAACTACCAAATGCAAAGCACAACAAAACGAAAGAATTAGGTGGTCTTTCTTTTAGTAGACATGAACATAAAGTACGGTCAGAAAAAGAACTGTCACATCAACTGATCGCTTAGAACCTTCTTGAGAGCATCAGAAAAATTTGAAAAAATAATCAAAGGTACACAATTTTTTGAAATTTAAGAACAGCCACAAGACTAGCAAATGGTCCATCCAGTTCAGTACCAAATCCCTGAGAAACAGTCGTAATTAAGAGACTCACGCAAAAAAGCCAAAGCAGATAGTAACAAAGTTCTGGAAGAAAACTCCCAGATGGGACATTTCTTCTTAAGTCACTCTAGTGGGTTGACCCTGGCTGGATGCCAGGTACCCACTAAAGCCACTCTCTCACTCTCCCTCTGCAAATGGACAGAGGAGAGATAAAAAAAAAACAGCTAAGGATTCCTGAGTTGAGATTAACAGCTGGGAGAGGTCACTTACTGATTACCTTCATGGGCAAAACAGACTCAAAGTGGGAATATTACTTAAATTTATTACTAACAGGCTAAGAGACAAAAAGTGAGAAATAAAACAGTCTTAAAAACACGTTCCCCCCACCCCTCCTTCCTTCCATGCTCTCCCTCCTCCCCCCCAGTGGTGCAGGGGGACAGGGAATTGGGGTTACAGTCAGTTGTTGTTTCGGCCACTGCTCAGGGAGAGGAGTCCTTTCCCTGCTCCTGTGGGCGCCCTCTCATGGGAGATAATCCTTGATAGACCTCTCCAGTGTGAGCCCACCCCACGGGAGACAGTCCAAACTGTTTTCCCATGGGTCACTTCTCCATGGGGTGCAGTTTTTCACGAATGAGCTGCACCGGCGTGGGTCCTCCACAGGGGTCACAAGTCCTACCTGAGAAAAACCTGCTCTGGCGTGGGTTTCCCTCTCCATGGCCTGCATGTCTCTGGCAGGACCCCGTTCCATCTTGGGCCTCTCACGGGGTCACAGCCTCCTTCATGAATCCACCTGCACCAGCATGGGAGCCTTCGTAGGCTGCAGGGGGGGGTCTCTGCACACCAAAGGTCCTCCAGGGGCTGCAGGGGGACAGCCTGCTCCATGGTCTGTACCACGGGCCACAGAGGCCTCAGCTCCCTTGCCTGGAGCTCCTCCTCCCCCTCCTTCTGCACTGACCTTGATGTCTACCTTCTTGTTCCCACGTTCTCACTCTGCTCTTCCCTGGCTGGAATTCTCTCTGCGCCACAACCTTCTGTTCTTAAATATCTTATCACAGAGGCGTCACTACTATTCCTAATTGCCTTGGCCTTGGTCAGCGGGAGGAAGTCCGTCCTGGAGCCAGCTGGCATTGGCTCCATGGGACAGGGGAGGCTTCTAGCAGCTTTTAGCAGAAGCCACCCCTGTAGCCCCCCCACTACCAAAACCCAGCCACAGTGACCCACTACAGTCACATTAAACCAACTGTTTCAAACATTAAAGTAAGGGGGTTTTTAACAACGTATTATCATCCCTAGGTATCCCTTGATCTTGGGTAAATACATACAGCTCCTCAGCAGCAACGTTCTTCACAGTCCTAAATGTTGTCATTCACCAGCACTGGCTCCAGTTTCTCAAACGTGATTTCATTCAGTTTAAAACAATTTCTTCTGATGCACATAACCTTAACTTTCTGATTGCTGAATTTCAATCACACCGTGCTGCCCGCTCATCCAATCTCACTAAGACCTCAGACACCTTTATCAGCTACAGCTAGCCCAGGGGATCCCAGGCACACCATAATTTTGCCACTTCCTCTATCACCATCTTGTCACGGTTACTGGAGGGGAAAAATAGACAGATTACACCGAAGAGTTTATAAAATCCAAACACTGTCACTGATGTTTTTCTTTCTTACTCGTTTTTGTGAGGATCAGCAATAAATCATTTCATTTTCTAGAATCCAGACAAGACTGCCTACTCTGTGTGCCTATCTAAATCACAAGTGAAATTTAAGTTAGACTGTTACCCGCAATTTTTAGTCACTGTCTCTAGACCTTTTTATAAATACTAACCTTCATGAACAACAGATTTTTTCTGTTCAGCAAAACCAGGTGCAACTTTCAGCATTGCTCTTACAGAAACTTGTAAAGAGATTTGTAAACTTGTAAACAGATTTGAGAAAAGGGTCCGTAAGAAAACCTTATTCTGACTCAAAGGGCCACACTCAGCATCTGTAGGTATAAAATTCTAGTCAAAACCAAGGCAAAGCCAGTGTCTTGGTCATTTCCTATTACACTTCCCTTTCCTCATGCTCTCTCTTCACAGTCAGGCATAAAGCTCATGGCATTATGCTTAGGAAAACAAAGTACCTAGATAATTTCTTCTCAAATAGGTGGAGTTAACAGTGCAGTCAGCACAAGCAAAGAACTTTATTCTCCTTTATCAACAGACATGCTTTTTATTCTTGTAATGGTACCCTTAAGGTTGTTCCTGGGTATTTCCTTGGGATTGAATATAGATAGGTGGCAGAAAAGCAGGAAGTGAAAGACTTGCACTTATTGTTTTATAAGAATGAAGCCTTTGTACCCCTATGTGGTTGCGAGCTATGCTGGCAATGGTACACGCCTTTGGTAGGGTCGCCCATGCCAGACAGGTCAAAACCGTAGGGTAAGATACAATACATCCTTGGGCAGGATGAGCTCATTAGCCTTCTGGCAGTCATCCTAGGAGAAGGACAACTCTAATCCCAAACCTGGGCAGATGGAGCTCGCTTAGCCCTGTAAGGCCATCCATCTAAGAGAAGGTCACTCTAAACAAACCTACATCCTGAGGACCTCGCTGCCACTGCCCAAGCTCGCTCGGCCCTGGCAGATGAACCTTAGGATTAAAGGGTGGGTTCAGATCCACACATACTGTATCTCACCTAAAAAATCCATTGCGCAGGCTCGAAGGCTTTACCCACATTTGCAAAGCCCTGTAGCGACAGGCGAGGGTCGAAATGGCAGGTGAAAGGTGCACTGGGAGCCGCAGACCCAACCCTGCATGCAGGCGGTTCAGGGCATTGGTCATTAGAGACTGACCAGAGATGACAGTCTCTTTGGGCAGCACCCTGAATGTCCAAGCAGCCTTTTCAAGGACAGCACTGCTTGCTCCACTCGGAGAGGGGCCTAGAAAAGGTGGCCTAAACAAAGCTCATCTCCACCTTCACCCGGTTGGTTAACCACGGCCAACGGGCATCTTCTTCCAATACGGTCGCACAAAGATCAAAAGACAAAGGCATGCACCTGCCTCCAAAGGTGTACCTAAATTAACTCTAGCATGTTGGAACATCAGAACCATGCTCGATTCTGCGGATAGCGGACATCCTAAGCGTTGGTCTGCCCTAATTGCCCATGAACTGGCTCGTCTCAACATCGACATTGCTGCTCTCAGTGAAGTTCATCTCCATGAGGAAGGCAGCCTTAAAGAACATGGTGCCGGTTACACACTCTTTCGGTCAGGTAAACCCAAAATCGAAAAGCATCTCTCAGGAGTTGGTTTCATGACTAAAAACTCTATTGTTTCTAAACTCGAAAATCTGCCGACAGGTCACTCTGACCACATTATCTCCCTATGCATTACACTAAACAACAAGCAACACGTTGTCCTCTTTATATATACCCCAACTCTCCAAGCTGACCCTGCTGAAAAAGATAAATTTTACACCGACCTGCGCCGCCTTACCCAAAAGGTTCCTGCAGACGATAAGATCATTATCCTTGGTGATTTCAATGTCAGAGTAGGAAAGAACTTTGAAGCCTGGAAAGGAGTATAAGGCAAGCATGGTGTTGGAAACTGCAATGATAATGGTCGACTTCTGCTAGAATTCTGTGTGGAGCAACAGCTCACCATCACTAATACTATCTTTCTGCAGAAAAATAGTCTGAAGACAACTTGGATGCATCCTAGATCTAAGCATTGGCACCTCATTGATGACATCTTGGTGTGAGGGAGAGATGTCCGCGATGTCCATCACACCCACGTGACGCCTAGTGCAGAATGCCAAACAGACCATCAACTTGTGCGCTGTAAACTTAACTTCAATCTTAAATTCAAACCTAAAAGGGGCAGTATCCCAAGGAGGAGACTCCAAGTTAACAATCTCCAATCAGCCACAGTGAGAGACAGATTCCAGGCAAATCTTCAAACTAGGCTTGAAAACCATTCCATAGATTCTACAGATGCCTCTCCTGAAACACTTCGACATCATATTAAAAACAGCATCCTGCAGTCCTCTGAAGAATCCTTAGGGTTCTCCTTTGAGAAGAACAAGAACTGGTTTGATGAAAACAATCAAGAGATCCAGGAATTGTTGAGGCAGAAGAGAACTGCTCAACAAGCGCACCTTGCACTGCCGTCTCGTCACGTAAGAAAAGCAGCCTTTCGTCTTGCATGCAGCAGGCTCCACCAGAAACTCCGTGACATCCAGAACAAATGGTGGATCAATCTAGCTGAAAAAAATCAATTATGCGCAGATACAGGTTGTAACAGACAGATAACATACAAATGCCAAAAACTATGTTTCGCCATTGTTTCTGCCTGTCAAAAACTTCCTATCAAAACTTCTGTGTCAGTTTTCCACCAGAAGTTCTCACCAGAGTCTTCCCACGGGAGTTTTCCTGCCAAAAGATCCTGGTATTGTTCACAGTTATCATATCTCTGCAAACATCTGAACAGGGCTATGTGCCAAAACACCACAGACTACCTCCTTGAACACTATAAAAAGCTGAAGAGAAATTTGGGAAAATCAGGGAACGAGGAATGGAAGAGAGAGTTGGCTATAACCGCTAACTTGCCCTCCGCCTCACCCTCAGCTTTCCTTCTACCGCCTGGAAGCTGCCTGTCCGAAGCTGGACCCCTGTCGTCTTGGAGTGGACCAGGACCCACTGTGCTTCCTGCGTGAGTTTTTCCACCCTGACCCTATTTCTGAGAGGTACAGCAGGACCGAGGCCTCTGCACAAGCCTGAGACAGGGCCAGTGTGAGTGACAGCGTGAGCTGCGGAGAAGCCACATCCTGGCTGCATTCCAGACCCCCTGCAGCTAAAGAGATAACAGCACATCCAAAGTGGCAGACTACAGAAAAAAAAAGGGGCAAAACTGCTTTCTTTCTCTCCCTCTCCCCCCCCCACTCCACAAATCAGCTTGGACGAAAAGGTAGTTTGTTTGGTGGTAATCTTTTCTCTCTGCTTTTTAAAAGTAATCTTAGCATTTTCTAACCTTTTCTTATTTTTTCCTCTTTCTCTTTGCATCTCTTAGCAATTAATAGAAACAGTTTTGGTATTAACAGATAACTCTATGAGTTTTAATTTTGCTCAAGGGAACATTCGAATATAAAAATTCTTTCTGCAATATTTAAGCAGATTGCAACACAGGTGATCACAGAGGATTCTACGAGGCCTTGAAAACAGCATACGGGCCTACATACCAGGTACAAAGCTCTCTACTCAGCGCCGATGGTCAAATGCTTCTGACAGATAAAACCTCCATTCTGAATCGATGGTCTGAACACTTTCAGACCCTTTTCAGTACTAGCCGTGTAGTCCAAGACTCAGCTATTCAGTCCATCACCCAACAATCGGTGAAGTATGAATTGGATACTGCCCCCACTTTCGGAAAAACCCTTAAGGCCATACAGCAGGTGAAAACTGGCAAGGCAGTTGGGGTTGATGGAATTCCACACGAAGTCTGGAAACATGGGGGCCCTGCACTCCATGCTAAATTTCACGAGTTTGCGGTGCACTGTTGGGAACTAGGCCAACTACCATCAGACCTTCGCGATGCAGTCATCATCACTTTGTATAAGAAGAAAGGAATTAAATCAGACTGTTCAAATTACCGTGGTATTACTCTGCTCTCTATTGCTGGCAAAATCTTGGCAAGAATACTCTTGGAACAGACTAATACCTGCTATAGCAGAAGGAATTCTACCTGAAAGCCAATGTGGTTTCAGAGCCAACAGGAGTACCACAGACATGGTATTTGTCCTCAGACAACTGCAAGAGAAGTGTAGGGAACAGAACAAAGGTCTCTATGTAACATTTGTCGACCTCACCAAGGCTTTCGATACTGTGAGCAGAAGAGGTCTGTGGCAGATTTTGGAACGCTTAGGTTGTCCCCCCAAGTTCCTTAAAATGATCATCTCACTCTATGAGGATCAGCACGGCCAAGTCAGATATGGCAACGCAGTTTCTGAGCCCTTTCTAACAACTAATAGTGTGAAACAAGGCTGTGTTCTTGCACCAACTCTATTCACAATCTTTTTCAGCATGATGCTCCAAAGGGCCACGGCAGACCTCGATGATCAGGACGGTATCCACATTCGATACCGTACTAATGGAAGTCTATTCAACCTAAGGCGACTGAAGGCCCACACTAAGACCTTAAACCATCTTGTCCAGGAGCTGCTTTATGCTGATGACACTGCCCTTGTCGCTCACACAGAAGCAGCTCTGCAGTGTTTAACATCCTGCTTTGCTGAGGCTGCTGAGCTCTTTGGGCTGGAAGTCAGATTGAAGAAGACAGAAATTCTCTATCAGCCTGCACCTCAGGATGTCCCCCATCATCCCCATATCACCATTGGCCAATCAGAGCTCAAATTAGTCCAGCAGTTTAATTACCTTGGTAGCCTCATCTCCTCGGATGGTAAGACTGATGGAGAGATAGACAACAGGTTAGCAAACGCATATAGTGCCTTCGGAAAGCTTCATAAAAAGAGTTTGGCAAAATAAACACTTGAAGAAAAGTACTAAGATCAGTGTTTACAAAGCCATAGTGCTGTCTACTCTATTATATGGATTTGAATCATGGGCCATTTACTGCCACCACCTGCAACTCCTAGAACGCTTCCATCAATGCTGTCTCTGTACAATCCTAAACATCCACTGGTCAGATTATGTGACCAATACATCTGTTCTAGAACAAGCAGCAGTCACAAGCATTGAGGCCATGTTGCTGAGAACACAGATGCGCTGGGCAGGGCACGTCTCCAGGATGAAGGACCAACCACCGCCTCCCTAAGATCTTGCTTTATGGGGAACTTGCCACCGGCTGCTGTAAGAGAGGAGCCCCGAAGAGAAGATACAAGAACTCCCTGAAACAACATCTCAGCCTTGGCCATATTGATCAACATTACTGATCTACTCTGGCTTCCAATCGGGAGGCCTGGAGACACACTGTCTTTAATGCTGCTGCTTCCTTTGAGAAGACACGCAGGATAACTCTCGAGGAGAAAAGACAATGCAGAAAGAATCGTGCCTTGCAGAATATACGACCTAAGGAGTGTTTCTGCTGTGCCTTTTGCAACCGGACGTGCCTACTTCGTATTGGCCTTTTTGGCCACCAACACGCTTGTAAAAAACGTGGGTAGAGCCTTTCCCAAATCTTCGTTCGCGAAGCCTAGCCATGATGGCACCCTTAACTATGATGATAGCTACCTTCAAAGCAAAACTAACAGGATTTGCAAGAAGGAGCACTGCTACTACCATAACCTGGCTTTTAAAAGCACACAACTGGGGCTAGAGAGCCTTAGTGCTTAGAATGAAGCTAGTGGAGGATGATGTACTTTTCACATCACGTCAAAGCACGCAATGTTGGGTGACGAGTACTGTACAAATGCCATTCATGATTTAAAATAACAACAACTTCCATCCCAATCTGTTTATAGCGTGCTCCAGAGTTGTGTGATTTGAGAGATTAAAACAAAACCAAAATCACAAAAGACAACCTTGTGGAAATATGAAAAGAGAAATGTGGTTGGAGAAGAAGTACAACTCCAATTAAGATGACACCTTTTCAATATTTCAGTAAAAGAACCACAACCGATTACATTAATTTATTCTCACAAAAAACATTTCACATCTCTGATCTTCTAACGGTGTTTCCACATCTGTTCCTTCAATGTAATCCGAACACTGGTGGCTTCCTTTATACATGTCAGGTAAAAAACATATACCTGACTATGCCATCTACTATAAAAGTGGACAGATGAATGGGCTATGTGTCCAGAAACCAAAACAAACCAAGGAATTAAGGAGAGGTAAAGGACTTCCAAAATATCCCTGGGGAAGCATCTTTGACCAGAGTAACCATGGCGTGTGGATGCATTTCTGTGGAGAACTCTACATAAGGGATCATGAAACAACACCACCAGAAAGATCCCAACTTTCTGTATGTCCATTCACGTGCTCACTTTGAAGAACAAAAGACAACAGAGGTAGCCTATGATGATGATTATACTCCTGCAATACATCTACAAAAAGCCCTGGGCTCTTAAATGAATGCTTGCATGGGTGTGTCTCGCTTCTGCAGCATGACATTACCTGACACCTCTTCAGAAAACTAAGCAGAGAGACAAAAAAATCTTGATTTTTATCTTACCAACATTGCACTCTTCTGCTTTTCTTCTACCAGTATTGCCAGCTTCATTAGTTGACCTAGTGCGTTTCGGTCTCTTGTTACAGGGAAGGTAGTCGTCATCATCTTAAAGAAACATAAAAATTGAACACTGGTTCAATGTCCAGAAAACTCACGTGCAATGCTGGAACTGCTTTGAATTTCAAAGCTCTAATTCAAGTATTGGACTGGGCTTATCGGGGCATCAAACTGTGCAACACATTACTTATGTGAGAAACTTTAGAAAGCTCCTCTTCCTACCCCTGTAGGAATAACCTGTGCAAGACAGCCTCTGTAAGGCACCAAACAGTAAAAAGCACAGCTGCTTCTGTACTTCCGAAGGAAAACAATATTGTGTTTTGAAACATGACTGCAAACCTCACAATCATAAAATGACCATGCAACAGCAAAAGGAAATCAGGAAATAAACTGCGCAGATATTGATGACATTTTTTTTTATCTAACTGGAAGTAGTACCATTCCACTAGAAAGTCTCACAACAACAGCACCTAAGTTTTGTCCTGAAGAGCTCAAAGGTGATAAAACCAGTTTCAAAACACTGTAAAAATAATAGATGCAAATGAAAACTCATGTAACAGGTCAACTCCACCTTAAACACACACACATGGACAGACAGGAAAACTGCAAATGCAGGAATTTTTGGGTGAGCTGCTACTCAGCCAGTCACTTCTCAATCCAACCCTATCCTCCTTAGGTTCCTGAGCTAGGAAGACTGTCCAATTCCCAACACCTGCGACCTTAATGGAAAATGAACCATTTCAACAGACAAAGACAATCAATTTCACATAAAAAATAGCAGGTACCCAGGTCACTAAGGGTATAGTTCACTTTGCAAGAATAACATGACATATTGACACACCTTGTACCTATGCAGTTGTATTATATTCCGTCAGACAAAATCCCTTCAGACCATTTTTACTTTTGTGAAAAGGCCTTTATGGATACACAGAACTTAATGACTCTTACTGCCTCTTCTGTTGAGATAATAAGAACTCTTCTGTAAGAGTTACTTTATTGCTGGATGACAAAAAGGTAATAATAACGCTGGAAGTGGCAGCCTCTGTCCTAAATGCCCCTGCCTATTTCCTAGATTGCTAATGGGGTGGTCTCAATCCTAATCGAATTCCAGAAGTAAGCACTGCAAAAGCCACTCGCAGAAGTGCTTTAAAGCAGCCACAGGACATGTAATCCACAAACACAAGAAACAGAGCTGACTCCCAACCAAGATCCTAGACTGAAAACAACAGCAACACTGGGCAGTGGCTTTAGTGCCATTCAGATGAGAAAGGCAAGTGGCAAGTACAAAGGTTTTTCTCTCGTATTTATCGCTATGAGGCAAATAAATTGAGGCTTCGCTTATGCCACCTGTGACACAGCCCTTCTGTTCTGGTACAGTTCTTCCCAGAAGCTAGTGTTCACCAGAAATTTTATATAACTACAGTGTGCTTACAAAACAATGTGTTCTTCAGAATGAATGAAAGTTATAACATCCTGTGTGTTCAATGACTATTCTTCATTACCAACACTTGAAATTAACGTGAAAGATGCAAACTGCTGCCAGGCATCATTTCAAAACCAGCCCAGGAAGTCCAATATCCTTCACCATATTGTAGCTTTATAAAACTTCTGGACTAGATCTGTTTACCAAGCAGTGCACAATCCAAGCTGCAGTCAACACTGGCACATAAGTCTGTTTATTCAGTGACAAGTAACCCAGGCACTGGAAAGCATTTTTTGGATATGAAAATGCCCAACAGACTGAAATCAATGAACCACTGAACTGACCTTCAATAGTGACCTCAACCTCAGGATCCTCACTTGTTTCTGACGACTCATGCTGGGAGGAAGCTGAAAGGGAAAAGCAGGGCTGCTGAATGATGGACACAGAAAAGGGTTTTCTAACCAAACACTCCACTCTTCGGATCCAGAGGAGGACAAGAACTTCAACAGGACTGTGAGTGCCACTCTCGACAAGATGGCAATCATTACTTCTGCAGAACTGTGACCATCATCTGGACCAACAGGTTTCCTTTCCTTTTACTTTGCACCCAGGGGGGGCCACGTGGTAACAGCAAATGAACACTGTTCTGTTCTTGTCACAGAGTGCTGGGTTATACAGCTGCCTTTGGGGGGTAAAACCAGTTTTCGCTCTATCATTCTATTTATTGTAATCTTTTTAGTAAATTGTAACTCTGACTTGTAATCTCTCTTGAGTTGGGTTCATTTCTCCTGCCGGTTTACTTTTAAACCAGCACAGGTCACAAAAATAACTGTCACATCAACTGACTGCTTAGAACACTTTGAGAGCATCAGAAAAGTTTAAAAAAAATAATAAAAGATTCTAGCATGCCCCAGAGTGGTGTAGTTTGTAAGATTAAAACAAAACCAAAATCACAAAAGGCAACCTTGTGGAAATATGAAAAGAGAAATGTGGTTGGAGAAGAAGTACAACTCCAACTAAGATGACACCTTTTCAAATATTTCAGTAAAAAAAAATCCCAACCGATTACGTTAATTTATTCTCACAAAAAAAACCATTTCACATCTCTAATCTTCTAACAGTGTTTCCACATCTGTTCCTTCACTGCAATCCGAACACCGGTGGCTTCCTTTATACATATCAGGTAAAAAACATATACCTGACTATGCCGTCTACTATAAAAGCAGACAGATGAATGGGCTATGTGTCCAGAAACCAAAACAAACCAAGGAATTAAGGAGAGGTAAAGGACTTCCAAAATATCCCTGGGGAAGCATCTTTGACCAGAGTAGCCATGGCGTGTGGATGCATTTCTGTGGAGAACTCTACATAAGGGATCATGAAACAACACCACCAAAAAGATCCCAACTTTCTGTGTGTCCATTCACGTGCTCACTTTGAAGAACAAAAAGCAACAAAGGTAGCCTATGATGATGATTATACTCCTGCAGTACATCTAAAAAGAGCCCTGGGCTCTTAAATGAATGCTTGCACAGCTCTGTCTCGCTCCTGCAGCAGAATATCTTTTTATAAAACCAAGCAGAGGGACAAAAGATGCTTTATTTTTATCTTACTGTAGGGGTGGTACCCTTTCAGAAGAATTTGTAACGAGGAGTTAGAACTTGTTTTCCCTAAGAAAGTCCCTCCTGCCCAAGAGTACATTTTAAAAAATAGTTGGATGTTTTCCCTTCCCTTCACCTTTTGCATTCCAGAGAAAAAGCTGCAGTCTCTCTCTCTGGGCTGAGGAGAGAGAAACCCTCATGGGTGTTACAGGCCATGCTGGCGGTGAGCCTGGGGGGAGGAGGCCAGAGAAGAAAACAAGCCTGGCAGAGATCAGGAGGCAGGAGTTTCTCAGGCCCAGCATTTTCCTCAGCTGGGGCAGATTTTGCTTTGTAAGTTTTTGTGTTCTTGCCTTGGAAATAAATCTGTTTTGGGATCGTTCCAATGCCTTGGCATTTGGGAGGGATACCTGCATGTATCTTACTCTAAACTTACCAACATTGCACTCTTCCACTTTTCTTCTCCCAGAATTGCCAGCTCCATTAGTTGACCTAGTACGTTTTGGTCTCTTGTTACAGGGCAGGTAGTCGTCATCATCTTAAAGAAACATAAAAATATCACAGGTTCAATGTCCAGACAACTCATGTGCAATGCTGGAACTGCTTTGAATTTCAAAGCTCTAATGCAAGAATTGGACAACGAACAGACAAAGACAATCAATTTCACATAAAGAATAGCAGGTACCCAGGAGTTTGCTTTGCAAGAATAACATGACATATTGACACACCTTGTACCTATGCAGTTGTATTATATTCCGTCAGACAAAATCCCTTCAGACCATTTTTACTTTTGCGGAAAGGTCTTTACGGATACACAGAACTTAATGACTCTTACTGCCTCTTCTGTTGAGATAATAAGAACTCTTCTGTAAGAGTTACTTTATTGCTGGATGACAAAAAGGTAATAATAACGCTGGAAGTGTCAACTTTGTCCTAAATGCCCCTGCCTATTTCCTAGATTGCTAATTGGGTGGTCTCAATCCTAATCGAATTCCAGAAGCAAGCACTGCAAAAGCCACTCGCAGAAGTGCTTTAAAGCAGCCACAGGACATGTAATCCACAAACACAAGAAACAGAGCTGACTCCCAACCAAGATCCTAGACTGAAAACAACAGCAACACTGGGCAGTGGCTTTAGTGCCATTCAGATGAGAAAGGCAAGTGGCAAGTACAAAGGTTTTTCTCTCGTATTTATCGCTATGAGGCAAATAAATTGAGGCTTCGCTTATGCCACCTGTGACACAGCCCTTCTGTTCTGGTACAGTTCTTCCCAGAAGCTAGTGTTCACCAGAAATTTTATATAACTACAGTGTGCTTACAAAACAATGTGTTCTTCAGAATGAATGAAAGTTATAACATCCTTCCTGTGTGTTCAATGACTATTCTTCATTACCAACACTTGAAATTAACGTGAAAGATGCAAACTGTTGCCAGGCATCATTTCAAAACCAGCCCAGGAAGTCCAATATCCTTCACCATATTGTAGCTTTATAAAACTTCTGGACTAGATCTGTTTACCAAGCAGTGCACAATCCAAGCTGCAGTCAACACTGGCACATAAGTCTGTTTATTCAGTGACAAGTAACGCAGGCACTGGAAAGCATTTTTTGGATATGAAAATTCCCAACAGACTGAAATCAATGAACCACTGAACTGACCTTCATTGGAGAACTCAACCTCAGAATCCTCACTTGTTTCTGACGACTCATGCTGGGAGGAAGCTGAAAGGGAAAAACAGGGCTGCTGAATGATGGACACAGAAAAGGGTTTTCTAACCAAACACTCCACGATTCTGCATTTAAACTAACATTTGTCAGAGAAACCCCTGGCACTCACTGCAGGGAAGAAAAGCAGAAGCAAAGATATTTTACCAAAAGCCTTGAAGCAATTCCAGACAAGGGTAAGGAGGTGAGGATTACACTTGCTAAACCACGTGTGCAGCAGTGCAGAGTTGGTGGCAAGGACAGTAGGAAATCCCTTCTTCTTGGCTTAGAAGGATTAATACAATCATAAATATTTTTCTCTTTGTTATCAAGGATTACTGAAAATATAAACAAAGGCTGTGTGCCACCACAGATTATGCATTTCTTTACCATTTACACAGCCTCTAGCTGTTGCACTATAATGACCGCCGCCATAACAGGCTGCAAGGCCAATAATGAAACACGGGAGGGAAATTCATGATCACAAAGGCTTTTGTTGGGGCCGTGTGCACCAACAAAACAAACAGCATTAGGCCTATCAACACTCGGTGTGAGAAACAGCAATTTATATTCAACTGCAGTAAAGTTTAAAAAACTACAGGCAGCTAGATCAGAAACTATACCAACATTAAGTAGCAGGGTATGAAGGAACGTGTTTTACTTATTCTGGCACAGTAATGCTGCACTTGTGCATTTTCAAGAGCATCTGCTTTCAGATCTCTGTAAGATGGAGTATGATATCGCTTTGGGAGCAAGTCAGAAGGAATCTCTGTTTCAAAGGCCCTTCACGTGATGTTGTCTATAGTAGACGTTCAGCAGCATCTCCTGAGATGCCTTAACTGGAGTATATTTGAACTATGTCAAACAGATCATCCCGTCCATGGAAAACAGAGTATGATGTTTTGGTCTAATTCCGAGTGAGTGCTGGGTGGATAACTACCAAATGCAAAGCACAACAAAATGAAATAATTAGGTGGTCTTTCTTCTAGTAGACAGGAACATAAAGTACGGTCATGTCCTAGTTACAGAGGCCTGGACCTGTCGGGGTTGACAGAGAACCTGTCAGCAGCCTGGCAATTAGTGACGAGGAATTTAAACAACTTTTAGGAAATATTTACTGTAATGCCAGACAGAACAAACGTAATGCAGCCCAGACCAAAGGTCACCAATCAAAATGTGTATAGTGTCACCAATAGCATGTCACAGCATGCACAGTGTCTTCAGTGTCACCAATAAGAGTGTGTGCAGTGTCTTCTGTATTACCAATTAAAGTACATACAGTGTTTTATGCTTGAGACTTTTGACCAATTGTGTTGTGGCACGATAGTGTACAAAGAGTAAAAAAGAAACACTTGAGAGCAATAAACAGCTTCCTGATCACCTTACACCTGGACTATGTCTGATATCTGTGTCGTTTTGGCCATTCCGACTTTATCAGCAACACGGACCTGTTTATCACTATGTGGGTATAACCAAAACTCTGTATTCTACACCCTCTATGTCATTTCTAATGGACTGGTAATAGTGGACCCTTTGCGGCAGCTGCCCAGGGCACACCTGACACCTCAGGCTACAAACTGGGTGTTGAAGAACCCTGAGATGCAGGTGAGTGATTTTTTGTCTTCACACCAGTGACTCAGCTGTGATAACTCCCCTCCAGGGAGGCATTAGCACCTTCACACCCAGCCTGAGAGGGTCATCTCTGCTATTGGGCCATAAGGGATGGCAATAATAGGCAGCTGCAATGACCTAGGCCATCAAAGATTCCAAAAATATCCCAGGACTCACAGAGTTAAATCACCCATTGTGAAACTTCCTGCCCTGGAGGATGAACTAGGCATTCCCACCCGAACCTGAGAATATATAATCCTCCGGCTTTGGGACTTCTGGTACCACCCTTCAGATCCAGAGGAGGACAAGAACTTCAACAGGACTGTGACTGCCACTCTCGACAAGATGGCAATCATTACTTCTGCAGAACTGTGACCATCATCTGGACCAACAGGCTTCCTTTCCTTTTACTTTGCACCCGGGGGGGGCCACGTGGTAACAGCAAATGAACACTGTTCTGTTCTTGTCACAGAGTGCTGGGTTATACAGCTGCCTTTGGGGGGTAAAACCAGTTTTCGCTCTATCATTCTATTTATTGTAATCTTTTTAGTAAATTGTAACTCTGACTTGTAATCTCTCTTGAGTTGGGTTCATTTCTCCTGCCGGTTTACTTTTAAACCAGCACAGGTCACAAAAATAACTGTCACATCAACTGACTGCTTAGAACACTTTGAGAGCATCAGAAAAGTTTAAAAAAAATAATAAAAGATTCTAGCATGCCCCAGAGTGGTGTAGTTTGGAAGATTAAAACAAAACCAAAATCACAAAAGGCAACCTTGTGGAAATATGAAAAGAGAAATGTGGTTGGAGAAGAAGTACAACTCCAACTAAGATGACACCTTTTCAAATATTTCAGTAAAAAAATCCCAACTGATTACATTAATTTATTCTCACAAAAAACATTTCACATCTCTAATCTTCTAACAGTGTTTCCACATCTGTTCCTTCACTGCAATCCGAACACCGGTGGCTTCCTTTATACATATCAGGTAAAAAACATATACCTGACTATGCCGTCTACTATAAAAGCAGACAGATGAATGGGCTATGTGTCCAGAAACCAAAACAAACCAAGGAATTAAGGAGAGGTAAAGGACTTCCAAAATATCCCAGGGGAAGCATCTTTGACCAGAGTAACCACGGCGTGTGGATGCATTTCTGTGGAGAACTCTACATAAGGGATCATGAAACAACACCACCAAAAAGATCCCAACTTTCTGTGTGTCCATTCACGTGCTCACTTTGAAGAACAAAAAGCAACAAAGGTAGCCTATGATGATGATTATACTCCTGCAGTACATCTAAAAAGAGCCCTGGGCTCTTAAATGAATGCTTGCACAGCTCTGTCTCGCTCCTGCAGCAGAATATCTTTTTATAAAACCAAGCAGAGGGACAAAAGATGCTTTATTTTTATCTTACTGTAGGGGTGGTACCCTTTCAGAAGAATTTGTAACGAGGAGTTAGAACTTGTTTTCCCTAAGAAAGTCCCTCCTGCCCGAGTACCTTTTAAAAAATAATTGGATGTTTTCCCTTCCTTTTGCATTCCAGAGAAAAAGCTGCAGTCTCTCTCTCTGGGCTGAGGAGAGAGAAACCCTCATGGATGTTACAGGCCATGCTGGCGGTGAGCCTGGGGGGAGGAGGCCAGAGAAGAAAACAAGCCTGGCAGAGATCAGGAGGCAGGAGTTTCTCAGGCCCAGCATTTTCCTCAGCTGGGGCAGATTTTGCTTTGTAGGTTTTTGTGTTCTTGCCTTGGAAATAAATCTGTTTTGGGATCGTTCCAATGCCTTGGCATTTTGGGGGGATACCTGCGTGTATTTTACTCTACACTTACCAACAGTGCACTCTTCCACTTTTCTTCTCCCAGAATTGTCAGCTCCATTAGTTGACCTAGTGCGTTTTGGTCTCTTGTTAGGGGGCAGATAGTCATCATCATCTTAAAGAAACATAAAAATTGAACACTGGTTCAATGTCCAGACAACTCATGTGCAATGCTGGAACTGCTTTGAATTTCAAAGCTCTAATGCAAGTATTGGACTGGGCTTATCGGGGCACCAAACTGTGCAACACATTACTTATGTGAGAAACTTTAGAAAGCTCCTCTTCCTACCCCTGTAGCAACAACCTGTGCAAGACAGCCTCTGTAAGGCACAAAACAGCAAAAAGCACAGCTGCTTCTGTACTTCCGAAGGAAAACAATATTGTGTTTTGAAACATGACTGCAAACCTCACAATCATAAAATGACCATGCAACAGCAAAAGGAAATCAGGAAATAAACTGCGCAGATATTGATGACATTTTTTTTATCTAACTGGAAGTAGTACCCTTCCACTAGAAAGTCTCGCAACAACAGCACCTAAGTTTTGTCCTGAAGAGCTCAAAGGTGCTAAAACCAGTTTTGAAACTCTGTAAAACTAATGGACACAAATGAAAACTCATGTAACAGGTCAACTCCACCTTAAACACACACACATGGACAGACAGGAAAACTGCAAATGCAGGAATTTTTGGGTGAGCTGCTACTCAGCCAGTCACTTCTCAATCCAACCCTATCCTCCTTAGGTTCATGAGCTATTAAGTGTGGGGGGAGGCGGCGGGTCCGTTGAGCCCCTAGAAGTTGACAAGCTTAAAACATTGGATGGTATAATGCCCTCTCCATGAGAGCAGTGAAGTTAATTAACTGTTCTCATAAAAAGAGCAGCCTTGAGAAGCCAGGAGTTGACTAGAAAGATGATAAGCAGGATGGAATGTGCAAGGACAGAGATGTTGGCTGTGTTCACAATTGCAGGTGTTAGTACTCTGGTGCTTTGTAGGAATTACGTATAGAGAAAGTGTGCGGTAAAGTGTGGATTGGCTGCCTCAATAAAGGAGGCTGCTGCACTAACCCAGCAGACAACTCGTCTCAACTCTCTGTGTGTGTGTGTGTCTGCTTTTTCTACCAACCAAACCTAACAATAGGATAGATACCCTGCGACAATGAAGACTGTCCAATTCCCAACACCTGCGACCTTAATGGAAAATGAACCATTTCAACAGACAAAGACAATCAATTTCACATAAAAAATAGCAGGTACCCAGGAGTTTGCTTCGCAAGAATAACTTGACATATTGACACACCTTGTACCTATGCAGTTGTATTATATTCCGTCAGACAAAATCCCTTCAGACCATTTTTACTTTTGCGGAAAGGCCTTTACGGATACACAGAACTTAATGACTCTTCTCTTATTACCTCTTCTGTTGAGGTAATGTAAGAGTTGTTTTATTGCTGGATGACAAAAAGGTAATAGTAATGCCAGAAGTGGCAGCTTCTGTCCTAAATGCCCCTGCCTATTTCCTAGATTGCTAATGGGGTGGTCTCAATCCTAATCGAATTCCAGAAGCAAGCACTGCAAAAGCCACTCGCAGAAGTGCTTTAAAGCAGCCACAGGACATGTAATCCAAAACCACAAGAAACAGAGCTGACTCCCAACCAAGATCCTAGACTGGAAACAACAGCAACACTGGGCAGTGGCTTTAGTGCCATTCAGATGAGAAAGGCAAGTGGCAAGTACAAAGGTTTTTCTCTCGTATTTATCGCTATGAGGCAAATAAATTGAGGCTTCACTTATGCCACCAGTGACACAGCCCTTCTGTTCTGGTACAGTTCTTCCCAGAAGCTAGTGTTCACCAGAAATTTTATATAACTACAGTGTGCTTACAAAACAATGTGTTCTTCAGAATGAATGAAAATTATAACATCCTGTGTGTTCAATGACTATTCTTCATTACCAACACTTGAAATTAACGTGAAAGATGCAAACTGCTGCCAGGCATCATTTCAAAACCAGCCCAGGAAGTCCAATATCCTTCACCATATTGTAGCTTTATAAAACTTCTGGACTAGATCTGTTTACCAAGCAGTGCACAATCCAAGCTGCAGTCAACACTGGCACATAAGTCTGTTTATTCAGTGACAAGTAACGCAGGCACTGGAAAGCATTTTTTGGATATAAAAATGCCCAACAGACTGAAATCAATGAACCACTGAACTGACCTTCTTCATTGGAGAACTCAACCTCAGAATCCTCACTTGTTTCTGACGACTCATGCTGGGAGGAAGCTGAAAGGGAAAAACAGGGCTGCTGAATGATGGACACAGAAAAGGGTTTTCTAACCAAACACTCCACGATTCTGCATTTAAACTAACATTTGTCAGAGAAACCCCTGGCACTCACTGCAGGGAAGAAAAGCAGAAGCAAAGATATTTTACCAAAAGCCTTGAAGCAATTCCAGACAAGGGTAAGGAGGTGAGGATTACACTTGCTAAACCACGTGTGCAGCAGTGCAGAGTTGGTGGCAAGGACAGTAGGAAATCCCTTCTTCTTGGCTTAGAAGGATTAATACAATCATAAATATTTTTCTCTTTGTTATCAAGGATTACTGAAAATATAAACAAAGGCTGTGTGCCACCACAGATTATGCATTTCTTTACCATTTACACAGCCTCTGGCTGTTGCACTATAATGACCGCCGCCATAACAGGCTGCAAGGCCAATAATGAAACACGGGAGGGAAATTCATGATCACAAAGGCTTTTGTTGGGGCCGTGTGCACCAACAAAACAAACAGCATTAGGCCTATCAACACTCGGTGTGAGAAACAGCAATTTATATTCAACTGCAGTAAAGTTTAAAAAACTACAGGCAGCTAGATCAGAAACTATACCAACATTAAGTAGCAGGGTATGAAGGAACGTGTTTTACTTATTCTGGCACAGTAATGCTGCACTTGTGCATTTTCAAGAGCATCTGCTTTCAGATCTCTGTAAGATGGAGTATGATATCGCTTTGGGAGCAAGTCAGAAGGAATCTCTGTTTCAAAGGCCCTTCACGTGATGTTGTCTATAGTAGACGTTCAGCAGCATCTCCTGAGATGCCTTAACTGGAGTATATTTGAACTATGTCAAACAGATCATCCCGTCCATGGAAAACAGAGTATGATGTTTTGGTCTAATTCCGAGTGAGTGCTGGGTAGATAACTACCAAATGCAAAGTACAACAAAATGAAATAATTAGGTGGTCTTTCTTTTAGTAGACATGAACATAAAGTACGGTCACGTCCTAGTTACAGAGGCCTGGACCTGTTTATCATCATCATCATGGCTCAATTTCGCGAACGAAGATTTGGGAAAGGCTCTACCCACATTTGTTACAAGCATACTTGTGGCTAATAAGGCCAATACGAGACAGACATGTCTGATTGCAAAAGGCAAGAGCAGAAAGACTCCTTAGATGGTGTATTTTGCAAGGCACGATTCTTTCTGCATTGTCTTTTCTCCTCAAGAGTTATCCTGCGTGTGTTCTCAAAGGAAGCAGCAGTGTTATAGATGGCGTGTCTCCAGACCTCCCGACTGGAGGCCAGAGCAGACCAGTTATGGTGATCAATATGGCCAAGGTTGAGATGTTGTTTCAGGGAGTTCTTGTATCTTCTCTTCAGGGCTCCTCTCTTACAGCAGCCGGTGGCCAGTTCACCATAAAGAAGGATCTTAGGGAGGCAGTGGTTGGTCCTTCATCCTGGAGACGTGCCCTGCCCAGCGCATCTGTGTTCTCAGCAACATGGCCTCAATGCTTGTGACTGCTGCTTGTTCTAGAACAGATGTATTGGTCACATAATCTGACCAGTGGATGTTTAGGATTGTACAGAGACAGCATTGATGGAAGCGTTCTAGGAGACGCAGGTGGTGGCAGTAAATGGCCCATGATTCAAATCCATATAAGAGAATAGACAGCACTATGGCTTTGTAAACACTGATCTTGGTACTTTTCTTCAAGTGTTTATTATGCCAAATGCTTTTATGGAGTTTTCTGAAAGCACTATATGCGTTTGCTAACCTGTTGTCTATCTCTCCATCAGTCTTACCATCCGAGGAGATGAGGCTACCAAGGTAATTAAACTACTGGACTGATTTGAGCTCTGATTGGCCAATGGTGATATAGGGATGATGGAAGACTTCCTGAGGTGCAGGCTGATAGAGAATTTCTGTCTTCTTCAAGCTGACTTCCAGCCCAAAGAGCTCAGCAGCCTCAGCAAAGCAGGATGTTAAACGCTGCAGAGCTGCTTCTGTGTGAGCGACAAGGGCGGCTTCATCAGCATAAAGCAGCTCCCGGAAAAGATGATTTAAGGTCTTGACCTGTTTATCACTATGTGGGTATAACCAAAACTCTGTATTCTACACCCTCTATGTCATTTCTAATGGACTGGTAATAGTGGACCCTTTGCGGCAGCTGCCCAGGGCACACCTGACACCTCAGGCTACAAACTGGGTGTTGAAGAACCCTGAGATGCAGGTGAGTGATTTTTTGTCTTCACACCAGTGACTCAGCTGTGATAACTCCCCTCCAGGGAGGCATTAGCACCTTCACACCCAGCCTGAGAGGGTCATCTCTGCTATTGGGCCATAAGGGATGGCAATAATAGGCAGCTGCAATGACCTAGGCCATCAAAGATTCCAAAAATATCCCAGGACTCACAGAGTTAAATCACCCATTGTGAAACTTCCTGCCCTGGAGGATGAACTAGGCATTCCCACCCGAACCTGAGAATATATAATCCTCCGGCTTTGGGACTTCTGGTACCACCCTTCAGATCCAGAGGAGGACAAGAACTTCAACAGGACTGTGACTGCCACTCTCGACAAGATGGCAATCATTACTTCTGCAGAACTGTGACCATCATCTGGACCAACAGGCTTCCTTTCCTTTTACTTTGCACCTGGGGGGGGCCACGTGGTAACAGCAAATGAACACTGTTCTGTTCTTGTCACAGAGTGCTGGGTTATACAGCTGCCTTTGGGGGGTAAAACCAGTTTTCGCTCTATCATTCTATTTATTGTAATCTTTTTAGTAAATTGTAACTCTGACTTGTAATCTCTCTTGAGTTGGGTTCATTTCTCCTGCCGGTTTACTTTTAAACCAGCACAGGTCACAAAAATAACTGTCACATCAACTGACTGCTTAGAACACTTTGAGAGCATCAGAAAAGTTTAAAAAAAATAATAAAAGATTCTAGCATGCCCCAGAGTGGTGTAGTTTGGAAGATTAAAACAAAACCAAAATCACAAAAGGCAACCTTGTGGAAATATGAAGAGAGAAATGTGGTTGGAGAAGAAGTACAACTCCAACTAAGATGACACCTTTTCAAATATTTCAGTAAAAAAATCCCAACTGATTACATTAATTTATTCTCACAAAAAACATTTCACATCTCTAATCTTCTAACAGTGTTTCCACATCTGCTCCTTCACTGCAATCAAACACTGGTGGCTTCCTTTATACATATCAGGTAAAAAACATATACCTGACTATGCCGTCTACTATAAAAGCAGACAGATGAATGGGCTATGTGTCCAGAAACCAAAACAAACCAAGGAATTAAGGAGAGGTAAAGGACTTCCAAAATATCCCAGGGGAAGCATCTTTGACCAGAGTAACCACGGCGTGTGGATGCATTTCTGTGGAGAACTCTACATAAGGGATCATGAAACAACACCACCAAAAAGATCCCAACTTTCTGTGTGTCCATTCACGTGCTCACTTTGAAGAACAAAAAGCAACAAAGGTAGCCTATGATGATGATTATACTCCTGCAATACATCTAAAAAGAGCCCTGGGCTCTTAAATGAATGCTTGCACAGCTCTGTCTCGCTCCTGCAGCAGAATATCTTTTTATAAAACCAAGCAGAGGGACAAAAGATGCTTTATTTTTATCTTACTGTAGGGGTGGTACCCTTTCAGAAGAATTTGTAACGAGGAGTTAGAACTTGTTTTCCCTAAGAAAGTCCCTCCTGCCCGAGTACCTTTTAAAAAATAATTGGATGTTTTCCCTTCTTTTTGCATTCCAGAGAAAAAGCTGCAGTCTCTCTCTCTGGGCTGAGGAGAGAGAAACCCTCATGGATGTTACAGGCCATGCTGGCGGTGAGCCTGGGGGGAGGAGGCCAGAGAAGAAAACAAGCCTGGCAGAGATCAGGAGGCAGGAGTTTCTCAGGCCCAGCATTTTCCTCAGCTGGGGCAGATTTTGCTTTGTAGGTTTTTGTGTTCTTGCCTTGGAAATAAATCTGTTTTGGGATCGTTCCAATGCCTTGGCATTTTGGGGGGATACCTGCGTGTATTTTACTCTACACTTACCAACAGTGCACTCTTCCACTTTTCTTCTCCCAGAATTGCCAGCTCCATTAGTTGACTGGGCACTTTTTGGTCTCTCGTTAGGGGGCAGATAGTCATCATCATCTTAAAGAAACATAAAAATTGAACACTGGTTCAATGTCCAGACAACTCATGTGCAATGCTGGAACTGCTTTGAATTGCAAAGCTCTAATGCAAGTATTGGACTGGGCTTATCAGGGCACCAAACTGTGCAACACATTACTTATGTGAGAAACTTTAGAAAGCTCCTCTTCCTACCCCTGTAGCAACAACCTGTGCAAGACAGATTCTGTAAGGCACAAAACAGCAAAAAGCACAGCTGCTTCTGTACTTCCGAAGGAAAACAATATTGTGTTTTGAAACATGACTGCAAACCTCACAATCATAAAATGACCATGCAACAGCAAAAGGAAATCAGGAAATAAACTGCGCAGATATTGATGACTTTTTTTTTATCTAACTGGAAGTAGTACCATTCCACTAGAAAGTCTCACAACAACAGCACCTAAGTTTTGTCCTGAAGAGCTCAAAGGTGATAAAACCAGTTTTGAAACACTGTAAAACTAATGGACACAAATGAAAACTCATGTAACAGGTCAACTCCACCTTAAACACACACACATGGACAGACAGGAAAACTGCAAATGCAGGAATTTTTGGGTGAGCTGCTACTCAGCCAGTCACTTCTCAATCCAACCCTATCCTCCTTAGGTTCCTGAGCTAGGAAGACTGTCCAATTCCCAACACCTGCGACCTTAATGGAAAATGAACCATTTCAACAGACAAAGACAATCAATTTCACATAATAACAGGTACCCAGGAGTTTGCTTCGCAAGAATAACTTGACATGTTGACACACCTTGTACCTATGCAGTTGTATTATATTCCGTTAGACAAAACCCCTTCAGACCATTTTTACTTTTGCGTAAAGGCCTTTACGGATACACAGAACTTAATGACTCTTCTCTTATTACCTCTTCTGTTGAGGTAATAAGAGAGTTGAGAGTTATTTTATTGTTGAAAGTTATTTTATTGCTGGATGACAAAAAGGTAATAGTAATGCCAGAAGTGGCAGCTTCTGTCCTAAATGCCCCTGCCTATTTCCTAGATTGCTAATTGGGTGGTCTCAATCCTAATCGAATTCCAGAAGCAAGCACTGCAAAAGCCACTCGCAGAAGTGCTTTAAAGCAGCCACAGGACATGTAATCCACAAACACAAGAAACAGAGCTGACTCCCAACCAAGATCCTAGACTGAAAACAACAGCAACACTGGGCAGTGGCTTTAGTGCCATTCAGATGAGAAAGGCAAGTGGCAAGTACAAAGGTTTTTCTCTCGTATTTATCGCTATGAGGCAAATAAATTGAGGCTTCGCTTATGCCACCTGTGACACAGCCCTTCTGTTCTGGTACAGTTCTTCCCAGAAGCTAGTGTTCACCAGAAATTTTATATAACTACAGTGTGCTTACAAAACAATGTGTTCTTCAGAATGAATGAAAGTTATAACATCCTTCCTGTGTGTTCAATGACTATTCTTCATTACCAACACTTGAAATTAACGTGAAAGATGCAAACTGCTGCCAGGCATCATTTCAAAACCAGCCCAGGAAGTCCAATATCCTTCACCATATTGTAGCTTTATAAAACTTCTGGACTAGATCTGTTTACCAAGCAGTGCACAATCCAAGCTGCAGTCAACACTGGCACATAAGTCTGTTTATTCAGTGACAAGTAACCCAGGCACTGGAAAGCATTTTTTGGATATGAAAATGCCCAACAGACTGAAATCAATGAACCACTGAACTGACCTTCAATAGTGACCTCAACCTCAGGATTCTCACGTGTTTCTGACGACTCATGCTGGGAGGAAGCTGAAAGGGAAAAACAGGGCTGCTGAATGATGGACACAGAAAAGGGTTTTCTAACCAAACCCTCCACGATTCTGCATTTAAACTAACATTTGTCAGAGAAACCCCTGGCACTCACTGCAGGGAAGAAAAGCAGAAGCAAAGATATTTTACCAAAAGCCTTGAAGCAATTCCAGACAAGGGTAAGGAGGTGAGGATTACACTTGCTAAACCACGTGTGCAGCAGTGCAGAGTTGGTGGCAAGGACAGTAGGAAATCCCTTCTTCTTGGCTTAGAAGGATTAATACAATCATAAATATTTTTCTCTTTGTTATCAAGGATTACTGAAAATATAAACAAAGGCTGTGTGCCACCACAGATTATGCATTTCTTTACCATTTACACAGCCTCTGGCTGTTGCACTATAATGACCGCCGCCATAACAGGCTGCAAGGCCAATAATGAAACACGGGAGGGAAATTCATGATCACAAAGGCTTTTGTTGGGGCCGTGTGCACCAACAAAACAAACAGCATTAGGCCTATCAACACTCGGTGTGAGAAACAGCAATTTATATTCAACTGCAGTAAAGTTTAAAAAACTACAGGCAGCTAGATCAGAAACTATACCAACATTAAGTAGCAGGGTATGAAGGAACGTGTTTTACTTATTCTGGCACAGTAATGCTGCACTTGTGCATTTTCAAGAGCATCTGCTTTCAGATCTCTGTAAGATGGAGTATGGATATGGAGCCACACTCATGGCTTTCTTTACAGATATAAAGGAAAAAAATATACTACAGTAAAATGTCAAAAGAAACTTTTAACTCCAACTATGCATTGTAATTTTACACTGGTAAAATCCAGAGGTATAATGTTCACATGAACAACACACAGAAGACTCATTTTCTGAATCTTAAAAATTCATGGCAGCCAGAGCACTCTGAGCTTATGAAGAAATTCACATGCTGAAATGCAGGTGTGTATTTTCTGGTGTTTGGAAATGGGGAAAGCAGTATCTTTAATACAAACTGTAAGAAGCTGAAAAAAATTGAACAATTTTGGGGTAAATGTATTTCAGCTATTGCTGAGATGCAGTAAGGAATTGCTTCCACTAAACACAGACTTCCCATTTACTTTTTTCTGTTTGTGCCCATTCATCTCACACTCAACGGAGAGAAATGATCAAGTTGGACTCACAATTTATAAGAAGAGTTTTATTAAACTTAATAAGCAATTATTAAACAGATTGAATTTCTTGAGAAACATATCTATTCACACAAATCACTAGTGATAAATCTGATGCTTGGTCCTGAATTTATAAAAGGAAGAAATAAGATTCCCTTCTATATGTTTCTCTACTTGAACACCTGGGAATTAAAGCAACTGAAATTTTCACTTCTTTTGATGTTTTAGTTCCAATACCATCACTTTTATTGGAAATCAAGGGTTCACATATTCAATTTCCAAAACAAGAAAAATACAACCAAAAGATCTACCTGTGTAACTTTTTGCAAGACTAGATTTTTCATCCATGTCTGATGTCTTGGAAGGGCCTGCTTGGGAATAAAGAGAAGGGCTTTTAAAGGGTGTCTCACAACAAACACCTATAGAGAAATTTGCCAAGTAACTCTTAATTTCATATACTATATTTTCATTTCATACTTTCTGTAATCCTGAACTTCGGAAAGACTGTGTTAAATATTAAGTATCTATAAGTCCTTACTTACCTGGTTCAACAGAATAAAAATGTTGAGGGGCTACTGTCAGGTGTGTGTCTATTTCTTGGACTACTGAACAACCAGACACTCATGCAGAACAGCAGGCTTTCATTTTTTTGGTGTTAATGAACTAATTTTAAAACACAAATTGTTGATGTTTCTGCCCTTTTTCAATGAATTTTTTATCAGCTTTATCTCTTTCCTGTTCGTAAAATTTATATTCCTAAGGAGTACTCTTTGCCTTTCAAATTTCTACCTACATTAAACACGTAAATTCAGAGAGATTAAAATAACTTATGACACTGTCCAAGGCTGTTTGCTTTTCATAATAACAGCTCTTTTGAACGCTACAGACAGATTGGTTAAAAGGGGCTGGTGCAGAAACCAGCATACAAATGACACTTAACTGATTAAAGTAACACTCCTAAAATCCTACCGTTTAATGCTCTGGTTCTCCTGCAGCTACACTGGAAGGATGAGCTGTAGGCTATTTTTAGCAAAAACTATGACCATTTGCTTTATTTTGTAGCATGTCTCTGCAAAGGCAATACTGGAACACACCTCAGAATAACTGCAGTTTTTGAAGGTTCAGTTCCTGCACAGCACCACCACGCACACACAAACCCCTATATGACTCCAGAGTTTATAGCTCTCTACAGTTTGGACAACCTTTGGCTTGAATCAGAGCGGTAGCTACTCAAAGAATGAAGAGGAAGCTGCTTTACTCCAGGGAACTTGGCATGACTTGACATGGGAATATCTCTTTTAACTCAGAGCACCCCATCACTTCTACCAATCTACTCAAATCCCCCCCTTCAAATCCACACTGCTTAGACTTCACTATGGAAGTATATTGTATAACTGGGATTTTTCAGCTCAGATAAATACGCTGCAGAACAATGGGTACTATTTTGTAAGGACGCAATTTCAGAGCAGACTCCCTTCAGATGGCATTGGGTTACACTGCGGGATATTTTGGCACTGTTCAGAATAACTTAAATGACAGGCAGAATGGAAATGCTGTATCCTAACAGAGCTATGTAATTGCGTGTTTAATGACCAAAAATAAGTAAACGGAGAGGCGTGGAGAGAGCAACACTTATGCAACCAACCCTTTCATGAGATAAACACATATGAAAATTACTATCATTACCTGGGATATTAAATCTACCGTAGTCAGGGTCATCTGATTCCCCCTTCACTGGTACTGTTGCCGTTTCCGAAGAAATTCCTGTATTAGCAACAAAGGAATGAAATATGGAAAATAGTAATAAGCAGATTCTTACAAAACCCAAACAACAGCACCCACCAAGATCCTTGCTGGTCTCTGTCAAAAAAAAGAAGAAAAAAAGAAGAAAAGACACTACACATTTGTTGAGCTAAAACAATGGTAAAAAAGTGACCTGCTGGTTTCTTATGTTTTAGTCTGGTCACCCTCCGAAAAGATCCAGGATTAAATGCTTCCCTACAAACTAAATGTGTCCCTGCAGATGCTATTTCAGATCTGAAGATTTTTTTTAAATGGGCTCCTTCCTTTTGCATGCTACCACAGAAAAAGAATATATTTTACTACTCATCGTGCTGAAAATACTCGTAGACTGCTCCTGCTCACTTCTCTGTGCAGACAAGTTCAGATACAGCCTGCATCAAACTGCACTGCTGACAGAGCAACACATACTCCCTCCATAAGCCTTGACAGCATTGTCTAAAATGTTTTCAAAACTTTCTGACAAAAGAAAATGTGTAGAAAGCAGCATAGGAAAGAGCTGGGACTGACTTGGCAAAAAGTTCAAGTTAACCCTTTGTGTATGTCAGGCTAAATGTTAACCACATAGGGTTCCTAAACCACAAATTTAAAGTTGTGAAGCACAAAGAACTACATCAAGAAACTGGACTACATACAAAAACTTAATTCTTATAGGAAAGTGAGCAGTGCAGCCCAACCCAACAAAAAGGAAAGTCACCACCTTATCTTCCAGCACACTTGCTGCCTCACTGGCTTTAACGAGGTTATCCATGCGTTTACCTCACAGCAGACTCTTAAGCATTGCTCTGCCACAGATCACAATGGCTAGGGGAATCATCTGTTATCTTCAAGGCAACTTAGGAACGGGTTGGCAATTTTTTAATAACAAATAACACATCTTGGTATTTATTTATTTATTTCCATTTTGGCTAGAAAATGGACATTTTGTTATTTTCAATATGTTAGTAATATTAACAAATAAACAAAGGTTTTTTGTTTCCCATTAGGGACAAAGATATCTTGAATTAGAACAAACCCAACCAAAACAGAGGAATTTCCTCTTTTCTAAACTACTTAAAGATAAATTATTTTAGTCTACAATATATTACAAATTTCCTCCCTCTTGAGATGGAAGCATTTAGCTAGGGTTCAATATTTGATAAAAACTCCAACCAAAAAGTGGAGAGTTTCAAGGAAAAAAAAGGGTTTTCCATCTCACCAAAGATGTCTTTTTGCTGCTTTTGTTTATTTAAGCTTCCTAGCTTTGCTTAAATTCAGATTTTTTTATTTTTTTTTTTGCAAATAAGGGCAAAATTTTGAACATACCAGAATCTCCGCTTGGCTCCATTTTCACTTTAATAGGAGGACAACTACAAAAATAAACAAATCAAGCAGATTGACATTATCAAATACAAACATCACATTTCTGGGAAGTTCCTCAAGCTTTACAACCTGTCAAGTAAAATCAATCTCCCAGAATTATTTCCAACAAGAACACAAAAGTAAAAAACTGCATATTGGCTTATCTGACTCATATCATGCGAATTGCCAGGAATCTCCTGTCCCTACATTTTTTGGGGCATACAAAATATTCAAAACATGTTTAGCATTTAATGAGAAGCAATCACAGAAGCACAGAAAATTAAGGCCTGTTTTCACATTAACCAATTTTTTATGTATTCCAACTATAATATCTTCATTTACTAACCAAAAAAATTACTTTTGTTTTTTTTCAAACTGAGGAGGGGGAAGGAAGCAACTTGACATCTGTTCCCCCTGTTATACCATAAAATGTGGCAAACTTATCCCTGACTGACAAACTGTGAATTAAGAACACTCCATGGGCTAATTAAACCACAGAGACACTTTGCCATTTGTTTAACTTGCAACGGTTTCTCCATAAATAATGGTCCAAAGAAGGAGAAGATGTTTTTATAATGTCAAGCAAACAAAAGTTATCTAAAGGTCAGCTGGGCAGAAAAAGCACACCAAGAGAAAGATAAACCACATGAAAATGCATAGTTGATACAAAAAAGAAAGCTACATTATTTTAAGTTTACCTTCCACCCAGAGGTGTAACTGAATGTGAAGCATCTGTCATATGAGCTCCTGAAAGTTAAAAACCAGTATTTGAATTTCCTGTACTCCATTTACTTTAAATACAAATTGAAAATATAACATTGATTTCACAAAGCAAAAACCTGTTTACATTTTACAAGCACATGTGCATATTTTCTGTATTCACAGATAATGAGAGAAAGATCTCATTAAACTGCCTTAATAATCTATAAAGCAACACTAATATAAAATCTATCAGATGTGCATGGTAAAATGCACTGCTGTCTTTTATGATGCTAAGTGAAAATCTTGGGAAACAGGGATAAACAAGTCTTTCACCTAAACTCTGTTAAAAGAAAATGATAGTTTCATATAGATTAAGTTTAGTCCTAAATTACACCTAGACAGAAATAACTTATATTTTTAGAATGTCATTCACCACATTGAAAACCTACATTGCATTTTCAATAGAACTATATTGTTACCAGAATCTTTGTAATTTCCCAATCTCTAATCTTCTAACTGAGCACAAACAACACATTTTTAATTTTACTAATCAAGCATCAACTTCCATCTGTTTCACCTAAGAAATTAAACTCTTCTTTTTTGATTACATTCCTATAGAGATTGCTTCATCCTTTTCTAAAATGAATCCTCACATATATTCATTTAGCAAGTAAAGCAACATGATCCCATGAAAGGAACAGAAGGGATTTCTCCTAAGCTAGAATTGAATCTTTTAGGATTTTACAAAACTTACTCTAGCTCAGATTTTTTTGATATATAGAGGTTTTCATAGGAACTACAACACCAAGCCACTTCAGAAGATTAAATTAATTTTTATAATTAAATATAAATGCCAAAATCAGCTCTGTAGTGGAACATAAGCACTGCAAAGTTTTGGCATCTTCTAAAAATGCAATGCAGTCCTTTGCAAGTTCCATTCTCCCTTCCCTAGGATACTATCCAATCCACATTAAACTTAAATTCAGTAAACAGATGAAAAATTAAATAGAATGAATTTAATCTCTAATGAGTTGCTCCTGGAAAAGGTTATAGCTTCATAAATAAGGCAACTCACGGTCTAGAAATTTCTGCAGTTTTGCTGCTTTATGGACATGACCAAATATTCTATCTACATTGCTATCTAAACTCAAATTGCAATCTCTTTCTGTTTAGTCTGAGTAAGCAGTAACTTACCTATGTGTTCCTCTGGTTCTAGGAAAGGCCTGTGTGGAAATATGGAAAGAAAAACTCAGCTTTAGCAAAGACATCAATAATTACTTGGTAGTGTAACATTACAGAGAGTGCATTCCTGTTTAAGAGGAACAGCCTGCAATGTAGCTATTTAAAAATTAAAATTAATTTTACTTAATTTAAGTACAAAACTGAATTGGACAGACTAGTGCAAAAGAGTGAGCAAATAACCTTTTGATAATAAACGAGATCCCTGACTTGTTTTCCAAAATCCATTTCAGGGTTGAAACATCGTAATTTGCTGGATTTTTAAACGCAAGTCCTTTGGGCAGGCCCTGCACTATCACAGCAGACTGGTCCCTCTGAATCTTCTCATATGGCACAGATACCATCGTTGATGTTCCTAAAGCTTCACCTAGAAAAAAAAATAGAGATTGTTTTGAGGTCAAGATTGCTCAAGTTAGCAAAAGAATGAGTCTCTCTCGTAACTTTGGAGAGGACTGGAGCAAAAGCAAAGTGCAGATGCAAATCTCCTCAGAAACCAAGTGCTGCTGGTATTAACATGGCACTGGGTAATAATCTGAAATCACATCCCACAAAACACATCAAGAAGCAAATTAACCACTATATGTGTAGTTTTTAGAAACATCTACTAAAAGTTTCTAAAAATAGCAGTGTAGTTGGAAGGCTAAGATTGTGCAGTTTCTTCCTCCCAGCTGGAATAAAAACTTAGAAACCTAGAACAGCTCTTCAGAAAATTTTAAAGCACTCACCATAGCAAAAGCAGAAAAAGTCCTCCACAGACTTTCTAAGAGTTTCCACGTCTACAACATTCCCTGTGAGATTGTTTACCCCTGTTTCAGCTGGTGTAGTCTTCGTTTTCTGCAGTTCTGCAGCCCTGTCCTCTTCTGTAACACCTGGCAGTTATTTATAAAAAATAGACAAAAATAAAATAATAAAATAGGAAGTTATTCAAACTGCCAGTACCCTCCAGTTTATACTAGAGATGCTCAGGAAGGATTCGTGCCAGAAAATCCTAAGATCTTATTTGCCTTAGAAGCAAATGCACACATGTACATAAGCAATGAGCAAACTTGAATTTACACCAGAATAACTATATTCTCCTTACAACCTTTGTAAATATCACCCTCTGAGGATTAAGAATGATGAATTAAGAGACACGTCCAAGGAGACCTTTTTTTGGCATGAAGAAGTAGAAAACACTATTAGTCTCAGGAGAAGATAAAAATAAAATGCAAAACTGCCAAGAAAAGAAGGACCAACAGAGTCACCAGCAAAAAGGTAAAATGCCAGTGTGGAGGGTCCCATAGCTCTCTACTGCTGTGCATGACATCTTATGCAGCAATTCTGTTACATTCTGGTTTGTTTATGCTGTATGTGCTTCGCTGAAGTTTTTATAGAAGGGATCTGAGTTCTGCCACAACAGCTCTTGTCTCCTTCAAAGGACATTTTAAGTACACGCCTCTTTTTGCCATATAGAAGGAGCTGGAAACAAGCCATCATCATGCAGAATAGAGAGGATTTCAGCCCTACATTTGGTTCTAGTCTCTGAGTAAAAGTCATTGCAAAAGGAGTGAGGGAATAATAACACTTTCAATATTAAAAAGCAAATAAAAGGGATGGCTTCAGGTGGCAGCCTTTCTTTCTCGTTGTTCAGTTCTTGCAAAGATTTACTGAGAATCATCCAGCAAACAACAGAGATATGCTTGCCTACCTGGAAGGAAAGGCAAGGAAGATCTGTGTTCCTGTGTGCAAGAGCATGATCAATGCTGATGCTGTGTCATGACTTCCCCACGAGCCAGCACAGCAGTAAGCCTGACACACTGCGATGTGCATCACCAGGACTCCTGACATCAGAATTCTACACTGACACAAGAAAACAAACATCAGTTTGAACAACTGACTACAAATGGGCTGTGCAATGAGCTGAAGCAACAATGCTTTTAGTAAAACCATATTTATCATCTTAAAAGCTCATATCTTCATTTAAAAGAGAATCTTGTCCTTCCTTTTCAGATCACACATCTGGCTTCATGCCCTGGAAACCCACCTCCATGCAACATTGAGCTTTCCAGCTCTTGAGGCCTGAAACTTTTGCTTTCTCTGCAGTATCACAGGGCCTATCAGAACACGAAAAATAACATAGAAGTGGGATATAATTATATACCTGTAACACAGGTGCTTAATTAATGACAGTTTTTAAGACTTGCCTGTGGACTCGGGGATAAGAGACACCAGTTTCCATTTACAGCTCCATGTAATGTTGCTTTTCGAGTGGGGTTTTTTCCGTGTAAGAAACTGATTCACTGAAAATGCCTTTACTGCCATCAGCTTCTCAAAAGTGTACCCACACTTTTTAAAAATAATACACAAACCAAAATTAAAATGACAACACTACCCACTTCACACTAAAATGAAAAGCAGACAGAGAGATAGAGAAATTTTCTTTCTTAACTAGAAGAGAAATCCTTAATGGATTTTTTATTACATGATTTTTATCCATTTTCTTAAGCTTACATTATGCATCTGCCTCCCTAATCTCTCCCACATTCTTTGGCCAATATTAATCAAGTCTGACAAACAAGATCAATTTTCAAGCACAGCAAGATCTGTGAGAGCCTTGCACAATTGATCAAACGTAGCAGCCATTCACTCCTCCTGGCAGCACTGAAGGACACGTGATCCCTTAGAGGGTACACAACTTCACAGGTTCTGCTGAACCCTCGCTACAATTATTGGAGCCCGCAGCAGGATTCAGGCTACCTTTGGAAGAGGGAGAGGGTGCCTGGGACATATGCAACAAGATCTAGTAGTAAAGAGGGATGAGGGGGCTGTATTTACAGGGTAAATAGCTCATGAAGGGGGAGGAATGGTTATATGTAGAAGAATAGCATTCTACACAGCTGTGAGCATACTGCAGGAGAAATCCAGTTACTCTGCAAAAACTTCTACATTCAGGAGGATTACAATTCCCCAATTCCCAACAATGCTCATTTTGCACTGAGAGTCCATATATACCTAAGTGTCTCTTATCTTCTTGTACTATCCAGGTGTGTTGGATATTCAGAATATCCTTCTCTCCTGGTCTGACAGTCCAGAATACCACTTGGCTGGAAAAGGAATCTCCCAGCTATCTCCATTCTTATAAAACAGATATAGTATAAAATGAATAGGCTGCTTTACAGAAAAAAAAAATCCTCTTACAAGAAAGCTTATGATGGAACAAAAATATTTGAAATGATGAAATTCTAATTTGGTAATTTTTTCTTGTTGCATGTCAGCAATCGGACAGCTAAACCTTGACCTCTGTATGGGCAGATGCTATAGCTTCCTGCCTGAAGCAGCTGCTTATAATTTGATACAGCTCTCTTCATCACAGAGAACACAGCTCAGCACTTACTCTAAGGTCCACACAGTCTGAGTGCAGCAGACTGATAGAGGCCATAAGTGTCTGTCTGCCAAGCACCTGACCCAGATGTAAGGGGAGAGCTGTGTTGGGAGAAGGCAGGCTGCATTTCTCCTGTGGAGCAGAGCATTGTAGACAAGTATCTACAATGGGGTCACATTGTAGACAAGTGTCAAACCCAGCACTGTCCACATCTCACCAGAGTAAGAAACCAAAAAATCAAGCTTCAGCAGAAAAATGAGCTGTCAGTCCCATGGCACATAAGGCATCTTGAAACATCAGATGATTTTTAATCAGGTGGCTTTTAATCCCCCAGGTAGAGAAAGCTAAGAAGTAATCATAAGAGTATGAATGTGACTCCTGCATAGGCACTCTGAGAGGCAACTTAAGGGCAACAATGATTTTGTGACAATGCTCACATAGATATATTTTACTATGTGCTTAAGGAAAATTACTGCATGAACATAACTATGAGCAATGAAAGAGAGAAAGTAAATGTGTGTATGGCTAAAAGCATTTAGGTTTGGTTTAGAATGCATCCACCCACCTCATCTGTGAGCTTTTTAAGACCACCACTGTAAAGTTCGTGAAATTGGAAAATATCCTCAAAGTAAAGAAAATTAATTTTATAATTATCAAACAATCACCTAATCCACAAGAAAAGCAAATCACCTGAGGCAGAATTTAGGAGCCATAGAATTTCAAAAAGATTGTCTGTCTCCAGTAATTTCCTGTTTGTTTTCGACTCCAAGGGATCAAGATGGGTAGCTTCTGGGAAAATGGGACCGAACTTTCCCTGTAAGTTTTTAAACCAGTTGTTAACTTCATACCCCTTAGCTGGCTAGGCAGTGACAGAACATGAAAGCTTTGGAGCAATCAAGCCAAGCAACCCAGCTGTACAAGTTACCCAGCTCTGAAATGACCCCAGAAAAACACCAGGGAGCTCTGAGCTAGGCAGGGCATGGCTAAAGCTAAGGATGCTGGAAAGAAAAGGCATCCGGACTAGCACATGACCCGCTAGAGTCTTTGTTCCTGACATTTCTACAGGGAAGAGAGGTAGATGATGGAAGCAGAGAAAGCACTGCCACGGAAGAGAGGCAAAATAACTTGCATCTAACTATGTAGCAGAATTTTTGAAAATGCATGCTGCTTTTCGAGAACTCACTAAAAGGGGTGAACTGACTTGTAAAACAAGAGAAACTGCCAGTAATGTAAAACTCAGGAAAAGCAGATTAATTCACCCCTAATACCATGAGAAAGAGCTTGCAAGGGAAACTATAAGAAATGCCTGACTAGCTGGGTTGGCCATCATCCACTTAAGGTAAAGCCCTTTAACCAGTCCAGGAAGCTGGAGGAAAAAGAAAGGGCAAGTAGTAGAAAGCGGGCAGTAGTAGAAAGTAGCAAATAGCAGGCCACAAGGTCCAGCTAAATGATAGGAAAATTATTTTCATCTAGACTATTAATGCGGAATTCAGATTATGAACACATATTAATATGTGAAAAATATGCAGTACAGAAACTACATTATTTGCATTGCAAACGGTTAGGTAGAAGAGGATTGCAAGCTGAACCATTTAAGTGAGGTCAAATGGAGACAGCGATGGCAAAAACCCCACAGCTCTTACCGTAAGACAGATGGAGATGATTGCTTTGGATTTTATTATTTGCAACTGCAGCTGCTGGGTAAGTGCTACGAATATTATTTTTAAACTAACTGCTAAGCACATGATTTATTAGGAATAACCTGGTCAAATCTTTCATAGCAACATTCTGCAAATGCAAAATAGAAAGTAACTGAAACTTAAATCCAAAAAAAATTAACACAGTACAGTTAATTTATCAAGTGGTTACAACCACAACAGAAAAACTCCCCCAAAAACTAGGAGTCAGGCAAAAACAGATGCAAAATATGAACTAGGCTTCAGCGCACAATGTAAATACTTTAGGAGACTGGGAAAGCAGAATTCCGAAGTGCTGGTGGCAGACACAATGTCTGTAATAAAGTGTCCTAGCTTTCCAGCAGGAACATCTGAAGCGTCATGCTTCTTATTAAATAAAGATATTTCATAAGCTGTAGCAATCAGGGCACTCCAGACATCTTTGTACCACCCTGGGGAGATAGGGACCCCCAGAACTAACTCTCAGTGCTAAGGTTTTACAGTCACACAGAGGCCTGAGCACAAGAGCAGAAGCAGGAAAGAAAGCAGGAAAGAAAAAGCCAGCAGTTACCTTGCCCACACCTCTCCCAAGAAAACGGATTAGGAAACGGTTCCCTATTTAATCCCAAGCAGAGACAGGCAGGCTAGCATTAACACAGCATTAATCACTAAACAGGCACGATGCAACCTGGTCATGTAAAAAGGACAAGAGAACAGTAACATAATCCCTTCCACCACCAGAGATGCCAGGTCTCAACTACCAAGTGACAGACATGGCAGGAGTAAATACATCATGTTTGCCAGCACAGTTAGTCAGGGCAATGGTGATAAGCTACAGTCAGAGTGGCCAGGAGCAGCCATTTATCTCTGCTGGTCTGAACTTTGACAGAAGTGTAAGTTATTCCAAGTCATTTGCTGCAAAAAGGGAGGTGAAAACTCAGGAACACAACTGAGAGCCACAGCTGAGTAAGTTCCCATTAACAGTGACTGGGAAGAGGCTGTTTCAGCAGATACTCAAACAGAACAAACTCTTAGCAGAGGTTTTTTTAAGGGGTCACTTCCAAATAGCTGCAAGGAAACTGGGCATGAAAGAAAGGTCAAGAGTTACAGAGGTGTAAACCAGCTCTGGCTTGGCAACAGGAAAGTATCTTGACAGTCACACCTTTAAAAAGCAACTATTCAATTATTTCCTTTTTTCCTGCTATGAATTCCATACAGTGTAACATACTTTGAAGTGCACTGGCTGACCAAAGCTAAAATAAGGATCACAGATACAGCCCCCATTTGCATTTAAAGTAGGTAACAGATCAGTGATGGCACTCCTGCAACTCCATAAGTGTTTTGTCAGGATTAGTTCTCCACCTGGCTCTTACTGGTTTTTTTGACTTACTATTTATGTCTCCTTTTTCTTCCAAAATATTCTGTAGCTTCAGGAGCGTAAAAGCCACAGAAGTCTCAGCTGGCCACAGAATAGTTTAGGGCCAAAGAAAATGACTGTGGGAAATCATTTTCCACTCTGGCACATGATCATCAAAAAGAACTGGTATTTTTGAACTAGCTGTATTAGTATCAAGGGATTAGGCTCTGAGCAATATAAAAAGATGTCAGCTAGTTTCAGAATGGTATTTTCACTATAATACCATAGCACATAATCGAAAATGATAATGAAGACTGTCCTTAAGGTATAATGCAGACAAACACAACTGATAGCAGTTTGACTCACTAATAACCTCTGTTATTAGAGTAATACTTGAAAAGGTATCAGGCTGCTTCCATATAGGTCAGGGGATTCAGTCTCAAATCTGAGACATTCTGCTTTAGAGCTGAAAAGCTAAACACTCCATTTAGATACTGCTTCTGAATTACTACAGGTATGACAAGATAGTGTACAATCAGAGGTAATCAAAATAGTAAGGAAGAAGCAAATCAATTGTATTAATACTTTATTTACATCATTACTGCAGCATCCAAGTAAAGTATCATCAAAGGACTACATCCAAACTAGCAGAACAGTACCCACACTAACTAGCAAGCTGCAGTGTTGGGGGCTATCTCAGCAGATTTCAAAGACATTTTTAAGCACCAGTCTAAAATTAACACAGAGCTACTGAGTTAATATAAATTTTCTCTCTACTGTAGCTTGACTCCCACCTACCATATTCTAAATATCAGATCTGTGCATGATGCTCTCTGGTCTGCAGTACCACAGTCTGTTGAGCATTGCTTAGGTGAAAGTACGCAGATAATACATAGACAAGATCAAACATGTAAACAGCTTCATCCATTGAAAAAATAAAAAAAAGCAGCAAGACATGCCAATCAGAGCTTCATCATGGGAAAATTTATATTTATATTTATACCAATTCTATACACTTTACTGAGCTTTGGTTAAAAAATACTGAAGCCACATATTTCTATACCATGCTTTTTAGATATGATCACCTACAAAGAGAACACAGTTAAAACCAAAAATACTGATTTATGAGTTATTTAGATGCCTACAAGTGGATGTCACAGAGACTTTCAGAAGCTTTGCTCTATATTTTTAGGCATATAAGTTGTTTTGTACGCCTGACCCTATTGCTACCACTGCTTCTATTATTGCCAGTATTAGAACTAATTGCACCCATGGTCATAAAATTTTTTTAAACCTCAATCACAAAAGAAGTCTTGACTATTTTATTTCACAAAATACTTCTAGTTTGGAAAAAATGTATTAGCTAGGCAACTTGGAGTGCATGCACCTCTTGTCAGTAAGGAACAGCACAAAACAGATAATGACAGGCAAACAAACAGTTGGCCTTTGGGCCGTAGTGTCCATACGCACTTTTCCACAGAGGATGACTCCTGCCAGTTCCACAAATTTGTCTGCAGAAAAGTTTCATGGAGACACATGAGCATGACAACCACAACCACAGAACTTGTACTCACTGCTTGTGAGATCTCCTGAAGCGAGCTGAGCAAAGCCATCACCTCTGATGAAAGCATACCCAGAGAATACAGCTTGCCTTCCAGCTGTCAGGGGCTCAGCACAGCATATATGCATTTGAAATCTTCTTGGATATTGAACTAAAAAGTTCATCCTCCACAGAGAAGAGATCATACAGCAGCTTCTTTGGAAGCCAAAATCTGAAGTGAGGACAATCACTGCAAAGCTATAATTACAGGTATGGAGTAGGAAGCCAGCATCTACCATAGCAAGACACTAGACATGGTATAACTTCAGTAAGAGATGCTTAGAACTCTCTAGGATACAGGGACAAGCTACTACGAGTCCAAAAATGCCAATTTCAGGTATTCATATGAAAATTACAGCAGGCCAAAGTAGTATCACATGTAGTGAGAGTCTCGAGTAACTACCAATCCTGTGAGAGACTTGCCAGTTTTAGTGTGTTTTGGTTTTTAAACCAGCAAGATCTAGTCTTTCAAGGTTCTGGTTTTGTTTGCTTTTTCCATCCCCCTTTAAACTGCAGAACTGTTACGTTAGTTGCAGAGTCACAGACATAAGGGAGCACAATGTCAGAATAAGAATTCCCCAGAAAACCTGATGGTTCTATTTGCTCAAAGGCCAGAAGGATTCAATGACACAGAAGCCTACTGCAGATCTTTAATCAGGTCCACGGTAGCCTAGTTTATGGTAAGAATAATTTTATTTGCCTGCAGATAATGGAGTATATCCAAAAGGAAACAGTAATTCACATACCAAAGATACTGAGCAGCCAAAGATGAGTAATTTTTCCCATAAGGTCTTTGGAGAATTGTGTTCCATTCATTCATCCTGAGCAGAAGGAATGGCTGTACTCATTAAAAACATTCAGATTCTGAACATTCCTGAAGCTACAAGAAGTTCTTGCAACCTGTGGTTGGATGGACATGGAGGCACAGGTAAGCAGAGCAAAAGACCCTGGGCCAAAGTCTCTAGCAGGACTTGAAGCCAACTCTGGCCCATACCAGATTGTCCTAGTTAGAACAGCTGGGACCAGTTCATCACTGGATGGGTGTAACCCAAAGCTGTGTATTCTATAGCCTTCCATGCCATTTCCCAGAAACTGTTATCAATAGACTATTTACACCTTCTGCCCAGAGAAGCCTCACTCCTCAGGCTATAAACTAGGTGTTAAGAGGCCTCCGAGATAGGAGGGTGCCTCCTTGTCCTCACACTCTTTTTGTGGAACTCCCCGCCCTGAGGGAAGTACTGAGCATTCCTGCCTGAACTGGAGAATATATAATCTTGGAGTCTTGGAACTTTTTAAAGCACTCGTGGGATCCAAAGGAAGACTGCAGATCACCGCTCTCAACCGGACTGCAACCACCACTCTCGACTGGACTGCAACCACCACTTTTCAACCAGACTGCACCAGCACTCTCACCAACAGGTTTTCCCCTCTCCTTTTACTTTGACTCAAGGGGCCCAAAGAACAACACTCTGTTCATGCCCCAGGGTGCTGGGTTATACATTTGGGTTTTGTGGGTTAAAACCAATTGTTTGTATAATCGTACTTATTGTATTATTTTATTAAATTGTTATTCTGACTTATAATCTCTCTTTTGAGTTGAGTTCATTTCCCCTGCTGGTTTACCTTTAAACCAGCACACAGATGCATTGTTAAGATCAGTGTGGAAACCCAAGGCCACCAGAAGTAACATGAAGGTTCCAAAAAATAAAGACCTATCATCCAAGATGAACTGTCTACAGATGCAACACTGCCCCACCTCATGCAAGTGAGCTCAGAGCCCTGGCTCCAAAGACAAAAAAAGCAGCACAACTGGCAGAGCTGGCTGGAAGCTGTAGAACTAGCAGGATAATGCTTCCCTCAGCCCACATATGGATGCTGCAGCAGCCAGTACCAATGCAAATTCTAGCAGAGGCAACCAGGATTCTTGGAGAAGAATCATCTCCTTGGCAGATGAGATGGAACACATGGTGTTGGGTAAATATCTTTAAAAGTCCAGAGCAGATGACTGAAAAGGTGTTACTGAGTCAGGAAACTGTTCTGAAAGTTCCCTTCTGACAGGCAAATACAGCTTGGGGATGATGAGGCTTCCTCTGGTGCTGGGGGGTTTTTTGGTTATTTTATAAACCATCTCCAGCTCGCATTCAAACGAGAATGAATTCCACGGAGCTCAAGGGAAACTGCCAAGATGACAAAGAAGAACACATGAAGGGAACAGCATTCTTCAGACACCCCAGGAATAAGTCACCTGTTCAGGACAGCTGATAACCCACAACTCCACAGCAATCCAGAGAGGACAGAGGCACTTCATCTTGCCAAGGTCATACAAGAGGAACTGAGGACCACACAATACACTTTAGCAGGGGACAGCAACTAAAACAAAGAGTTACTGCTAGGGCAAGACATGTATGACCTTGATTACTTAACAGCGCACAAGTATCCACGCTTGTCCATATGCTGAATATGAGCAGGTGCTTGAAGAACATACTCTTTCTATATACAATACAAACTTATACAGGCTTAGAATATCTGACACTGCAGGTTACCCAAGTCATATGTTCTGCATACAAGCACATACAGTTCTACACCAACTGAAACATTCCATTTCACTGTAACAGGGCTCGCAGCCATCTTCATTAAACACAGCTCAGAAAAATACATTATCTGACTCAGTTTTAAATAATTAATGCCTGTAGATTGGTTTTTAAACACTCACTACACAACTCACACTGAAATTGAAAAAAGCATTGCTATAATTCATTTCTAACACATTTTCTTAAGGTGAAAAGGTAAATGAGACATGGGCAGGGCTCCTCCTTGCCCTGCAGCAAGGCATCAGGGAGGCCATGTGGATGAAAGTCATCATGAATTAAAGCCTGAGGAAACCAAACTCCAGCACTGCTTTCACTGAATTGCTATTATTTTTATCAGCCCTATACTGCTAAAAAGTGTACATGCTACTTCCTTCATAAACCTCATATATATATATATTTCAGCAGTTTAGTCCACTAAATTATACTTATTACTAAAAATAAGCAGCATGTTTGAAGCCTGAGCCTTCATACTTACTTAAATTATACTAACAAGCTGTGGAAAAAACAGAAGTGAAGACTGGAGATACATGCTGGCTTGCACAGAGTCAGACATAACCAGAGGCATGATTAGTAACTAAACTTCTGTTTCTATATTTAAAGAAAAATGAAGATTCCTACACAAGTGGAGAACTAATTCTCAATATTGTCAGCACCATGTGTTCCAGAGACTGACATCACAGATGAATTTTTAAAGGTTTAGTTCTAACAGCAAGGTAAGAATCACTTGAAAGCTTTTATTAATCATAAAGTTAGGGTTTTAATCATAAAGTAACAAAAAGGGCCCAACTCTAACTTGTTAGAAACACACAGAACTGTGTCCTTCCTGGGTTCCTGAAAAACACTTCAAATTGTGACTAACATTGACAATTGCTCGCTTTCATATTCAACTGAAGAAACAAGGTGTGAGCGGAAAGGAACTGTTCCCTCCAGCATCAAAACTCCCCTAAAAGCATGGGAGATGCACACTTAGTGAAACCATGAAAGCAATGACAGACAATAGTTGGCCTTATTCACACAGATCTACATCATGATGTTCTACAAGAAGCATAATGAAAACATTGTTTTCAAAGTGGATATTGTTTAATCCTGTCAGCCTGACAGTACAAAACCACCACAGGAGAACGAGTAACCTTGTAACTGCAATAAAGCAAAGGATGAGGACCATCACAACTGATGCAGGGTTTAAACACCTGCACGTATCTACAGAAACCACGTCTGATAGAGCCAAACACAAGGATGGATACGAAGCCAGTGCTTCCCACAGTAAAAAATCTGAAATACAGATCTAGCCAGGAGATCAAACACCAAATCCCCATAATTTCAGACTCCCTACCAATAGATGTGTGCAGTATACAAAGTCTCCAGTATATCAGGGCCCATGATACCACTGTACCGGCAATAAAACACAGTAGCTAGGACTTCAGGGAATCCCTTAAAGCAACAAAACTAAAAAAGAAATCAGGTGAAAAATTGAACTCCCTTCCCATTACTCAGTTAGCAGTTTTCATAGACAGCAGTACCAGAAAACTGCTCCTCTTATTCATCTTATACTTGATTCCACAATCAGGTTGCAATTCTACATTTTGGTATCAGTGATCTGTTACAATGTAACATTGTGGTGACTTCCCTCGGAGTAAGTAAGTGCACAGAAAGTCACTGTCCATGACAGTAGGACAGTGGTAAAAAAATCGAGTCCTACCACAACCAAATGACCTTGAGACAGAGCCTCCAGGAGAATTTTAGTTAGCACCAAAAGCATCTATAGGAGCAAGTGTTTCTGCTACAGACTAAACATAGTTGCTTCCCAAGTATTTAATTAGTCAAGCCAGAACATTTTACAGTTGTTCTCAGACTGATTGTTCTATCATACCCCACCCTTGACCTGCATCTTCTCCCTTTCCCTAGGCAGGTAAATGTACATTTTGCTATTTATTAGGCAGGGTATACCACCAACACTTTCCTAAATGAGCATATCAATGCTCCCCCAAAGAGTCACTGAATCTTTGAAACCTAACTCCTAAAAATACTGTCCCATAGTTGATGTGTTTTATGAACACAAAAATTCCACTGGTTTACTATAAAAATGAAATCAAACAAAAAGTGACCTGAAGAATCAGGACCATCCAAGCTAACAGAAGTACTTCTCTACCTGTTCAGTGCACCCACCTCAGCCTTCACAAGTGGAAAAAAAAGGCTTGGAGGAGGGGGTACAAAATAAAATTAACGTGCACTAGGAAATGCAGGTGTTGTGAGGGTGGGCAGTCTAATACTTCCTATTGTACTAGTTTGTCACATTATCTAAGAAAAAAATGAACATTTCCAGCCATTGTTGAAATAAAACTCCAAACAAGACTGTTACTGATCATTTTTATGTTCTTAAATGGCTGGTTTTGCCATAGCCAATGTAATTATAGCAGGCAGCCATAACAGACAGAATTTTCCTCCCCAAAGTTTAGTATTATATAATATACATTAAGCAACTTGTGACATACAAAAATACAACATTGGAACTTACAGTATGTAACAAAATCCTTCTGAAAATCTTTCCTAGAGTCGACAAAGGCTCTTCCTTTTTCAGTTCCAACTACAAACACATCTGTTTCATACAGAGCAATACAGGCAACTTCTGCCTTGGACTTGGTAAGTTCTTTACACTATAAAAAGAAAAAGAAAAAGCTTTTATTTCTATAGTTAAGATACAGTTAACAGAAATGTATGTGATATTATGCTGCCAACATCCACCTTCAGAAGGTACTAGAAGCAACATAACACCAGCCAGTAGCAAAGCACAATTTACACATCTGGAACGCTTTTCGTCAGAAATCTTAAAAGCACTGTAGATGCATTAGTGAAATTAAGGCCTTGTCTAGAGTTAGATATTGCACTGTTTCTAATTAAAATTATTTATGACATCAATTCATGTGAAATTATCACTTTCATGTTAATCATCCTGAGTGTCTTACTCCAACTCCTACTTTCAAGAGAGCATGCAGGAGTTTTGTTCATTCACAGCACACTTCTTGCACACCATGTTCTCTTCAGAAAGGTGTGGCTGCAAGCAGGATGGCTGCCTGCATTCTGCCTTGTCCTGACTGCTAGGCCCAGGTTTAGGTGAATTCCTCCTGAACCGAAGGTCTCCACCATCCCTGCAGACACCTACATGTGTTCTGCCAGGAGAAATTTGTGGCAAGAATTAAGGCAGGAAGCCTATGGAAAGAACAAGGATCCCAAGAAAATTGGTGAGATGATCAAGAAGTGATAACAAAAAGTCAGTCTCTCCTAGCAACTCAATCAGTTTGCTACAACCTATACTGCAGCATGTGAGGAAAAAGTGACACAAGGACTTTAAGAACCTAATATACCCAATGGGATAAAAGGCTTTCAACCCATTATCTTGTAACTATCCCATTCAAAGTTTCATTGCTAAAAAGAAAATGCTTGGTTTTGCTTATCATTTAAAAAAACAATTTTAAAGAACCACATCTTTGGCAGTGTCTCAACTTCAAGGAAATAGGGCATTTCCACTCACAGTCCTGGCCGACCTTAAACCGCACCACATAATAATTAGGTAACTTCTATAAAACAGGTGATATGCCAATTTAAAAAGAATATTTTCTGAACAAGTTTTGTTGAGTTGGTACAGCAGCTGAGGACAAGGCATTAGCCTCAAAACAATTTATTCACTCCACATAACAGATGACAAAGATCAGAACACACTCTTTCCTTTCAACCACGCTGTACCTGAGCAATCAACAAATATTTCCTATTTATTCGACAAAATAATTTTTAAAACAACCACCACAACAAGAAACAAGATGACTGTTAGCATGATTTACCACAAGCAGAGACAGAGTAATGGCTGGTTGGACAGCACACAATAAGGTACAATCCACCTTTCCTGCTGCCCAGCGGGAAGCAATATACTGCTGTAGTCCTGCAAATGCTAAGACAGAGTTATGATGCAGCAGATTAATTTCTCTACTAACCATTGACTCAAGTCCTGACATGAGGAATTTAACCACCATTCTGCTTTCTAAGGATTCCTCATCATGGATGGATGCTGCTGGTGCAGTAGCTTGAGCCATTTTCCTCCTATAAAATGAAAGAAAAAAACTTTACAGATACACACAACAGTCAAGAAAACCCCTCTTATGCAAGTAGAGGAAAAAATAAATTCAAAACCCCATAGAATACAGCCCACTACACACAAACAACAAAACAAAGAGGTAAATTAACAGGAGAAAGTGCTTGCTCTTCTATTCTTTCATGCTTCCTGCTGTTTTATAAAAGCAGAAGCTAAAAACTCAAAAGTTACAATGTTGTGCTATGACCAGGCCACAAACCCTTTGTGCCCAGAAAGATGCATATTAATTGATTAGCTAAATTTACATAAATTTCTCTTTCTAAGTATGTTTGCAACTCCAGCAGTCTAGATAAACACAGCAACAAACACTGGCAGTAACATACAGAAATGGCAAATCATAATTACGATTCAGGTATTAGAACAATCTTACCTGTAATTATCATGGCCTATTTCAAAACAAACCACCATCACACTGCCCCAAAATCACGGCCTCAGAGACTACAGTATCAGTAATCAGAACATGACATTCTTATTCGCATATTCTTCAGTTGTAGGATTAACTCAAAGTTAAGTAGTCCCAATTAAGGTGCCAAAATTACAAACTGAATTTCAGCAGTGACACAAAAAAGAGATTTAAACTGTTTTCCTGTAGGTCATTCAAGAGACTTTCAACTTTTTTAAGACATAAGTAATAATCAAGACTAGTTTACGCTTCTGTTGGCAGTCTCTAACACTGTAATTTCACTATTAGAAAGCAGGCATTTATTCGGCGCAGGGTTCATAGGGGATCTCTCCTCCTAACACGCACATCCTCAGCACATCCCCAGCATCTAATGCATCAGCTTATATCTGTGTAACTAATACTCATTCATTACATTTCCTGGAGCTCATACATATATGCTAAACATTCCCATGAATTCTTTAACACATTTAAATCACTTCTCAGAAATTTAAATTAGAGTAGGGGTTTCTTGAGGGTCTCTGGTTGCTGTTCAGGGAACATTCCATTCCTCAAATCATCCTTTTATGATCATCAGCTTCCTAAAAACAGTTTCTTCTCCTTGAATGCATTCCACCTATGTGGTCTGGCCAATGATGCCAATTTTATGCCCCAAAAAGGCGCAGAGAGACTGCTCAGAGACAGAGTTTTTAGTCAATAAGCAGGAGGGTATTTATTGCCAATCAACATTGGGGAGCTCCCAGCTCGCACTGGACAAAAGAGCTCCAAAGCAGGCAGTGAACAGCTGGAATATTTATACAATTCTTGTTAGGAGATGATATCATTTTACATGAATATTCATAGTATTGCAACATCTAGTTATAATATTCATAACAGGTGGAGTTAGGGCGGAGTCAGGGGCACGGTCTTCATTTTGGGGAGTATCTTGGTGGTACATCAGTTATTTCGGCCTCAGGGGTCTTGATTTTACTCCTCTTACTCAGGTAAACTCTTGAACTCTTGTGCCTGACTTCACATGTATTTGGCAGGAGTTTCTGATATTCGGAAAGAGTGCCTAGGCTTTGACTCTTCTCCTTTCCCTTATCTCCCTCTGTTTTTCTTCCATATGTCTGTTTTATGTGTATGCTAGCATTTTTGGTTCTCTCTGTTTTCCTGTGTACTTTACTTTATGTTCTTTGGGTCAGTGTGTTCAGCATTCCTTAATGAGTTCTTATCTCTGTTGTTCTTGAAACTCAGTTCCCTATGCCTTTGCTCAGAGCATGCATTCTAAGTTAACTCTCTAGGTCTTGTTTTGCTACACTACATTAGCTTTTCAGGCCTTGCTCTGCTTCACCAAGATACGCCTTTTTATCAGCTCTTGCTCAGCCACAGTCCTAATTCTCAAGGCTAAGATATTCACTTCCACACATGGGGGAATACAGGACTAGGCACTGTCTATTAAAGGAATTCACAAGACTAAGCACTATTTGCTACAATTAAAGATTTTTTCCAACACCATTACCAATGCTACACAAAAAGGCCAATTTAAGAGCCATCCTTTCAATAGAGTACCACTTATGATATGTCTAATAATCTTAAAACTTCCAGATCAGTTAATATTAGTTATAATTATCTATAAATCCTTTAGTTTAACTTTGCCAAGATGAGCCTTTGCCCAAATAAAGCCTTGTAACAATGAACAAAGCCTTGCAAAATACATTCCTGCCTGTGGTTTAACCCCAGCCACAACTCAGCCCCAAACAGCTGCTTGCTCACTCCCCCCCGGTGGGATGGGGAGAGAACTGGAAGGGTGAAAGTGAGAAAACTCGCAGGTTGAACAAAGGAGTTTAATAGTGAAAGAAAAAGCTGAACAGACAAGCAAAACAAACCAAGGAATTCATTCCCACTTCCCATCGCAGGCAGGTGTTCGGCCATCCCCAGGACAGCACGGCTCCAGCACATGTAATGGTGACTTGGGAAGACAAACGCCACTCTGAACATCCACCCCTCCCTTCTGCCCCCTGCTCTGGATGCTGAGCATGACTGCACCTGCTCTGGGATATCCCTGGGGTCGGTTGGGGTCAGCTGGCCCACATGTATCATCCCAAACCCTTGTGCACCCCCAGCCTCTTTGCTGGTGGGGCAAGGAGCAGAAAAGGCTCTGTGCAAACACTGCTCAAAGATAATGAAAACATCCCTGAGTTATCAACAGTTTCCAGCAGAAATCCAAAACATGGTCCCATACCAGCTACTGTGAAGAAAATTAAACTATCTCAGTCAAAACCAGCACACTGCCTGATGGGAAGGCCATGAAACTACAGAGCCAAAAAAAAAATCCCTGGATTTTCCTTTTACAAGGGGAAAACCAAAGACCAAATGTTACAACCCACCCCTAAAGGCGGAGTAATTGAGGTTCTTGTTAACAGATCCCTTGGGGTGGTTTAGAGTGAAATGACACTGAATGACCAGTGTTATATATATGTATATGGCAGCTTTATTTTAGAACAATTTGGCTGCAATGCAAAGGAGGTATCTAGCCATTTTGGTCATTATTTATAGTAATATAACAATATAAAAGTACAACGATATCACTTAAGAAAACATATAAGGAAAAGAAAGAAAGCAGAAGAAAGGATAAGAGTAGATAGTGGAAAGATATCACCACCCATGGATCCAGCAACAAGACTTGATTGTCACAATTTTAGACGTTCGTTGTGACGCCCGAAAAGGCGCAATGGAACTGTTTAGGGACAGAATTTAGCCTTTAAACAGCAAGGTATTTATTTAGGCAACGTTGGAGAGCAAGCCAGCTCGCGCTGGACAAACTTGCTCTGCCTTCTCAGTGAAAAGAGACATGATTATATACAATTTCTACGAGGGATTACAACATTTTCACATACATATTCATATAATTGCAATATCTAGTTATAATATTCATAATAGGCGGAGTCTGGGTGGAGTCTGGGGTGGAGTCGTCTTTTTGGGGTGATGTTCGGTGGTTGTTCCTGTTTCTTCAGCCTCACGGGGTTGTATTTTCACTCTTCTTCCTCGGCTGAACTCTTCAACTTTCTTGATTTTCGCTGACTCCATGGTGAATTCTGCAAGACTGGACTCAAGCCCCTATTTCACCCCTTATCTATTCATGTTCTTACCCTATCTTTATTTATGTAGGTGTGTGAGTATTCTTTTGGTGTACGGTACCATCTAATCCCTAAGCCCTGGTTTCTGTCTCTAGCTAAGCATTACATTCTTCTGAGCAGGAGGGTCCCCGGATCAGTATTGAGAGTTAACTCTTTAGGCCCTAGCTCCGTTTCAGTTGATCGAAGTTATGGTTGCAGTCTTGATCCGTCACAGGTGGGGAAAGCCCATGAAACACAAAGTTCAGTGGGTTAATATACATTCATTTTGGGGGGAACACCCAGGTACCTCATCTGAGGCAGGAAGTTTTACGCTTTCTGATGCAACACTGTGGGTCATGCACAGTCCTCTTGGGCAAGGCCCCAGAAATTAGTCTAGGGGTGCTTCAAGGGTCTTTGATGATTTATGGCCCCTTCTAAGACATGACCACTGTGTCTCACACCATTGTATGTAGCAGGATGCTGTGCCTTGTTAAGGCTTATCTGCCTTGGCCCGGAATCTGGTCAGAGGATCCAAACAAACCAAGCTCTCTGTGGTGAGCTACTCCTGGTGCCATGGTGCTGCTTTTACCAGCCTAATTTACCATCTGCAAACACACATCCTGCTTTTTGAGGCGAGATTTGACAGCTAAGCTGCTAGCTGACCTGGAGATACATGACTGGCAGTCAATCACTTCATATGGCAGATTCTTTCACAGACTTTCTTGAAGAGTGTGCAGCTTCTCCGGTGAAGCAGGGGTGCCTCTTCATGGCCACTCCCCATGGGTTAAGTGGTTACAGAAACCAGCCAAACAAGCAAAGGAGGTGCGGTTACACATCAAGGTAAAAGATTGCGCATACCCTCAAAGGAGTTCATAAAGCGGTCACGTAGAACTTTGGGGGCTCCAGATGACCACCAGAGACCCCCTGTGAAGCTTCTCAGACACCTTATAAGGATATGTATATATGCTAATTAGTGTTCTGAAATGTCATGAATATGTAACAGGATCTCAGGAAACAAAAATTAATGCATCCAGCACAGTAATAAAGAATGCCTGCCTTGCAGGTTTCTTTAAGACCCAATTTTTGGCAATTTTTTCACCACAGCACTGAATAAAGTAATGCTGGTTTTCTAAGCTATCAAACTAGTTAGAGAGTTTATTTCCCGGTTTTTAGTGATAAGAGCAAGGGGCCCTAAGAAACAAAGCTCTGACGGGAAACAGCTGGTGCTCAGCACACCCAACAGTACTGAGTCACAGGAAACCAGCAGGACTTTGCAGGGGGCAAAGGGTAGGGTAGGGCAGCTGTAAGACACCCCCAAACCCAAGGATAATTAATTCCCTTTTTTCTAGGTAATTTTATGATACTCAGCACCATATGATAACTTTTTAGTCAGCCTAGATAGCAACTACGTCTGCTACTCTTAAGAACCATTATAAGAGTAAATACAATCCAGCAACTGTTATTTGAAAAGCACCTCTGATGTCACTCAGTCCTAAACTGGCACAATGTTTGCAAAGAGATATTTAAATCTGATTTTCACTTTTTCTACAGATTCCAATGTAGACTAACATATAATTAGAAAATTTTAGACGAAATTAAAATGCAGTATCTAACTATACACCTCACAAGGCAACAGTAAAAAAGTGAATGTATTACTCAGTTTGGAGTAGTAAAGAAACCATTAGCATAAAATTCAGTTTCTGAATTAAAGCCAGACATTCTTCTCAGGGAAGAATTCCTTCGGTTTTTAAGTATGCAGTGTCCTACTGCATCACCTAGGCATTCATAAATTACACTGATATCACGTAAACAAAATGAAATATTAATCACAGCAGTCCTGACCATCTGATATTTCTATCTTTACCAGTGTAATTATATTTACTTAGACAACTACAACAATGATCACGTTCAACAACAATTACTTTAGTTCTGTGTGTCTGTGGGATGATGGGTAGGGTTAAATCTAGAGGAGATTCAGAATTCTAGGGTAAAAAGCAGCTGCAACTCCCTGGATGGAATGAGGTCAACATGCTCCCCAATACAACGATAAACATCTGCTCAGCGGAACAGAACGGAGTATGAAACGAAGTGGAGACTACATGGGCCCCCCCATTCAAATCCCAGCAGAATGGGGGAACATTGTGGTCCTGAGACCTTGGTTCATTCTGCCAAGGGAGAATCAAGATGTTCTGCTACTGAAGCCAACAACCATGTCAAACTCGCTTCTCAGGTGCCAAGCCACAACCACTCTCTCCATTAGGTACACCAAACAGAAATAAAAGCTATTTATGACTAGAGCCACTCAAATTTCACCCAAACATAAAGAAAATAGTATAAAAGTAAGTTGGAGATAGAGGGAAAGTGGGAGAAGACCTCCACCAAAACTGCTGGGATCAGTTGATGGACTGAGTCCATCTTCTCCTCCCCAGAGGGACACCTTGGATGAAAAATATACTCTATGCACATTAAATGCTGCTTTTAGGACTAGAGTTCTTGTTTGTTCTTTTCTCTTAGCATATCACTTAGATTGCTTCGTATCAGAGCTGGTGCTTGGTTAATATATGTGTCAGTAGATTGCTTTAAAACACATTTTTGAAGTAGACACTATCACCAACAACCTTCGAATCTTATTAAACTGTCCCAATTTGTATTAATAAAGAGTGTTACTCCGTGAACTGTTAAAGCGAGTCCCTGCAGTTGCCAGCAGCGGAAAACACCTTGGCAGGACACACTGGGGGGTCTTCACTCTATTGAGTCCCCCCAACAAGGGCAGTCAAAGCACTTGTGAATCTGTTGGTAAAGGGTCTCATTACAAGTGATGGCAGAGAAAACCACAAAAGGAGTTAAAGACGGCTTAGTTGGTTGTGGTGGTTTGAAAAACCTTTTCTCTGAGGTAGTAATGGTTTGCCCCACTGATAATACTGGACCAATCAATAGTCCACGTGCGCCCTACAGAAATCACATACCCACAGAAACAGAAGAGAAGGTGGTGAAGATAGTTTTAGAAAGTAGGTAGCCATGATCTGAGCCACGAGGAGGCAGGGGGCCAGTGAGCCCCTCTGGGGGTCAAGGGCCCCCAACCCCCAGCTGAGGCTACGGGAGACCCAGTATAGTGTCAGTGCTGGACTGGTCCCATAATCAAGAGCTGGAAAAGTTTCCTTACTTTCAGCAGCAGCAGAAGACACTGAAAGCGGCAGCGGAGCAGTCCTGAACAGAGACAACAATGGCTAAAAGCCAAAAAGACAGCCAGTAGCAGTGAGATAACATGAAGCCGGAAGACACAGAGATGTTCCTGCAGGAGGGAGAGCCAGCAACAAAACAGAGGAAAACTCAACAGAGCTGGTTTGGGGTAAGACTGTATTACTTTCCCAGAAAACCCAGAGAATTCCTGAAGAGGGGTGGACTTCTAAACCCTCAGGGACTCCCAAAATGCAGCAGCAGCGAGAGAGAGAAAGGAGCTGAAAACCGGAAGTCGTCCTGAGAGCTGAGCCAGGACGGAATGCGGAGGAGGTGGCCGTGCCCTCTGCTGCTGCTGCTTTTATCATGCTGGAGAGCTGAGAAAGAGCAAAAGAGCTTTGGTAAGACTTAACTGAAAGCTGCCTTCAGTGTTCTAACCCAAGAGGAGTGAAGATCTACAAGGAAATCCCCCGAAGGCTCGGGCTCGGGGTTGGAATTTCCACAAAGTAAGAACCAAATTTCTGACTGCCATACTTAAATCTGCTGCCTCAGGAAAATGAAGGACACTAACCAGTGCCACAAAAAACTGAAATGAAGGAACTGTGGCCTGAGAAGTGACAGAAAGACTTTTTTCTTCTTGGATTTCTATTGAAGAAAAGGAGAAATTTAATTTAATGAAAATATATATGTGGGTGTAAATAAACCTCTGTAAATATTTTCCCCTTCCCCCAATAACGAATGGTTGTGTTTTGTCTGAAAACTCTCCACATGAAGTGAAAAAGATATCAAGTCCATACCATCACTAAACCCTCTCACAGGGGCAAACTGTGGGAGGGGGGGCTTGAACGTAAAAATTAGATTCTTGGGAGTTTCAAACCACCACATTGGTAAAACACCTTGCCCTGCTGAGCCAGGAGACGGTAGCACCTAATGTTTGTTCTGTCTGTTTTGCTAGAAGAACATTGTAGAAACACTGGTTAATATTTTGTTCTGTCCTGCTTACTGGACCAAGGTTTCATTATAGAAAGAATGCTAGGAAATAGTACATAATAGACCACAAGGTAATAAATCAAGTAAACTAAATGTTTAAAGTATATATAGGAGGCCAAGAGCCAGGATTTTGCAAGCTTGAAGAATCTAGGTCACCTAACAAAGAAAGTTGAAAAGTTCAACCTCGAGGAAGACAACCCTGACGACCACTAGAAGGATGAAGGCTCGATGTCCCAGTGAAAGACTGAGCATGCACCAAAGAAGATTCTCAAAAGCTCCGCCTAGACTCCACCTAGACTCTGCCTAGTTATTAATATGCGTGTCAGAAGGTGTAACTGTGTACCTAAAACATATAAAATGGCTTGTTTTGCACTTTTGGGTGGAGCGAGTCCGTGCAGTGCGAACTGCCTTACTCCCAACGTTGCAATAAACCAATACCTTGCTGCTTAAAGATGCAAAGTCTCCGAGCAGTTCTTTTATTCCGAAGTTTGTCGGCATCACAAGATGCTGACAGACTGTTGGGCACCAGGGTATCAACTTTCCTGGGGTACTGACCAGCAAAAAACCAAACTCCCACCTTTCACATGACAGTGTCCATCAACACTTACATATAATATTTGAGAAGTGAATTAGTCTAAACTCTGTTAATATTTATTTAATTATTTAATTATAACAAGTTTAACAAGATTGTTAACAACTTAGAAATTAAGAAACTTCAGGTGGAAGTGTGGAAAAGAAACAGCTTTTTATTAACAAAATCTGAATAAACAACAAATGGTGCAATCAAAAACTTTCAGAAGAAACAAAACAAAGTCCCAATTCCCCAGGTGGGGGGGAGAAACCCGCGGCAACCTGAGGAGGGGTGAGGGGGAAAGCAGGACTGTCCCGGCAGTTCAACGGCTGCTCTCAGCCAGGTGTGCTCACAGCCAGCACTGGAAAAAAAAAGTCCTTTTTCCCACAGGCAGTCGGAAGGCAGAATACCTCGCTCTGAGATCCGTCGGTCTCGGTCGTTTTCCGCGAGGTGTCCCGAGGGGAAAAAAAACTTCCTCTCAGGAAAAGAAAAGGAGGCGGCCGAAACCAGGTTCCCCACTCTGTCCCCAAAAACCCCGGACCAACAGGCTCCCAGCCAGCCCCGTGGCCACCGTGCTTCCCGAGAGCGCTCACCCTCCCCCCCGCTCCCGCACTACCCAGCGCGTGCGGCTTTGCTTCCCGCATCCTGGAAGAAACAGATGGGGGGGGAGGACACTGGGAAAAAATTCCAACATCTCTTTGCAAACCTATGCCAGTGCTGACACATTTTTCACAGTGAGAATTGCTGTCTTTACTAGTGAGAGCTGGTCCTTTGGATTTCTATGTCATACTGCAAAGGTCACAGCAAACAAATGGCTCAGATTGTTTAAGGGCAAACAAATTCAATTCTTCTGGGGCTCTCACAAAGAGCTAATCCAACACTAAGCACCCATTTGAATTCCAACACCTTGAAAACAAAAATCGTTTGATCAGTATGTAGGTCTTATGCGAAGCACACAGCTTTGCACACAAAGTGAAGTGCCCTGTGTCTGCTGCTGTCCACCACTGCACACAACAGGGCACTGGGAAACCAATTACCCTGTCATTCTTCAGCAGTAATCAGTCCCCTCCTTTGGTCACTTCATTACCTCAGCAGCTCTCTCCCTTGTTCCTCTTACTGCATTTAACCGAATGAACCAGAACACCAATTTCCAAGGAATCAATTATATGTGTTCTTCCTTGAATTAAAGCATTTATGTCAATTCTATTATGAATCTCTCTCCACCCAGAATCTGGGACCAGAAATAGAAGTCAACTCCATAAATTAGAGTTTGGGAATGTGTCACTAACTTTTTCTCAGAAAATTACAAATTCACAATCTTTCCAGAGAAACATAAGTTTCAACCAAACTTCTATGAAAAGGTTCTCATGTCTTGATGGATAAGACAAAAGGCTGTCAGTAGTGGTACCTCAGGTGTCTGTGAGGCTACCGTATACCAGGCTGTATGGGGACAAATTTTTAATGCCATCTAATTTACCTAATGGAATTACACGTCCTGTTTTGTTGGTTTTTTTTTAGTTTCTTACTGGTTTTCATTTCTTTAAATGCAGAGTTAAAGTTAGACAAGCAGAAACAAATATAAAGTATATTTTAAAAAGGAATCTAAAAGTTGCTCTTTATTGTGAGATACTGACCCAAAAATTTGTACACATTGACAACAACAAAAGTACATTATTAGCTTATAGGGGGTGTCTGCACACATGAAACAGTCATCATGCAGATGTTCCTCTCAAGCAACTCACACACCAAACCTTTGGTAAAAGAAGCCTGCAAGCAGAACTGGCAACACAACAGGTGATATCAAAAACACTGTTATGATTAAAAACATTGCTGTGATGCCAAGAGAGCCTGATAAGGTTACATACCCAGACGGGTGTACAATTACATGCCAACCTCTCTCAAACACCAGGCTGACAAGCTTCTGCAGAAATTTTTTGTTGCCAGCTAGATTTGTTCTTTGCTGGTAGCCATGCTTCTGCACACAGGGCCACTAAGACAACCAGAGGGATGAAACACTTCTCCTACAAGGAAATGTTGAGAGAATTGGGATTGTTCAGCCTGAAGAAGAGAAGGTTCCAAGGTGATCTAATTGTGGCTTTCCAGTACCTGAAGGGAGCCTACAAGAGAGCTGGAGAGGGACTTTGAGCAAGGTCCTGGAGTGACAGAACAAGGGGGAATGGCTTCACATTTGCAGAAAGCAAGATATTACAATCTAGGAAAAAATTCTTTGCGAGGGTGATAAGGCATTGGTTGCTCTGGTTGCCCAGAAAAGCTGTAGCTGCCTCAGCCCTAGAAGTGTCCAAGGCCACGTTGGACGGGGCCTGGAGCAACCTGGGATAGTGGAAGATGTCCCTGCCCATAGCAAGAAGCTGAAACTGGATGGTCTTCAAGGTCCTTTTCACGGCAAATAATTTGGTGATTCCATTTCTCCCTAGTGGCTTGCCGGCCTGGGTGCCAGCGCCTGCCTCGGGTGCGGCCAGAGCCCCTCACTCCGCTGCCGTGGCTGCCCCGGGAGGGCCTGGGGGCTCCCCCAGCCCCGCGCGCTGCCCGCGGCAGCTCCTTTACATGACCCGCCCCGCCCCTTCCCGTCCACGCCCAATCGCCGCCGTCGCGCGCGGGGCTTCCGCATGCGCGCGCCCCCCCGACAGCCAATGGCAGGCGGCGGCAGCGCCCCCCCTGCCATGCGGAGATAGAGCGGCGCGAGCAGCGGCCCCACCGACGAGCCCCCTCGGCCCCGCAGCCCCGCAGCCCCCCGGCCCCACAGCCCCCCGATCCCGCAGCCCTCAGGGCCGCCCGTCATGGTCCGTCCTCGCCCCGCCCCGACGGGCCCGGGCCCGCCCTCCCACTCACCCGCCACGGGCACGGGCAGCCCGGTCCCGCTGGCTGGAGACGCCGCTGGGCTGCGGCGGAGACCGGGGCGGCGGCGGCTTCCTCGCGAGCCCTCGGTGCTGTCGGGGCGGCGGGCGCCGCGCGGCCCCACTCCTCCCGCGGTGTCGGGCCGAGCCCAGCACCGCTCCGGGCGGGGGAGGGTTGCTCGCGCAGCCGCAGCGGCGCAGACGCTCGCGGGGGCCGCTGGGAGCCGCAGTCCCGGGGCCGGAGCTTCCGCCGGGCCCGGCGCGGGGGCCTTGGCGGGGCCCGGCCGGCGCTGCCCTTCCCTGCCTCGGGGGGCTCTGCCCACAGCACACTTCTCCTCGGGGAACGAGGAGGGTCCCGGGGCCTCACCATCGGCCTCCCTCCACACGGATCGGCCGCGCTGTACACCCGGAGCTGCTCCAAGCCCTGCAGAAAAAACGCTGGCGCTAGCGACAGCAGCCACCACCAGCAGAAAGCCTGATTTTGGTTTAATCAGCAACTTGACAGCAAAGCAGTCTTTTATTTCAATTACAAAGGCGTTAAGCATAATGCATCCCATCTACAAGATCCTTTTTCTTGGCTAGAAACAGACAAATATTTTGTCTGACATCACTATTACTTTCCTTTGAATTTAGGTTCAGTGTGGTAAATGTGGATGGAAAGTTTTCTATTCAAAGGAAAATACTGCATTTCAGAATTTGATCCCAATGATGCCTCAGAGCTTTTTTTTGATTTTTAAATTTTTATAGATTTTAGAAGTAGATGTGTAGTGAATGTAGATTTTAATGTAGCTGTATTATATCCCTTACCCTGTAGCACAATGTTTACACGTACCCAACCCTTCTACCCTATTTCATATCAATCCCTCTAAAATTCCGTTAGCATGTTTAGTCTTCTTTTCAAGGTAGAATTGTAGAAAAACACCCTAAAGCCTGGACCAGAAGATATCACACAGACACAGCAACCTTCAAGCCCAGAACTTTGGAGGAACTCCAAGGACTGTAGGTGTAATGAGTGAGTAATGATGAAATAAACAATTTGCTCATCAAATTATATCTTAAATTAATATACTTTATACTGATATAGTTAAAGCTCCGCTTAGGCTGAAAAATCATAAGTTGCAGAATAGTTAACCATAATGCTGACATGACAAATTGTTATGCTTTGCTAAATGAGTATATTATATCCTGTTATTCTAAAAGTGTATTGTCTAAGTGTACTTATAAGGCAAGGAGGAGATGGATAAGGAGCAGAGGGTCAAGCACAAGGACGATAAAGAGGAACCAGGACTGCCATCTGGAAAGTCCCACATAGCAGGCCTCAAGGACAGCAGACTAATCAAACTATTGGTGGGAAGTCCCTAGCAACTAAACTGAGCCCGGGAAAGAAGGACCAAACGGAATGGAGCCCGCGAACCTAAATCCAATGAAGAGATGAGAAGTGACTGTGGGAGGGGAAATTAATAAGGGTGTAAATGTTGCTGTTTGCTTGTTGCTCTTGCGGACCATGAGCGGAGCAGAGGTCTACCCGGTCACCCAGCACGCTGTTTTGCTCATTTGCACTTTCAATAAATCTTATAATAAATTTTTACTACTTTTCAAGTTTAAATATTTTGGTTTGATTTAACCGTAACAGTAGGTGCTGCGAAGAAGACAAAAATGAGGAAGTAGGGGTCCCAAACACCCCCAGAACCAATTCCCAAAGGGGTGTGTCGGGGGGCAGAACGGGGCAGAACCAGGGGTGGACAAATCTGGAATTGGATGGATCTTATTATAAAATCATAGAGCCACTGTCTGGGCGTGCGCACATGGTATATATTCCTCTAGGCCTATAGACTCATTAAAGGACCTACTTTCTTTTAAATTGGCCTGGAGTCTTTTTCTCCATGGTCTTTTAGGCAACACCAATGAAATGCTATTAAAAACAATTAGTTTTTAAATCAAACTATGATTTTCATAAACATCAACATTTTGTCTATAGTGTTTATAGTGTGTATAGGACTTAAAATGTTCATAAAAGCACTAACTGTATTTTCAAAACGTTCATAGTGTGTTTAGAGTTTGTCAAGAGTAACCACCACACACTACAACTTCAAGTAAATCTCGTTTGTAAAAGAAATAGAAGTGTGCTCAGTTGAAAGCATTCAGATTCCTCCTAGTGGTAATAAATAGCAATAAATACATCTAGGGAATAAATCTCAGAAGCTGGGAAAGGGCCTTGCAGGAGATGTTGTGGTACATTCCTGTACCATCACTGTTGAGGCTGTGGACTTCGTGCAAAACAAATGCTGAGCTGCAAACACTAATCAGAATCCCCTAGCAAGCAATCTGAGTGAGAGCAAACAATCTGAGTGAATCAAGATGTCCTGGCTCTTTTAGTTCCTTGCTGGTGTTCAATTGGACATCACTCTTCTCATAATTTACATAGTGAGAGACAGAAGCATTCTGCAGTGGCCTATAAAAACAAACACCTCCAAAAAAATTCCCAAACCCCAACACCAAAACACTCCAAAACCCCCAAAAGATTAAAAAAAGCCATCCCCTACTGATTGCCACCCTAACCTAAACCAGGAGATTTTGCCCTGCAGCACTTGGGTGGTTCCTTTTTGCAGATTCTGGGTAGGGAAAGGCATAATGCTGGTGAAAAACTTCAGCACAAGGTACACCAAATCTTTCTAAGCAACCACAAACATTTTCTACATCAATTTGCCAGTTCCCTTTGCTGTTTAGATGGCATTTTTAGTGGAAAGTATCCATAACTTCATGCTCCACCATAACTTCATGCTGCCATCTTCCAGCTGCACCTTACTGCACACACAGCCTGTCCTGGCCATTTCATATAGATTTAGATATCCTAAGTACACTCTGCCCAGAAGTTGCTCAAGCAAATCCTTCTGGAAGGCAGTAGGAGTTTACCTGCCTAAGAAATGGAAGCTCACTGCCAGGATATCAATGGGAGGCTGTGTCCAGACCGTGTTCTGCAGGCATGGATCGTTCTGGGGGCAGAGAAGATGCCTTTTGGTTCCACAGCATGATGCCATGATTTATTTTGAGTCATACCTGGCAGCTGCTTCTTGCTGGTAGGGCCATTGTTGCTACCACGTGGTGTGAGAGACTGAAATGTTACAGTTAATGGCTTAAACATTGTTAAAATCACCAAAGGATTTTTGTTCACTGTAGCAAAATGTGCAAAGAAGCAACTGCTCATTTGTGACCACTGAAGCCCATCCCTCCCCGCATATGCTTCCTGACAGGAACTTGACTGTGAATTAAGCCACCTGATGGGAACTTGAGATAAGATAAACATGGTACTATTGTCCAAATATCTCAGGTCTAAGGGGAAGTAAACAAGCCTGAGGGGAGAAGAATGTGTCCACAGAGAAAGCCATCAGCAAATCTGCAGATGACACCAAGATGGGGGGGAGTGTCAATCAGCTGGAAGGCAGGAGGGCTGTGCAGAAGGACCTGGACAGACTGGAGAGTTGGGCTGATTCCAACGGGATGAGGTTCAACAAGGCCAAGTGCCGGGTCCTGCACTTTGGCCACAACAATCCCCTCCAGTGCTACAGGCTGGGACAGATTGACTGGAGAGCAGCCAGGCAGGAAGGGACCTGAGAGTCGGGATTGACAGGAAGCTGAACAGGAGCCAGAGTGTGCCCAGGTGGCCAAGAAGGCCAATGGCATCCTGGCCTGGATCAGGAACAGTGTGGCAGCAGGAGCAGGGAAGTGATTCTTCCCCTGGACTCAGCGCTGGTGAGGCCACCCCTGGAGTGCTGTGTCCAGTTCTGGGCCCCTCAGTTCAGGAAGGACATGGAGGGGCTGGAGCAGGTCCAGAGAAGAGCAGCAAGACTGGTGAAGGGACTGGAGCACAAGTGCTGTGAGGAGAGGCTGAGGGAGCTGGGGTTGTTTAGCCTGGAGAAGAGGAGGCTCAGGGGAGACTTCCTCACTCTCTACAACTACTTGACAGGAGGTTGTAGCCAGGTGGGGATTGGTTTCTTCTTCCAGGCAACTATCAGTAAGACAAGAGGGCATGGTCCTTAAGCTCTGCCAGGGGAGGTTTAGGTTGGATATTAGGAAGAAATTCTTTCCAGAGAGGGTAATCAGGTATTGGAATGGGCTGCCCAGGGAAGTGGTGGATTCTCTGTCCCTAGAGGTTTTTAAGATGAGACTAGGTGTGGCATCAGTGCCATGGTCCGGTAACCACAGTGGTAGTGGATCAGGGGTCGGACTTGATGATCTCAGAGGTCCTTTCCAACCCATGTGATTCTAAGATTCTAAGATCCCATTCTCAGCAGCTATGTTGACAATAAGCTCTGGCTGGATTGGCGGGGGCGTAAAGCCCTAATCCACAGACTCATTTGTTGAGGTGAGGTTTGCACTACCTGAGGGGGAGGGTCACATCCTTTAAGTTGGAATGGTGCTCTTTATAAAGGTAATTGTCCTCTGCTCAATTATAAAACTTCCCCTCCTCCGCCCCAGGAAGGTCTGATAGGGCATTGTGAGAGCCAGCTGTCATGTCTTAGAAGGTGTCCTAAACCATCAAGACCCCCTGAGGCCTTCCACCAGCCTTCCTACACCTGATCCAAAAGTGTTGCAACAGATCCAGAGTTTGTTGCAAGAGACAGTGTAAAAGTTCCCCCCCACCCACAGGGGAGGTACTATGGTGTTCCCACCTAGCCTGAGTGCATTTTAACCCATGAAACTTTGTGTTCCATGGGCTTTCCCCTCCACGCCAGGATCCAGGCTGTAACCATCACATCTACCAACAGACATCAAAGTTACAACAATCAAGTGACATCGCAAGTTCCAAGGGTGGTGAATGTACACCTTTCTACTCTTATGCTTTCTTTTTCTTTCTTCTCCTTTATATATTTTCTTAAGTAATATTTTTATGCTTTCATATTGCTATATTACTAGAGATAATAATAACCAAAACAGCTACATACCTGCTCTCCATTGCAACCAAATTGTTCTAAAATAAACACTACACATATATGTATTTACAAACACTGATCATTCAGGGTCATCTCACTAATCCACCTCTAGAGATCTGTTAGTAAGAGCCTGGGTTACCCTTCTCTTGTGAGGTGGGCCATAACACCTGGGTCCTCAGAAGAGTGGACATTTGGTATTCTCTGGGTCAGGATTCTCCCCACTCTTCTGTATCCCTCTCTATGACTTTCTCCAGCCACATGAAGCTATGAAGTCAGACTGCAGAGTCTGCAAGCTCTAAGAAAATCTATCAGACCCTCAGAGCACAGGGTTCATAGTTCCTTGCTGTGCACTGCTCCTTTTATATTTAGATATAATCTCTTTCCTTCTCAAAAATTATTTTTTTTAATAACAGCTCCCAAACCAGTGTAGCTTCAATTCAGCCCAGGAACAGTAACGTGCTCTATGTGTCACAGCACAGCAGTGATGACAGATCGGAACAACACTATAGAGATCCATATTTTTCCTGCACACAGACCAATATAAGCTTATTTTATGCTCCTTTACCCGTTTTCCTTTGCTCTAGTTGTCTAGATTTTTTTGTGGTTTTCTTTCACTATGGTTTTTTTTTTCTGTTAAATAGTAAATAAAGGCATCCTGTATTTTTACTTTGAATAAGGCTGCTGAACACATGGGCAGTGCAAATATTTGTCTAGGAAAAGCACAAGCACTGTTTTCCTCCTCTCATTTATTGCTCTGTCCTCAGTTAAGCATGTTCTGGGGAGTTTAGCAAGGAATGTTTACTAGAATGTCTTGGTTCCATGTACCCCCCCACTGATATGTTAGATCAAGTGATCAAGAACCTTCTATTACCATCCTTTTTAATGACAATATAAAGTCTATAGAGCAGACAAGAATTCTACATTGGTTTGTGAACTCTTCCAAAAGAAGAGGGAAGCATTTAAAAAAATAATTCACCATTTGCGACAGAGTGTTACAATGACAATAAATATGCATTTTTCCAAAGATCAGAATAAAACCTCCCAACTTAACATGCTATCCAAAATTGCAGGTGCTAGCAGCAGGTCACCCCTAAATGCATTTTCTTCCATCACAAAAGTTTGAAAATCCAGCAAATCTGTGTGGTGAGATGCTTCAATAAGCACAGTGGTTAACATGGACATTAAAAGCATCCATGGCTGCTGAGTAATTATTCATGTCTGAACAGTTGCTGCCCTTGCAGGCTTGTACAGACACTGATGTAGAAGCTTGTGCTTCCCAAATTTTCCTGCCAGCCACACCAGCCAGGGACCAAGTGTCTCTAAAATGAAAGCTGAGAGTGTTGTACACAAGATGGCACAGAGGGAGAGGTGCCAGCATGCCACCAGATACCCTGGCCCTGCTCCAGCCCAGTGCCAGGCTTACATGGCCTGGTGGAGAGTCCTGGGCAGCAGACAGGACAACATGAGCAAAAGAGAAATGCAATAGCTCAGGTCCAGAGCTAATGCACTGCAAGTTCATTCAATGATACAGAAGCCAGCAGTGCTTGTGCCTCATATGTTCAGCCAGTCCCTCAAATAAACTTACATTGCTTTTGGCTCGTAGGAGGAAATTAGATCAGGAGTTCGCCAGCAAAGCATTATCATCCAATAGAAGGTTTTTGGGTTTTTTTGGTTTGGGTTTTTCTTCCCGCTTCATGCTCCCTCCTAAGAAATCTTTGCAAGTGTGATTATGGAGCCTAGATCAAGCTGCTGACAAACAGACCAGCAATTTGGACACCACAGTAATTGATAGAAATACCCACAATGGGTGAAAAGGGTTTCTTGTACTTGTCTGCAATAAAAGAAAACAGACAATTCTATTCAATCTTTTTTTTCTGAAAGAAAGGAGTTTGGGAGCATTTTTGCTCTACATTACAGAACAATTACCTTGGCAGCTAAACTATAAAAAATACAAAAGCAAAAAAATTCAAATAAACCAATAAAAATTTTATGGAATTGCCTGTGTTCAGATTATGGTTCCAATCTTCCTAGGCACTGTCCTTCTCCCTAGGTATTCCAACATACAGGTGGTGCAGGGATGGCTGGGGACCATCAGCAAGAAGCAGGAGCAGGCTGGTTGTGATGGGATCATCTTCCAGGGTTCGGAGCTACTCAGCAGGGCTGATTGTCATCTCATCATCTACCAATCTCTCCAAGATACAACTTCTCCTAAGGGGCCAAAAGCCATCTGAAAGTGACGATGAAGGAGTTGAAAACTGCACAGCAACAAGCAGCCAGTGGTCCTCACAGGTTGCCCAGGACATGCAAGGGAGTGCTCTGCCCTGCGCATCTTGGTGGCGAGAAGTCCAAACCAGAATCAGTTTTCCTCAGCTGCAGAGCTGGGTATTTTTTTGTGCAAACTAACCATTCAGGAATCTTCATTGAGTGAGAGCATGTTTGTCCACATCCATCACCATCCTTCCCAGAGAGTTGATGTTCCTGGGAAGGTCCCCTGGCAGCACCAGCACAAGCAGTGTGTCAGAACTCTGCACAGGAGCTTTCTCATACATCAGTGCTGTCCTCTGCAGGGGCTTCCCGAGGCAAACACCAGGCCACCTTAGTTATTTTTGGCTGAACACCATCAACTGTCACTGTTCCTTATATGCCTGCAGATCTATTAGCATGATGCCTCAGAACTTTTTGGGGTTTTTTAACTTTTGTAGATTTTAGAAGTAGTTCTGTAGTGAATGTAGATTTTAATGTAGCTGTATTATATCCCTTACCCTTAACATAGTAGTTACACATACCCAACTCTGTTACCTCATTCCATATCAATCCCTCTAAATTCCGTTAGCATGTTTAGTCTTCTTTTCAAGGTAGAATTGTAGAAAAACACCCTAAGGCCTGGACCAGAAGATATCACACAGACACTGACCTTCAAGCCCAGAACTCTGGAGGAACTCCAAGAATTGTGCATGCTGCGAAGAAGATGAAGATGAGGAAGAAGGGGTCCCAAAGACCCCAAACCCAATTCCCAAAATGGCATGTTGGGGGGCAGAACCAGGGCTGGACAAATCTGGGATTGGATGGACCTTATTATAAAATCATAGAACCACTGTCCAGAGGTGCACACATCCTTGGATCTCAGGCCTGAGATTAAAGGACCTACTCTCTGTATCTTATACACTAAATTGGCCTGGAGTCTTTTTTTCTCTGAGGTCTCTTAAGGCAACAGCACTTCTAAATGTAATCAGCATATTGCAACGTTATCTTCAATTATTTTGCACTCAGGTCTGTTGACATTTTGCCATGAAAAAGAAGGTTTTTTTTTTGAACTGGTTGAAACAGAAGACAGATTTACTGATGCAGACATCAGCAACATAATCAGCAACTTAAAATGAGCCATTAATGTTAGAAGAGCAACTGAAAGGAAGCTCACTACCCATAGACAAGTTGGATGCACCTCTTTCCAGCAGATTTTATAATCCTTTATAAGACCTTGAGCATGCAGTCAGCTCTCTATAGGCTGACACCAGCCAGTGTCCTAAAGCTGGAGGTTTCCAAGCTGGCAAGGTAATGTTGCACCATTAGAACAGAGAAGAAATCCTGTGCCACCACAGAGCAGAGCAGTGATGGTGCTACATGTGGGGGTTGTTTTCTTAGTTCACTTCACCTGCTTGGAAACGAGTTGTGTTGATTTAGTCAGAGAAATGTGGAAAGTGTTTTGGAGAAAACTTTGCAGCAGTACAGGAGGAGAGATTGTGATCACAGGCTACGCAACTGCAGCCACTTCTAGGGGCTTTCCCAGGATGGGCCATGCCCTAAGTGCAGCAGCCCCTCACTGGTGGGTGATGCTGGATTGCAGCCAGTTGCACAGATGACTCCCTGACCCTCAATGAACCATTGCCAGCACCCTTTCTCTCCTCCTTTTTGTCTTAAAAAGCTCCTGCCCACGCCCTTCTCAGAGTGGTATTAGTGTGCAGGTTAATGAGGAGCCTCATTACCCTCCAGTGACCATGCAGCAGCTAAGGCAGGTGTCCATCCATCTTCTTTGCTACCATTTGCCATTAGCAGGACAGGGCAAAGCAGCAGAGCTGCCTCCTCCCTGAGCCGCTGGTGGCAGCGGATGTGCCACAGCCCTGTGTCTCCAAATCTGGTGGCAGTGATGAGATCCCAGCCTCTATCATGAGGACTGTGAAACCATTTTAGTAAGACAAATGGTCTTGCCGGGGATGGCATGTCCCTTCTAGGAATGCCCATTTCATAATCTTATTGGGAAAAATACTAATAAATAAATTTCATGATGCCTCATGGAGCTTCATTCCACTTAAACATCACCCCTCAAAAAACCCCGCTCATGAAAAGTCTTTGCATGAGAATGCTCCAGTTCAGTTCAGCTACATCAACCTGCCTTTATACCCCATAGACCTGTAAATCTGAGTGTGAGACAGCTCTGCAATACATTCATTTTACAAAAGACTTAGATACTCCACTGGCAGCTTCTCCATGAATTACAGCACTGCAACTCCATCCCTCAATTGACCCCAGAGCCTCCAGTGTCACTGCTACCCACCAGCTCTCCCTGTCCAGCAGCACAGGCACATAGTAGAGTTCCTTTCTCTGGATTAGGTAATCCTAATCAATAGAATTAACAGTCTAAACTGAGCGGTGTTTGAGCCATTAACAGGAGAACATAATTCGAGAAATGGCAAAGCACAAGTTATATACTAGTTATATGGGAGATAAATATATATATATATACACCCAAGTTTTGCAAATATATATATATATATGCAAAAAGTTATGTGGGGAAGCAAAGCCATTGTCTGAAGGTCACACAACTTGCAGACACATGAAATAAATGAAAGTCACTGTGCCGTCAAGCAGCTGCCACTCCTTGGAAAGGCTCCGGTGTGCACTGTGCCGATGAAAGACCCTGCACAGAAACCAGTACTTCTCACTGGGACCGCAGAAATGGTATGGAAAAACATCCACCAGGCTTTCCTCCACCTTGCATCGTCTGGCACTGGCATACAATGGGCTTTAAACCCTGCCATGGCCAGGCAGGCAGATGGGGGTTGACCTGGAGGGCAGCACTGAGCCCTGGCTGGAGCTGCCCAGGAGCTCCTGAGGCAGTCAAGCTGTGGCACCACTGAGACAAAGCCTCCCACAACACCTGAGCCTCTATTCCATTAGCTTTAGCCTTGGATAAGGAACTTGCTCTAAGCTGTGTAGGCTACAAATGACTACAGGTAATGTCTATGAAGTCATGCTGCTTTGTGAGTAGCTGGAAGGGGCTGGATACTGCGGGGAGGAGTGGATTGCGATGACTGCTGGGAAACAGTTCGAAACTTGGTTGTAGCTCAGACCAAGTCTTACTTTGGCATTAGCTGAACTCCTCAAAAGTATAAATATAAATAAAAATTAAAAAATAATAAAAAAACCAAAAACCAAAAACCAACCAACCAAACAAAAAAAACACACAAAAAGGAAGCAAGATCTTGCACTTCAGTGCATTATTAGTTTCCCAGCCTTGCTGTAGTGTCAGGAGAAGGTGGTTTCTGAAGGCACCCACCAGCCGTGCTGTCTGCTGAGCTGCATCCCACAACCCAGAATTGCTCCGGGCTTCGCAAAGGGATTCCTCTCAAATGCCTTCAGGCTTCTGAATAAAAGCACAGATGCTGTTTATACTGTTCTCTAGCATCTCGGTGCACTATATCTTTAAAAAATGATTTGAATCAAAGCTCTCATTCTTTAATTAAACTTCATTTAGCTGCCATCTGTCTTGGATCAAAATGGCTTCATGTTTTGCAACTCTTAATGAAGATTGTTATTGGATTTGTAAACACATAAGCAACACAAAACCCCCAAAAAACATCAAAGGCTTTGAAAAGTAATAAATGAGAAACACAGCGGAAGTGTTAAGATCTGCATTTTCACTCATCTAATTGTAATGGAGTGGCTCCCATTCAGCAGATAATCGCAATATACACAAAAAACAAGTGCCACTCTGCCACTGCAGGATCAAGATTAGGGAAGCTGTAAGAATTACAGCTGAGGGAAGCCAGTAATAAAGTAAATGATCTATCATTTTTCCAAAGTGGGAAGGGTTAGCGCTCCTAGGTCACAAGTAAACACAGGCACCAGGGCAAGAGTTTCCCACTTCAGCCATAGAAAATGGAAGTGGATGTTGTGGCCCTTAAACTACTCAAAATTACAGCAGGAATCACTGGTATTCAGTCCGCAAAATATATCTGTTATAAGAACCCAGCAGCCTCAAAACCCAGCCAGGGGAACCTGGAGGTGCTAGGCGGATGCAGGGCTCCCTGGCTTAGCATACAGGGCAGGGCACAAGCTGCCTATTAGAAAGTGGGGCTTGGGGATATGCAGAGCTCCATATCATGGATCAGGAAACTTAGGGAAGAAAATCTGAGCCCAGAGCTTTGGCTTAGCCCGTGCCGGAGTGGCACAGCCAGCCTTCCTCTGCCCCATCTTGCTCACCAGACTCCAAGCTGAGGATGCTGAGGATGCCAGCAGGAGAAGAGTCTCCTTGGTCAGTTTCCACCCCCCTCAACCATTTACAGCCTTTATGGTTACATTCAGCTCTCTGAATCAAATCATTAGTTCCCAGCACAGCTCCCATTCTCTAATTTAACTCCATAGCCTGCATTCACCCCTGCCTTTTGGCAGCATCATTAGGGCCTGTGTGAGCACAGTGCTTCAGCCCCACCCCGCCAAGAGCCTCTGCTTGAGGGACGCTGGGATGGGCAGCCTCCAACATCCCCATCATTACTGATCTCCACAACTGCCTTTGGTGCTCTGGCATCAGACCTTTACGTTCTTCACAGAAAAAAAAATCAAAATATAATGAGCGTGCTCTCTTAGGTGACACCGACTCAGTGGGATCTGACCTGTGAATAAGCCCCTTTCAGACATTTGGGAAGAGAAAAATGTATTTTTACCTCTGAATCATGTTTCTTTGTTTCCTAATTGGAGATGCTGCAGGTTTGAGCATCAGGCAGAAACAAGACTCAGATTTTAATGCCAACTGCTCAGATGTCAAACTGTATTTATAATTGGGGTCACTAATACAGGCTTTGCCACCTTTGTGCACTATCCTACATTTGTTTCGGATTTTGTTTATCTCATGTGATCGTTTACATCTAACTGTAGAGCAAATGCAATTCCAGAGCCAGGAAATAAAACTGCAGCTGTCTTGAAACACTTCTACTCACCATCAAATAACACTTCTATCAACTGTCCGAATCTCTTCTGTGGCCTTAAGAGACATGGACTCAAGCAGACCAAAAACATGTAAAACAAATAAAGCATGGCATTGCACTCAGAAAAACTGTAATGAGTGACTTTGATCCTGCGTCCACCACAGTCCACCCGCTGGCAGACCACAGCTGCTGCTGTCATGGCAGGTTTGCTCTGTGACAAGGCTCTGACCCATCCTGCATCCTGGAGGGACACCCAGCAATGGTCACCCCCCCCCAGTGATGCCACGTATTGCTGCTTGGGATGACTCCAAAGTTACAATCCTCTGGTGGCTCATGCTGAGCTGCATTTAACTACACTCAAGCCAGGATGCTTCTTCTTGTTGGTTTCTTATGCCAGGATTAGTTCCCACCGTGTCTCACCTGTGCATGGCTCTCAGCAGGCATAAAGCACAAATTAAAAATGTGCAATGGTTAGTAACAGCAGTCAGGGCCATTTGCTTCTGCTGCCAAACTCCAGAGGTGGAATATACAAGGCAGAAATTTCAAATAATATCCCTCAATTTATTGCCTTGTTTCTTATATGGGGCAAAGTGGCCCAGGGTGTGTGGAGGAGCCCAGGGGTTTCCCCAGATGCCCTCAGCATTGCCACTTGCAGTGGCCAAGCAATTTGGAACCTGTGCAGCCTCAGCAGGATCAGCCTGGAGAGAAGGAAGCGCAGGGGGGACCTTCTTGCTCTATACAACTACTTAGAAGGACAACTACCTAGCCAGGTGGGGGTCGGTCTCTTCTCCCAGGTAACAAAAGGAAATGGCCTCAGGTTGCACCAGGGGAGGTTTAGATTGCATGTTATGGAAAAGTCTTCACCAAAAGGGAGGTCAGGCATTGGAACAGGCTGTCCAGGGAAGTGCAAGAGTCACCATCCCTGGAAGTGCGAGAGTCACCATCATGCCACTCAAATCCCATTCAAATCCATGTGGATGTGGTTCATAGGGATGTGGTTTAGTGGCAAACATGGCAGAGCTGGGTTAATGGTTGGACTCGATCTTAAAGGTCTTTTCCAAATGAAACAATTCTGTGATTCTATTGAAGGAGCTTCCTCCTCCATAAGGCATAAAAGCCTCCCAGAAAGCCACAGAGCCGTAGAATGATAATCATAAAATCATAAATAGTGAAGGACTTCAATGGATGAAAATCTTTTCCTGGTTTAGACTCTGGTTAAACTCATGCAACCCAATGCTTCTGTGCCTTTCCAAGACCTGGGATGGCAGGAGGCTGGAAGGGAAGGCTTGGGAGGACCTCACCTCTTGGGAGGCCTGAAACCTCCTTCCTTCTTAATGCAAATGCACTTCAGCTCCAGAGCCGACAGGACTCATGAGTGCAGGTGCCTGGTGTTCAGCAGGGCTGGTTCCCTCTCCTCTGTCACCACTGCAGTTCGGTACCACTCCTCTGGCAGCTCTGTACATGGATTTTTACAACTTTGATTTAAATTAAATGAAGCATTAAAACATTTCAGACCTCTTGACTTCAAGCACTGGTGACACTACGGATTTACTTAGCAGCCAAAGCCTGACAAGGTCTGTCCAGGGGTGCCCTTCTGCCCTTACTCTTACCTATAAATGCTAATTATCAATACTATATGTAATAAAATAAGTACTTTTAAGAGCAAGGCAACACTTTTTATTTTTATTTAAAAAGGCCTTGATGGCAGGAATATAGTGTAAAAATCATTGGAAAAACTAAAAGGCATTGATACATATTGGAATATACACTTTTTACATAAATTACATTTATTTATTTATTTATTTATTTATTTTCTCATTTGAGGTTCTTATTCGGTATTGAGGTCTAATAGTTAATAGGTCCTGGGATCTGGACGTTTAGACCACCATAGTCTAACATGTACATGTTCATGGGCCATTGCTGAAAGAGAGGGAGAGAAAAAGAAGGCAAAAGTCTCTGTTAGGACACAACACAAAACCATGCATACATCAAACCTCTGACATGTTTCGACACCAGCTGTTGCTCCCACTTTCCAAGGAGAGGAGAAGAACCAACCCCAAATCAAAACACCATTGGCAAACTTGACAAAAAAACTTCTAAATTTGTATTTCTCTTGCTCTTTTGGGGGGGAGTTTTATTTTGTATCATCCACAACCAAAGCCAAGCCCTGAGGGAGTGCAGCTGTATGCATCTCCCTGATTTGTTTCCTATTTTTGTGGGTTTGTGGCATGCTGAAGCTCTGCATCACTCCCAGGACCGAGCTGGAGGTACACCCGGCACAGCTCAGATCATGGGGAACCACTGGGTCCTGCCAAGAGGTGCTACAGGCCCGAGACGATGCAACCAGCATCTGTGTTTTAACCCAGTGGGGTGGGAGAATTTGCTCGAGTCTGTGTGCAGCTCACGTGTGGCTCCCACTAAAGCTGAGCACCCCCATGGCACCCAGCAGGGATGTGGGAGAGCCCCAAGCGGTGGCAGACGCTTTGGTCTGCTGACCTCCCCCAGAGAAACCCAGCAGGAAAAGGCAGCCCCACAGGTGTGTCCCCTTCTTTGCCAAACCTGCTTGTGCCATTTTACATCACACTTAATAGTGTTTGTCAGGCAGAGGGAGGTGGTGACGGTTCGAGAACAAAGAGCAGCATCCAGAAGCAGAAAGATAGGTAGGCAGTAACCCCCCTAATATTTGGAAGGCTTTACCACAAGTGAGATCTGATTTGTTGATGATGTAGACTCCATATTGGAAGAGGAGGAAGAGGAAGACGAGGAAGAGGAAGATACCAAGTTTCCTTCAGAGATCCTCTTCCGCTTCCGTTTGGGAACACTGATGTCTTTCTCTGCAAGGAGAGAGGAAAGGCGTGAGGTGTCCAAGCCCTGCAAGTGGCCCCAGCAATCTGCTCAGCCTCCATGATCTGGCACAGAGCTGCCAGCTTTCCTCACATTGAAGGCATGCTCTTGCTTGCCAGATCTCCCTTCTCTACAAAGCCACCTATTTTCATAACACTAATAGGATCATAATTTTCTCTAGGGTTGCTAATTCTGACACATTTGATTAAAACTGGCTGAGATTTATTGGGGAGGATGGGATAGAGAGAGAAACACATTCCCAGTGATCACAGAAACCTTGTTTCCTTAGAAGTTCAAGTGCTAAACAATGGATCAAATTTAACCAGTGAATAAATTGCTCATGGTGAGTAAATTGCTAATGGGAGAGAAATAATCACATCCTCCAGAATATGCTGGAAGTTTGAGACGAACAGCCCAGTCTTCCTGCAGCTCACAGAAGTGGAATCATTTAAGAGGATGGTTTGCTAATGAACAGATGCTTAGCCTACTGAGGTAGGATCTTCTCCCCAGCCGGCCCTAGGGATGTGGGAGGTTTGAACACCACCTCACAACCTCCATCCATTTTGCCTGTGTATTTTCTCTCCTGTAGAGCTGGGAAAGCCAGTTATGTCCTAGCCCTTCCCTTACCTGTTTGTTTGACCTCGGGGCAGATTTCAGCAAATGGCCTGTGGAAGAGACAATGGGTGAGTCAGGCAGATGCTGTTGTTTCACCCTGTGTGCCTGCCCATGCTGGGACACAGCCCAGACCCCAACCCTGAGCTGCCTCCTCCAACACCCCTTTGCACGGAGAGGGGACTCAGAGCATTCCCAGTGTGCCCCAGAGGGAAGCAACCTGAAAGAACTCAGCTGGGTCTCTGAGTTTCCTGCCCCCATGTCATGTCCCTTCCCAGCATGATCATCACAAATTGCACAAGAAAGAGGGGAAAAATCAGCCCTGCTAACCCTTTGCTGTGCCTACCCACAGGTGAGCACCTCCCTGCAGCACAGGACAATGTACATGGTGGCTCTGGTGGCCCTGTGGTGAGTTACCCCACTCGTGGCTGAAGAAGCAAAGACAACACTTAAAGAACAGTAACCTCCCCCATCACAAAGCTGGGGGGACTTACTGGAGCTGGTTTATAATCACCATCCGAATGCTCTCCCGTGCCTTCAAGATCTTCTCCAGCCGATGAATGTCATAGGTATTGGGATTTCTGAACGGGATATCGTCTGGCAACCCAGTAACCTCCACGGCATCAGGACTGTCCCTGATGAGTTTATAGGGCACCATGACAGGCCGGTTCAGGCCCAGAGCCTCTCCTGTAATGGTAGAGCAGAGGACAGCATACCAGCTTTACCCCAAGGGGCTCCAGACCCAACCAACTGAAGGACCAAGAGCCCCAGGGGACTTTGGGAGGCCATGGCTGCCATAATGCCTGACCTTTGCTGCAGCCACGCCCTACCCAGCTGTTTCACATCTACTTGCCCAATTTACTGTCTGCTCTATTAGCCTCCATTTAGAATTCTGCAGGAGCCTCAGGTGAGTTCAGAGCACGCCCATTGCTGCACTTGCACCAGCAGCTGGACCAGCAGCAGCAGCATGAGAGACAGCCCAGGACAGGGGGCAAATGGGAGAGATTTGCCCATTTCCACTTCCCTCTAGGGGATCACTGGGGTGGATATCACTGCCATGCCTCATCATCACATCACAATCACATCACTGTTGCCCATTTTTTTGAATCAGTTTCTCTCTTTGGCCTCCACAACATCCTATGGCAGCGAAATACCACAATTTAATTCCTTGTTGCATTAAAAGCACTTCCTTCTGTGCAATTAAACCTGCTGCTCACCTCTCCAGATACCCCTTCAGTTCCTACTTGGTGGGGAGCAGTGAACATCCCTCCCTCCTGTGCTGGTTCTTTCTGACTGTAAGAGCCTGTTCCCACCTTGTGTCTCTGCAGCCCAAAACATGAAGGTGTGAGTGGCGCCTCAGCCACATTTTTGGCTTTCCTCACAGAAAGTTGTGTCCCTGGAGCCTACCTGGCATCTTCTGCTCCATAAACAGTGCCAGGACCATGAGAAAGCAGGGATCTGCTGTGGGCTCAGCCCTCCCAAGGGTTGAATGGATAGAGATGCTCAGAGCATTGGCACCAGCCTCCTGGGGCGCTGTGCCCATAAGCTGGCACTTCCAGTGACACAAATCCACCCTCAAAGCAGCACACAGCCCTTGCTGCAAGCAGCACCCCAAAATAAACAGGATTGGGAAGGGTGAGCAGCCTTGACAAGAGGAGATGAGAAAGGACAGCAATGACATTCCCTACTGCTTTGCTATGAGTTTGGCTATTTTCCTTCTCCCTCAGGCAGTTATTTTGGGGAGGGAGGCTAGACACCACACTGAAGCTGTGGGGTGCCACTGAACTGCTGTGGCCTGGTTGTGAAGCCCTGGGGACTCAGAGGCTGAAAAATAACTGCACTTACACAAGCTGTGCCCCTATGATGGCAAGGGGCAGCCAAGAGCAGAGGCAGCCCAACCTGCAGGGTCAAGATGCAGGGTCATGCACCCTGCACTGGCTCCTACAGTCCCCCCACCCCCAGCTATTCCTGCTGCTCCTTTTCCCAAGGATGGGTGGAAGGAGAGGTTTGCTGGGTAGCACAAGGAGCCTGCAGATGGCATTTTCGAATTGGCAGTATTCTGACCTCCTTTTCCACTGCAGCTTCAGCAAACTGTTCCCCACACATGCTGCATGTCAGGATGGGGTTCCAGCCTTGCTCTCAGCCTGGCAGGCAGGGGCTGGCACAGGGCAGCACACTCAGTATCTGGCTCGTGCCAGATCAGGACATGTTAAAAATGCATCAAAGACTGACAGCAGACTGAACAAATCCTGCTTCTGTACTGCATTTTGCCATCCTCCTTCCCCTTGCCAAGGATGAGCTGTCAACAAGCAGGTCACAGTCCCACCTGCCAGAAGCAAGACACAGGGATGTTCCTGGGGAAAGGCTGTAACGTGGAGCAGCAGGATGGAACCTGCGCTGCGGCAGCTGCGGTGTGCTCAGGCTATAAATAGAGGCCTTTGGTGGAATTAATTTTAACTACAGCTGCTGTCAGCAAAACCAGGCTCCCTCTGTGATGCACGCAGGCGGAGACTCACCGTATTTTTCATTGAAAAGCTCTTTCACTTGCTCTCGGAGAATCACCTTCTCTCCGAGCCTGTTGGCATCATCCTCATCTGCAAAAGCAAGGACAGGCATGAACACACCTTGTTTCCTTCTGAGCCCCTGGAAAACTAATCCCACTGTCAAAATGCAGGCCAGTGTCCCTGTCCATCTGCCTCAGCATGGCCTGGGGACACCTCAGAGGTGCTGCTCTACCCTTGCACCCTGTGATGCCTTTCAGAGCTGTGCAAAGCAGCTCTAAAATGTTGACAGATCTCCATTTGCCATGCACTGCCATGGCTGAGAGCATTTTACGTCTACATTGAGGGGTGTATGACTAGAAAATTACTAGAAAAAATGCAAAGCAATGGATGCTCAAGCCCTCAGTGCCGTGAATGCTCCCACGAGTGACATCAAGGAACGAGAGAACACTTTTATGGTTAGACTCTTAAGTACAGTATTGTTTTATAATATGTCATATAATCAGCTTGGTTTTACTAGCTTTTTCAATTATCCTCATCATGCTAAACAGTTTCTCCTCCATTCTCTCATTTCAAATGATGTGTCTAATTCAGTAGATTTTTACCCTCAGCTATTTAGCATCCTCAGGAGGCTCCAGGACAAACAAGTGGGGTCACTACAGTCCCCTTCGATGCTTTTTTACCCCTACAGGTATAAAGCACCAAGTGAACGAACTTTATCTGCCTCTTGCTGGAGTCACCCCTCCAGTCCTGAGCCAGTTGTGATGTGCTGTGCAGGATCAGCTCAGTGGGGTCTCCTTCCCACATTCTCTCCTCCCAAAGAGAACCCTCACTGCATCCAAGGCAGGCACTGTCACCCTGGCTGGCAAGCCACTGGGTAGACATCATGGAATCCCTGAAAGGTTTGGGTTGAAAAGGACCTTAAAGACCACGCAGTTCCAACTCCCTGCCACAGGCAGGGACATCTTCCACTAGACCAGTTTGCTCTAAGCCCTGTCCAACCTGGTCTTGAACACTTCCAGGGATGGGGCAGCCACAGCTTCTTTGGGCAACCTGCCCTCACAGGGGGGAATTTCTTCCCAATATTCCATTTAACCCTGCCCTCTGCCAGTGTGAAGATATTCCCCCTTGTCCTTTCACTTGTTCAAAGTTTGTCTCCAGCTCTCTTGGAGAGAGTAGCCCTTAGGTACTGGGAAGGGCTCTAAGGTCTCCCCAGAGCCCTCTCCTCTCTAGGTGAACACCTCCAGCTCTCCCAGCCTGTTTCCATGGCAGAAGTGCTCCAGCCCTTGGGGTATCTTTGTGGCCTCCTCTGGACTCGTTTCAACAGATTCAGGTCTTTCTTGTGTTGAGGGCCACAGAGCCGGATGCAGTGCTCCAGGGGGGGTCTCACAGTGGGTTTTTATAGCATCAAGGTGAGCCCTGTAAACCCTGGCATGAGGGATCCAAGCATCCTCTGCCTCCAGTCTGAAGCTATTTAGTTTCATTTTAAGCAATCACATGATTATGATTTTTGATTATTTTGAGCACATGATTTTTGTTTTGATTTTAAGCAAACAAATGGCTGGCAGTTTTGTTTTAAACACAAGGTGAAAACCCGTCGCGAGTCCCTCAGCATGAGACTGAGCCCAGCATTCAGCACCCCTGGCAGAAACAACCCCATCCCACACCTCGGCCACTCTGCTGCTGCAGGTGCTGGAGAGAAGCTGGCACCCTTAAACCTCTGCACTCTGCTACTGCACAGTACAGCCTCAAAAAAGCCTCTTCTCCACCTGAAAAACAATTGTTTTGCCTTGATATAACTAGGAAAAAACAAAAAGACATTTCTGCAAAGAAACCCCAGGGCCAAGTTGTGCTTCAAATCCAGAAAGGGCAACAAAGCAGCTTGAATGGCATGGAACAAAAAATAAATAGAATAGATGAAACTTAAAGGTTGTCAGGGAGCTCTGATTTCAAGGTGATGCCTTCCAGCGCTGCTTCAGAGGCCGTGGCAGGCGAGCAGGGGCCAACCCTATAGGCTCCCTCTGTGACTTCCTTGTCATCGATACTCAGTTTCTGGGCTGTATATACACACCCGTGTGGATGTGTAGATGGTAGCAGACAAAGAAACACCAAAATTCAGTGTTCTCACTCATGTAATTCTCTGGGACTGAAAAATGAAGCAGCTCTTTCCTTTCCGCTCATGCCCCAAGCGATGTGAGTGCCAAAAACAAGATCCCAAGGGGTTTTTTCCACCTTGCAGTGGGCAGTACTCATGAATTCCCATCTAAGGACACAAACAAATATGAAAAACCTGGAACTGAGCATGCATAACAGAGAAGCCAAAGAGGAGGCTCTGCCCAGTGGCGCTGCTTCCTGGGGACCTGCCCCTCTGTCCCAAGTCAAGAGAGATCTCCATGTCCCTTTGACTTTACCCATTTGGATTTGGGAATTAATCAACTCAAGGAAGCCACTGCTACTCCTGAAATGTGCAGAGTCTTTCCCATCAAGCAGGTTTATCCATGCTGCTGGCTTCAGCTCTGTGTTATCTTTTTTTTTTTTCCCAAAAAGTAGCCAGTTGATTAACCTTTTTTCCCCAGTCCTACTTGCCTGAAGCCAGGAGCCCTGGCCTCCATAGGCCCTTACATCCATATGGTCACATTTTTAAAGCACCATTTGCTTTTTTCCTTGTCAGAATTTGATGTTTCTTTGAAAAACACCAAGTTACAGTTAGTAATTATTAAACTGGGCTTTAGGTGTCTGCTGTTGGACAACAGGATCCAAATCACTGCCTATTCTTCTAGTGACTCAAAAAACCCACACAAAACCAAATCCAAGGTATCCCAAGGATAAACAATGGTTCTGTGTTCATGATGGCACGTGCAGAGCCTTGATCTTGGCAGTGAAGCTGCAGCATGGCCAAGCAGGGTACCCAGTGGAGCCTTTCTCCTTCCCATGCCACCAACAGCATCCTTTGAGTGCTGCTCCAGGCAATGCCCCTCCTCCACTGGGCCACTGTGCATGGGGTAAAAACTTTCTGTTACTAAAACACGTGTCATGAAGCCTGTTTCATGAGGAAAACTGCCACTGCCCAACACATCCCACTGAGAATGTGGCTTAGATCCCTTCTGCAGCCAATCCCAGACACATCAAAGAAACACCCAGCCACGGCAGGATGCTTACAACAGCCAGGATCTGGCCCTTACTCCTAAAAGAATTCTTTCCACCTCAAGCTTCCATGGCTGCAATTCAGTTATACCCCTGTGCAAATCCAGAATAAACCTGCTGTCTTTACTGAGGCTATTCCGCAGTAACTCAGGTTTAAATGCAGTTAGAATAACCTCAACACGTGTATGTTTTTAAAATGGAGCTATAAACTTGACACCTAGACACGCAGCCAGAATTCCAGCTGGTTGCTTGCACTACAGCTGGATCTGCCTTGCCCTGCCACAGGTACAGGCAGAAGAGCTCTTCCTTACTCCTGTACATTAGTCTTCATCTTAAATACCCCAAGCCTTCATGGCTACACACCAACCTTGGCCCAGAGTATGAACTAAAGCAAAGCAAAAACCCCCCAACCCAAATCCATGCAAGCTCTCTGTTGAATGGTAAGTGGATTTTTAACAAACTAATTGCTGGGACACATGGATGAGCTGAGGAGGACATGGCAGAGTGGTTTGGCTGGAGCAGAACTGGCTCTGATGCCCAGGGACTACAGCAACAGCGCTTAGAAATGCAGAGAGAATAATAACAACAATAAAACACTGTATCATTCAGTTTGGAGTATCACAGGGAAACAGAGCAGAGAGGAAAAAAAATACCTGAAATTTGGGGGGTTTGGACATTTTCATTCCCATATTAAAACGCAAGTGCATTTCTTGTCTGCTACCATCTACGACGCATCAACTGAGCTACGTACCATTCAAGGCAGCGTACGCTTTTTCCAAGGATGTTATCCGTCTAGGGGCTACAGTGCAAGTTACCGGAAGACAAAAAAAAGAAAAGAAAGAGAAAGAAAAAGAGAGCCATGAGTGCTGCAGCTTGGTTTCTTGGTCACAAACTAAAGCAAAACCCAGGACAACTCTGTCCCTAGCAGCTTAAAACTCCTCTGGTCCTGAGGCCCCTTGGCACAGAGACACTTTCGGTAGCTAAATAACTGCTGGGTGAGCTATTTAGTGGTGAGCTGGGCTCTCCGCCTTGCAGCAGCACCTGCTTTGTTTGGAATGTGTCTGAGCCTGTGAGCATCCCTTGAGATATGCTGCACTCCTGGGCAGCTCAACGTCCACACATGCCCAGGGATGCACGGTTGAATGGCAGCATTTATGGCATGTGCCAGAGCAGCAGCGGCTGTGCTGCACGGCTGTTCCAGCACCAGAGGAGAAAAAAATCTGAGGTTAAAGCAGATGAAAAGCAAACAGGGAATTTGTGTCACTTCTGCAGCAATGGGGGAAAACAGGAGAAAGAGGAGTCCCTAAGGAGAGGCTGGTGCTTGCCACTGACTCCAAAGTGACGAGCGATATCAAAAAGAAATTAATTTCCTGGTGAAAAGCTGCAGGGACAGGGCTAGGGCCAGGATTTGCATGATGGGCAAAAGGAGGAACGAAGCAGCTCATCCCATTGAAGTCACAGCCACAGGGACAGCCAGTGGAGAAGCTGAGGCTGCAGCATCAGGGCAAGGAAGGGGCTCAGTGGGGAGGCTCTTACTGCCAAGCTGCAGTGCACTGGCACTGGCAAACTGGAGGGGATTGGGGAGAGAGCAGGAGCATGTGTCCAAATTTTCTTAACAGAGGCATAAGTAATCTGAAATAAAATACATATTCCACATTTCAAGGAGGCTCAGGAAAGCAGCCACTGCAGCACAGTGCTCTGCTGCTGCCCTGTGTGGGGGATGAGAACCCTTCGGTTCAGTGGCACCAAAGGAAGAGAAAAACATGGGGTTCTGCCCAGGGCAATTGCACGCACTGAGCTTTGGGCACAGACCTCAGACCCTCATAAGCTGGGACACTGAGCTGGGCCCTGCACCCCTGGGCTGCAGCAGGACAAATCCTGCCATAAGTGGTTGCAGCACTGCCACTCGCTGTCACACAGCAGGATCACTGAAAATAAGTGATGCTCTCTGCAGCCTGGTCTCCCAAATCGCTGGTGACAGTCTGCTTGAGTGGGCACCCTGAGGGCAGCACCCATAGCACTAAATGCTTATCACAGGGAAAGAGATGCAGATGGATTATGCTGACGCTGGGAAAGCCAAGTTAGAGTCCAAGCCAAGAGGGAACAAGGTCCTGGCATGACTTCTGTCAAGGAGGAATGGAGACAGGAGTGCAAGCAGACTGCAAGCAGTGAGGTATAGAAACATATGGCAGCATCTTTCCAATACAGATCAGAACCAGTTTAGGAAGGGCAGTACTGCATTTCCTTTGGTTGGCAGCAACTCAAAGGTTTTTGCAGCATTTGAGGGGAAGATTTCAAGACACTGTTATGAAATCATGCTGGTTAAGAAAGATAATTAAAATTTCTTGTCCTGCTAACCCACACGTGCTGAGCCTTAACCATGGGAAGCATTCCACCAGGCTCAGGGCCACAATGCTGTGAGGTATGGACCGCATCCCAAAGTGCTGGACCACAGCCAGGATGGAGCAGTACTCATCTCACCCTGTGATAAGCACCCTGAAAAATGGAGCAGGGGGTCTCTGAAAGACCCAGCAGGATATAAGGGTGGTGGGGAGCAGGAGGGAGGTAAGAGCAAAGTGAACACGAGTGTTGGGATGAGCTGGGCGATGGTGCTGCCTTCTTGAAAGTGAGAGGATGCCAAACACATAGGCAAATGGGAAAAGCAGACCAAAATTAGGGAAAGAAAAAGGTGATTGGAATCACAGACAGGCTTTGAAGCTCCACACCTACTCACACTATCTGCTTGAATTTTCACCTTCAGACTAGAAACAGTGAAAAATAATTCACCCCGGGCCTGGCTGCTCCCATGAGGGGTAAACAGGGCAGAGGGGTAAAGGGAGAGGCACACGGACCTCAAAAAGCAACCTGGTGATGGAGTAAGATGCGCTCAGCCCCATCACTGCTTTCCTGTTTTTTTTTCTTGCTAGGAGTTTCTAATGCAAGGCACATCTCATCAAAGTCTTGAGGAGGATTGTGCTCTTGTGATTAAAAAAAGATATCTAAAAAGGATGCCTGGATGTGTGTTTTTTTTAATTAAAGAACACTGCCTGCCCTACTTTATTAATTGGAGTATGGGAAATAATCTATCAGGGTGGTAGGGAGCTTGGGGAATAGGACAGATGTAGCTGGTGTACATTTTCAATCAAAGGACATAAAAATTAACATACAGAAAGATTTTTTTTATGTGTGTGCTAGACTACTTATGCTTGATATTTTTTTTCAAAGGCTCATATTAAGCCAGTTTTGTATCTCTGTGCCTCAGGAAAGAAAAAGAGAAAGATAAGCACAGTGTTTATAGCACTGGAGCTTTACCCCTTCTCACTCCTGTTAAATGGTGAAAGATCATTCTGCTTTCAAAAAGGGGTTTTGAAGGTCTTTTGCAGAGCAGAGACCAGACGTTTTTAGTAGTCCGGAGAAAAGACACTGGAAATCAAAACAAAAACCTCTGGATGCCAAGAGGATTGTGCTTCTGGGTTAAAGCCCTCAGGGGAGTCACAGAGGTGAAGTGCTGGTACCAGTGGTCTCAGGGATATTGTCCCATCTTTGAGAAGCTGCAAACCTGCACTGTGGATGGGTTTTTTTCAAAACACCAGCCTCATTCCCCCCAAAATCCACCTCCTTCTGCAAACAGCATCCCTGAAGGCACAGCACCCCCAGCTGCTTCTGCACCAGCAGCTCCCCCCATCCCCATTTCCCAATAGAGGGGAGATACCACCTCAACAGATAAACTACAGATTATCTTGAGAAGAAAGCACTGAGGTGCTCAGATCATACTGAAATCCTTTTCTCTGTTTCTGTTGCACTGAAAAAACGGGTGTCCACAAAAGAGAGAGATCCATGGTCCTGCTCTTATTGGGAATGCTCTTTGCAATGCAGGAGATGCACAACTTTAAAGCAAATTAAACCCCATAATTTAACCCAAAGGCAACTAAAATCACTCCAAAGTGATTTTTTTAAAAATTATGTTAAATTTCCCCCTTTCCTTAAAATGTGTACTTTTCATGTGATTTTTGGCCAAAGTGATCCATAAAACCCATTAATTTCCCTTACCTTTATAAAGTCACCTCCTGGGCTTTCCAGTTTTAGAGACCTCTGCAATACCATCCTGCTTGGGAGTAACTATTGCTTTCATTTTAACCCTCCTCTATGAAATAAAAGTGATTTTTATTGATTTTGTTTTAAGGCCAAGCACACTGCTGCTCATTTTACATGGCAGGGCTTCACTACACAAGACTGAGGTAAAAAGGATGCTCTTAAATTTAAATTTTTATTGAACTATGGCTAGTTGGAAATCATTCATTTTGTTAAGGCAGATGAAAAGCGATCAAAGCCAAGGCAGTGAGTGTACTACTGTGTTGCCACCATCAACTTTCGTGTAATGGCATGAAAAAGCAAATGACAGGTTAATTGCTGCCAGTGGGGATTTTTCAGGGGGGCAAAATACAAATAGCTCTTTTCTCGAGGAGATATTCCAATAGTAATCTGACTACTAGAAAATCATGATAGGTCCTGTAATTGTCTCTGAAGACTTGGCAAGTATGGGAAATAATCTATAACAAATTGAGATGTCAAGTAAGGAAAACCCCTCATCTGTGACTCCTCTTATTTAAGACCTCAGTGGGAGGAGAGAGACTGAAGCACCGAGCCTGGCAGGGATGCTGCAACCTGCCGAGTCTACTCAGGGTACCACAATACACATAATAAAATATATCTTTAGGTTTGCAGAAGGGCCAGTCCATGGGGGGAGCATTCAGCTGGAGAAGGAGAGAAAAAAATGTTGTGCGTCAAAAAGAAAATCAATTTCCTCTCCATCTCTATTTATCAGGCTGCATCTTCCAGTCAGGTAGCATGTTGAAGTATTTGCCTTCTGATGTTCTCCTTTGTTAATGGTGTGATTTGTGTCAGATCAGGGTCTCTTAATGCAATTACACTGATTATGGTTGGGGAATGGGAAGATATCTGCTGGAGGAGCAGATACATAACCATGTAATTCTGTGGAAAACAAGAGTTCTGCAAAACTCGTGTTTCACTGAGAAACTCATTTAAGGTCTAGCTACAAGTCTAAGGCCAAGGTCTGCAGAGGTCTTGAGGCATCATTGGCTGGAGCCTACACAGGGACACAGAAGGTGAACACAAAGACCATGCCTGAGTTTTTCTGACAGTTCACCTTTTGTTAGAGCTCTTTCTGCTGTTCCAAATAAGGGTATATAAATGTTTTCCTCTCTGCCATATTTGTCTTTCCTAAATTGTGCCATCGCCATGGAGGCTGGCCAAGGAAATGGAAAGCCATGAATAAAGATGACAAGGTTCTTTGCACCCAGCTGTGCTCTTCCAATAGTTGTGATTACAGACATTTAAAATCGAGACAGGTTTTTACCCACATTTCTGATGGCAGCTCTTTTTTTGGGGCAGCCTAGAAATGAGAGACAAAGCTACTGCGGGAATACACAGTGAAGGACACGGTTCTGGGATGGTGATTTGAGCAGCTGGGTATGGAGTGCATCCCAGACACCTTGTCCTCTCTTCTGCCACGACTTCCCCAGTGTATTCGCACATGAAATTCCCATAAGCTGGAGTGGGCTTTCAGTGCCACGCTGCTGCAGCCCAACATGGACCCTTGTGGTTAACCACCCCTTCCCATGACCCTCCCTTGCCACCAAACTTGCCAGCTCATTGCAATGCAGATTTATTTTAAGAAAACACTTAAGAAAGTGGGTGTTTTCTTAAATAGAAAACAGATCCCTGCCCTAGATTAGCCCTTGAAAAATGCCATCATTTCAAGGAAACAGCAGCAGTACCGATGGGTGACACTAAAGCCAGCTGTCTCAGGCAACAAATGCACCAAACAACAACAAAACTAAAGTGGGAAGCCCAGGAAAGTGAAGTTGGGACAACCTTTCTCCAGCTGATAAAATTATTGCTTGCCATCCACAGTTTACAATTCCCTGACCACCACTAAACACCTGGCAAATACATTGCTTAGACAAAAAGGCATCATCTCTTACCAGGTTTGGGGATAAGTCCTTGAAAAGGCCTGTGAAAAATAAGAAAAAAAGGAGATTTAAAATGAAATGGTACTGGGAAGCCAGCATGCCTGGACAGAACACCCTCCTATGGCCCAGGGAATGCTGGGAATCAGCTTGTCCTTCACGTGCTGTGGCATGACTCATGGGGGACCAGCAGGCGCTCTGTGGGGATGAGATCCCTGCTTGGGGCAGCATGTACCCTGTTGGTAAGAAGACAGGCAGCATGGTCCAGCAAGAGGGTGATGGAGCCACTCTTAAAAGTCCATTTTTTTCCCCATGTCACCTTAGTGTGATACACAGCTAAAGTGCTTTTCCCCTCCCACTTGTGTCCATCCCCTCTGGATGCAAAACTAAAAGGACCCCGCTATGAACAGGCAGTGCTAAAGGACTTCCCTGCACCAGCAATTATCTGCCTCATGCCTCCTAAAAAAGGGGCTGAGAGTTCTCTGCTTGCACATCAATCGCACCGAGAACCTTTTTCTCCTGATAGTGCCTGCCCCACCATCTCCCTGGGCAGCAAGTGGGAGGAAAGAGCAGGAGTGCCCATTTCATGGTCCCCTCCTTTCTGTTGACCCTAGTTGTCAACTTAATTGCTGCCTTGGGGGGCTGGAGGCACTTACAGTATTTACAGACCTGCCCCACTGAGGCTACAAAGCAGAGGCTGCATTTAGGTGGGCTCCCTCCTCTTCCCCTTCATGGGGCAGCTGACACTTCTTGCCATGTACCTCGTCACAGTGAACTTGATTTTATCAGCAACAGCTAGTATCCTCTCCAGGTTTTGTGAGCCGAAGGTGCAGGGCTTCCGGAAGGGGATCCCAGGGGGCAGTCCCTCTATAATCACTGACCCTGGATTGCTCTTGATCCGCTTGTATGGCACTTGCACAGGGTATTTAATCCCCAAGGCCTCACCTGGGAGAGAAGAGAGTAGTAAGTAAGCAGTGAGTGTGTGGGATGCCAGGGATACCATTTCTGCCGAGGCTCTGGCTCCATCCCTACCTCACCAAGGCACGGAACAACGTGGGCTGACCTGCTTGAGGCACGAGGTCAGCATTAGATCAAGGACCAACATTTTCAGGCTGCCTCCATGATGGCAGTAGAGGGATCCCAAGACAGGCACACATGGGCAGCAGAGCTAGTGGGGCCGAAGAGAGGTATCGTCCTGCACAATGATGACCATGTACTGCAGTGGGAAGGATGGAAAGCTGCTGCTCTTTGCTCTGGGACATTATTTGGAGATAACTCCATAGGCATGTTCCCTATCTAAGGTAGCTGGAAACATGCACGAGTCTTACCCCTGCCTAGAAAATGGGGTGTCCTGGTTCCTGCCAGGAGAGGGTTAATTTTTGCAGTAACCAGGAGGGGCCTTAGCTAAGACCTGGAGGTTATTAGGTCACAATGTTACTTGGGTCTGTTCACCTGGTTGTGGTACCTAACCCTGCACAAACTCCCGTATATGAACATCAGCATTTCAGAGCAGGTAGAAGGATCAGCATTGCTGCTTTTTTGCTATGTGATATCAGCTTATGACATGATAACATAAAAGGCAGTGAGGGTCATTTGGGATGTGTCTTCAGTGTTGCTCTCCTGCCCTGGCCTTCGATGCTACCTCAGGGAATTCCTTAATAATCATACCCAGCCTGTAGGGGGAACAGAAGGGTGATTTTCCCCAGCTTTTTACCCTCTTCTTCTCCTTCAGGCCTGTTTTAACAGCTTTTGAGAATTTTGAATTCCCTTTGGATGATAAGGACAACATGTTTTTGTTGCTAAGTCTGCTAGGTCTCCTCAGTGCTGTCCACACCACAGTTAGAGTTACAAAAGAGATTTTTTTAGAGGGTCTTTCAAAGATCTACCCCGAGGCTGGATAGTCATGAGTGGTGGGAGAAAATGGAAGCTCACTTCTGAACAACTACAGGACCCAGACAAAGTGGCAGGATATTTGAAAGAAGAAATGCTAGGGGCAGTTACAGAAGGATGCAAAGTTATGCAGTGTGCTGGATCCTGGCTACTATTTATTAGACACTGTTTGTCACTAGACAGCACCCTCACAGCCTCAGGAGGAGGAAAGCAGACCTACAGGCACTGTGGCCGCTCAAACTGCAGCTGAACCAGAGGAACAACCTGTGCCAGTAGCAGTTGCCTCTATAAAGAAGAAGAAATCCAAGACAAAATCAGTTCACTTAGTAAGGGATGAAGAGGAAGCAGGGACCTCAGAACAGGAGGAAGAGGCAGGGCCAGAGATAATCACCTGATCCCTATCCCTGGGTGAGATGCAAGATGCACAGGAGAGCCCCTGGTGACCTGGGTGCTCCAGTGCTGGGATATCACGGCCCAGGATATGGAACTAGATGGTAGTGAAGCCAAGCAACTGGGATCCCTGATCCCTGTCCCAGGATCCCAGGGCACTGACAAGGGGATTGGGAAGAGGACAAAACTCAGCCTCTGGAAGCAACTCCTGTCAAGCGTGAGGGAAAGGTGTTCTCTCAAGGGTGACCTAATAGTGCGCCCAAGCAGGTGGAACACCATGGAGAAAGGTATACAGTACCTGAGAGAATTAGCTGTGCTGGAGGTAATCTATAGAGATTCAAATAATGAGCAGTCCCCTGAGGTCCAGCGCACACAATCCGTGTGCCAGAAGTTTGCGTGGAGCGTGCCATCGTTGTACACCAACTCACTGGCATCGATGTCAATGAAAGGAGGAGGACGGTGCTTCAGATGACTACCTGACTCTGGCAGTATGAAGATCATCTTTTTTCCTCCCTACTGACCTGCGTCTCAGCTGTGGAAAGACTGTCCAAGACTGTGAGCAGATTCAAAAGACTTGAGCAAACTAGAGAGGAACTGTCCTATGCCCCACCAGTATGGGAGTTTTGGGAGCAGGTGCCCCGCTGCTCGAGAGGGAGGGTATACACCACGAAGTAACCTGTGGTTTTACCTGCATGACCATGGAGAGGACATGAGGAAGTTGGATGGAAAACCCACCTCTGCCCCAGCAGCACGGGTGCATGAGTTGAAAGGTAGGACAACCACCGCACAAAGTTCTTCAAGGATAAATGCTGCTCCGGTTTCCAGAGGGCAAGTCCTCAAACAGAATGGAAGGGATGATGCTACATTCAATCCTCTTGAAGGGACTTCCAGGTCATATTTACAAGAAGTGAGCAACGAGTGCCATGACCAGGACTAAAGGGGCCCTGCTCCAGCCAGGTAGAGGAAAGGCACGGTCAGAGCTATTGGACTGTGTGGATCCAATGGCCTGGCACACCAGACCCACAAGAGCACAAGGCTTTAGTTGACACTGGTGTACAATGTAGCCTGATGCCATCAAGATATGTAGGGACAGAATCCATCTCTATTTCCGGGCTGACAGGGGGATCCCAAGAGCTGATTGTACTGGAAGCTGAAGTGAGCCTGACTGGAAACACCTCCTTGTGATTGGCTCAGAGGCCCGGTCTATCCTTGGCATAGATTACCTCAGGAGAGGGTATCTCAAGGACGCAAAATGACATTGTTGGGTGTTTGGGATAGCTGCTGTGGAGACAGAGGAAATTAAACAGCTGAATACCATGCTTGGTCTCTCAGAGGACCCCTCTGTTGTGGGATTGCTGAGGGTTGAAGAACATCAGGTACTGATCTCTACCACAGCAGTGCACCGTTGACAATATTGTGACCCCCCCATCCATGAGATGATTCGTGAACTTGAGAGCCAGGTCAGCAAGACCTTTTTAGTGGGTTGACCTTGGCTGGATGCCAGGTGCCCACCAAGCCACTCTATCACTCCCATCCCAGCTGGACAGGGGAGAGAAAATAAGATGGAAAATGACTTATATGTTGAGATAAGGCAGTTCACTAAAGCAAAAGTGAAAGTTTGTGCACACACAAGCAAAGAGGAAAAAAAAGGTTTATTCTCTACTTCCCATCAGCAAGCAATGTTCAGCCACTTCCCGGGAAGTGGGGCTTCTGCACGTGTGGCAGTTGCTCAGGAAGACAAACATTGAAATAATGAATGCCCCCCTTCCTCCTTAGCTCCTGTCATTAGCTTTTATATCTGAGCTGACATCCTATGGTATGGGATGTCCCTTTGGTTAATTTGGGCCAGCTGGCCCCTCCCAGGATCTTGCCTATCCCCAGCCTATTGATGGAGGGAATGTTGAGAGACAGCGCTGATGCTGTGGGAACACTGTAGCCAAAATGCTGGTGTGTTATGAACACCTTTCTAGCTACCATTGCAAAGCATAGCACTGGGATAGCTGCTATGGGAAGATGAACTCCATCTCAGCCAGACCCAATACACCCTTTAATAGCCCTATATGGCCAGTGCATAAGTCCAGTGGAGAGTGGAGACTGACAGTGGACTATCGTGGCCTGAAAGAAGTCACAGCACCACTGATGCCGCTGTGCCAGACATGCTGGAAGTTCAGTACGAGCTGGAGTCCAAGGCAGTCAAGTGGTGCCACTGTTGGCATTGCTGATGGGTTCTTCTCCATTCCTTTGGCAGCAGAGTGCAGGCCACAGTTTGCCTTTACTTGGAGGGCTGTTCAGTACACCTGGAACAGACTGTCCCAGGGCTGGAAACACAGCCTCACCATTTGCCATGGACTGATCCAGACTGCACTGGAAAAGGGTGAGGCTCCAGAACACCTGCAGTACATTGATGACATTATTGTGTGGGGTAACACAGCAGAGGCAGATTTTGAGAAAGGAAGAAGATAATCCAGATCCTCCTGAAGGCTGGTTTTGCCTTAAAACAAAGTAAGGTCAAGGGACCTGCCCTGGAAATCCAGTTTTTAGGAGTAAAATGGCAACATGGACATTGTCAGGTCCCAATGGATGCAGTTAACAAAACAGCAGCTGTGTCCCCACCGACCAGCAAGAAGGAAACACAGACTTTCCTGGATGCTGTGGGTTTCTGGAGGATGCATATTTCAGATTACATTCAGATTGTCAGCCCTTTCTATCATTTGACACAGAAGAAGAACAATTTTAAGTGGGGTGCTGAACAATAACACGCTTTTGAACAAATTAAACAGGAGGTTGCCCGTGCAGTAGTCCATGGGCCAGTCAGGACAGGACAGGATGTAAAAATCATGCTCTACACTAGAGCCGGGGAGAATGGTCCTTCCTGGAGTCTCTGGCAAAAAGTACCTGGGGACACTCGAGGACAAGCCCCAGGGTTCTGGAGTCAGGGATACAAAGGGTCCAAGGCCTGTTACACCCCAACTGAAAAAGAGATCCTGGCAGCTTCTGAAGGGGTTGGAACCACTTCGGAAGTGACTGACACCAAAGCACAGCTCCTTCTGGCACCCTGACTGCCAGTGCTGGGCTGGATGTTCAAAGGGAAAGCCCCTTCCACATGATCCACATAGAGTAAGTGGATCACTCTGATCACGCAGCGAACTCAGCTAAGAAACCCCAACTTCCCAGAAATCTTGGAGATCATCACAAACTGGCCCAAAGTTGAAAATTTCAGATTTATTACCAGAGGAGGATCAGGTGACATGTGCTGTGAAGGCCCCACCATACAATCAGCTTCCAGAAAATGAAAGGTGACACACACTGTTCACTGTTGGTTCCTGCCATATTGTAGGGACACACTGAAAATGGAAAGCTGTTGTATGGAGTCCTATGGTGGTGAGTTGCAGAAGCTCCTGATGGACAAGGTGGATCAAGTCAGGTTGCAGAGCTGAAGGCCGTCCAGCTGGCTTTAGATACCACTGAACAAGAGAAATGGCCAGTGCTCTACCTCTGCACTGACTTGTGGATGGTGGCAAATGCTCTGTGGGGGTGGCTGGACCAATGGAAAAAGGCCAATTGGCAGCACAGACAGAAACCCCTCTGGGCTGCTGAACTGTGGCAAGACATCGCTGCTCAGGTAGAGAAGTTGGCTGTAAAAGTATGTCAAGCAAAGGCAAACCCACCCATGGGATCATTTTTGCTCAAGGACCTGGGTGCACTTGGTGAGTGATGCAGAGCGACAAGGAAACACAATGTGTTTGGGAATTTGATTTTTGGGCAAGAACAGTCTCTAATGTTGAATCGTATAATACTTGTTGCTGAATGACACTGCCACTGTCTGCCACAACTACCATGGGCAGTGAGGATGGGCTGCTGCAGATATACCAGCTGTGAGCTCCTGATGCAGCTTGCAACCAGCTGACAGCACACCAGCCCTCCTGCTCTGGAAGACATCTAGGATGGATAGAATCCACAGTCATGGACTAAATGAACTCAACAGACATTTTGGAGTGATGCCCATTGACTATGGAAATGATACCTATACTTGTATATATACATATATATATATATGTATATAGTTGGAAAGTGTAGGATTTCAGCATGACATAGACGGTACAGAATAAGGGGCGGATAATGTCCTGGTTCCATCCAGGACAGGGTTAATTTTTGCAGTAGCCAGGGGGCAAGGCCAGGACCCTGAGGTTATTCTGTACCACCTCACATTATTTTCTGGGGGATAGGGAAGGGGTCCCTTCTGGTGGAGTAAGCGTGGCAGAAGGAGCAATCAGATAAAATGAATTCCCTCTGTTCCTGATATTGTAGCCGTTACTGTTTGTTTTCTTATTCCATTGCTGCTTCTAGTAAATATCAACCCATGATCTTTACCCTTTGTGCCTCTAATTCTCCTCCCCATCCACATGCAGGGGGAGGAGGACTGGAAGGGAGGAAGGAATGAGCAAGCAGCACATGGTTTTGAGTGCTTCAGTAGGAACACTAAATTGGGGAAGACTATTTCTAAACCACGACATGGGGATAACAGCATTTCCCTGCCCTGGGGACAGGAGGGGCAGCATCTACTTGTCCCCTACTGCTTCTGCGGGTGCTCGGTACAGCCTGTTCTTACTCTCTTCCCAACCTCCCGCCACCCCCTGTTGCTCCCACAGCTCCTGCAGCAAAGAGCACCAATTCCCAGACCTGCCATTCCTTTCTGGCCCTCCAAGGTGTCGGTGGCTCAAGAAAGTACCTGGTAAGGAGGAATCAGGAGGAGAGGGGAGAGACAGGGCGCAAAGAATTAGGAGGGAATAAGGGGGGAATAAAACCAACTCCCTGCCAGGTTTCTCACCGTATTTCTTATTGAACAGGTCCTGGACTTGTTCCCGCAGCGTGTTAGCAATGTCTATTCTGGAAAGCCTGGCATCATAATTTTCTGTAAAATAAAGAATCAATTATGGACTTCTACTGGTAAATTAAAAGGCACTCTGTGACTTTTAAGTAATGCCATTTTCTAATTATAGGAAAGTCCTTATCTTGCAATTAGCTAATCTCTGGAGTGGGCCATTCAAAGTCCTTAAAAATAATCTAAACAGAAATATGGGGCTTTTTCCTCTGCCTGTTTGCTAAGAATAAAAGCCATGTGAAGTTGAAGATTCAGTTGCGATAATTACCTGTGTTAAAATAAAACACACTCCAAAGCCTCTTGGAAAAGCCAAAGGCTTTGAAAAGGCTCCCTCCCTGTGCAAACCCTTGCAGTACTCCAAAGCCCAAGAAGGGATGCTTGAGCAATGGCAGCATTTGCCCGCCCAGCCCACAGGCTTCTCACCATCACTTCCCCCAAGGGAGCCACCACATTGTTGCCAGCGCATGCTGAACTTGAGTGGCATTTATACAGGTATCACCCAGGCGGAAAAAGCCCCAGAAAAGGCAAACCCCGAGGCTTAGAAACTTAATTATGCATCTCACAAGGTCAGACAGGGAGATAAGCAAAGTGGGTTAATTAGGGCACCATGCAGAGCAGTTTGAGCTTCTTTCTTGGACCTGTGGGACTGCCTGTCCCAGCTGTACATCTTGCTTTCCAGTTGCCTGTGCTTCCCATCTCCTCATCCCACTTCCTCTCCTTCCTCCCAGTCTTGCCTTGCTCTTCTGCCAACCCACCAAGCCCCAACACCCACAGTGCTCCCTTCTCACGTGTTTGTCACATGCAGCCCCTGCAGTGGGCTAGGGGCTCTGCCTCAGCCCCCACAGATGCCTCCAGCCCCCCACCTTGAAAGCCCTGTCTCTTCACAGCGTCCTCCATCAGCACCTCGCTCGAGTCCCTCTCGCTGGCGGCTGAGACAGGGGACATAAGAGGAATTAGGATTTGCAGTGCTGCCAAGGGGGATGCACGGGAGAGGGGTTTCCAGCCAAAAAACGAGGTGGAGAGATAAGGCAACAGAAATGCTGTATGAAATCACTCTCATTCCTCTCCTACCTAGCCCTTAATGGCCCAGCTGCCAGGTGTCTCTCAACCTACCTTTGGCTGCTGGGCTGTCCGATGTCGGCTCCTTTAAGCCCTCTGCCAGCAGCTCAGGTCTGGAAAAAAAGGGAGAAGCAGAGGGCACATGACTGACCTTCCTGGCCAGTGAGACTCTGCTGCTTCAGCATCCCCAGGACCACCACTCCTAGAGCCACAAACCACTCACCCTGTCTAACACCATTTTAAAAGCTCCTGCAATGCAACAGGAGAACTTTGGACATAGTTTTCACACTGACAGACTCTTCAATGAACTGATGCGGTGCTCCCTGGGATGAGATTAATCAAGTGATGACTGAGCAGCTTAAGTCAGCAGCTACAGACTTTTGGTGGACATGGTCCTGAACGTTTCTCAGGGATGGGAGAAACTGTGCATGGCTCCTTTCAACATACAATTGGCCCCAAAAATTTTTACCTTGGTACCTAATGCTAAAACTGCATAGTGAGGCAATAGCAAGGCTTGTTACAAGCTGCACTGAAGCTGTATCACTAAGAAATCGGTCCAAGATCAGGACAAGAGAAACCCCAAAGTATGGTTGGGCTGGTCTGGGAGCTGCTGCTCTGACACCACAAAATCTCCATGCTCCCAATGTTTATTTTCTGTTTCAGCCACCTGCTGCATTGGTTGTGTCAGCAGTTGGGTGAGAAACATCACTAAAATACCCAAGACATTTTAAAATCCATCTCTGCTGGATCTGTTCCCTCTTTCAGGGCAATGCTACCATGTTACGTTGGTTGGGCTTCTCACAGCCCTCTCACAGTTCTTATGACACCCCCCCTTCTCCACACAGGGTTGGCATGTTCCCTGCTGTTTGCAGCTACCTCATTTTCTGTAGGAAGACCTCTCAGGGCTCCCAGCCCCTCTCCTTGTCCCACACCAAGGCACCCTGAAGTTTAAAGGCTCCTTCCCCCACTGTTGGATGCTCCCTGCTGCTGTGGCCAACATTTGCAAAAGCAGGTTAAAAACCCAATAGACAGATGACAACACCACTGCTGCCTCCCACGGATGGCTCTAACGAGGCAACAACTCTTGCTTTTAATCAAGCAAATTTATTGAAGGTGACCAAGAGATGGATGTTCCCCAGGACACTGCACAGCAGCAGGAGCTCTGAGCAGAAACATCCTCCCCAAGGGATGGCCACCCTATCCACCTTACCTTTTAATGACAAACTGGATGTTGTTGCTTGCTTGCAGGATCTTCTTCAGCTTTGCAATCCCGAAGCAGTTGGGGCGGCGCAGCAGGATGCCTTCTGGCAAGCCCACAACAAACAAGTCCTCAGGGTACATCAGGAACTTGGAGTAGGGGACTTTGACCGGCTCTGATATTCCTATGGCTTTCGCTGCATGGGGACTCAATCTCATTAGTTTGTTGGACCTCTGTGTCAGGTCACAGCAACAGCAACAAGGCATGTTGGTGGAGGTTTTGGGGGAGTTTATTGTCACTCTGTGCCTGGTGGGGATGTCCCTGACACTGGCAGATATGAGAAGAGGGACAGAGCCAGGCAGCCAGCTGGAGCTGGCTTTTGCATTTGCTACATTATCACAGTCTGCCTTCCTAAAAAGGCTGCAAGCAATGGGACCTCACATTCAGACCCCCATGGAAATCCCTCTCCTAGGTGAGGGGACAGGGAACATGCCTGGTGGTACACCACGCAGCCCAGTATGGTGAGGGCTCCCCTTGCTCTGCTAAATATTGCCAAAAGCAACTGAGCAGCCAATGCCAAGTAGCACTACTTGGGCAGAGATGATAAACCAGGACAAAACCCCACCAGTGTGGATGACAACTCCCAGTCTGTTATTAAAGCATGGGGTGCAGTGAGGACCATCACTCTGATGGCCATTTCAGCTGCATCCCCAGTGCCCAGCCCTGCCCAAGAGCATCCTGGCCCTTCTTTCCCTGCTCACAATGGGCTCTACAAGCCCAGGGGATGCAGCTCCGCTCTGCCTCCAGCTTGTGAGGACTACCAGGCAGACCCACATCTCCTGGTCCTACCAGTGGCAAAAACTTTCTGCCAGCTCTCAAAATGCATGTGTGACCTCACTTGTACTTTTTCTCAATTAAATAATCTCTCTAAGAAGAGGTGAGCAGAGCATGCTGAGTGCCAGTCCCCACCATCGAGGCGCCATCAGCCTTCCTGAGCTATGCAATGACCACCTTGAGTGGAAAACCCTCTCTGACATTTCAAACAAATGATGCTGGAACCATGTTGGACCTTTCCTCCATGGGAGAAAGGCTGAAGGCCACGGCAGCAATTCCTGGGCTGCAGTCAGTGAAACAGCATTGAGGAAACCAAGGGAAAGAGCTTCAATAACAAGGCCTGAGGAGATTTCAAATGCATTTGTAAACCCAGCAGACAGCAAACAAACAAATTAGATAGCACCTTCAGTCAGCTGCTGGTTTGGAAACGGTAGGTGACAAGGCCGACACTCGGCATGATGAAATGTGTTAATGACCATCTTACCGTATCGTGAGTTGAACAGAATTTCAACTTGTTTCCTCAAATGACTTAAAACATCCCCTATACCATCTGCAAAAAAGAAAAAAAACAATAGAGAGAACTGGTCTGAGCAACCAGTTGCTTCAGGAGTAAGCAATGCATGGCACAGGTGAGCAGCCCCTGACCTCTGGCAGAGCCGGCTGCACACTCTTCATGCTCGCAGATCAGTGCCAGACCTCTGACAGCTGTGTCCAAGCTCATCCCCTAGCAAGGAAGGGCAGGGATGCACCTGCCACAGAGTGGTGCTAGCAGCCAGAAATGAAAAAAAATGGTAGAAAAGCAAATCCAGCAAGAGAGGGGAGGACAGAGCCCAGGAACATGGCAGTGCCCTTCTGTGCTGAGGTTCTGGAGGCTGAAGGCTTTGCTGATAACATAGGAAGCCCACAAAACCGAACCCAAAATACATCTGTGTTCATCCATCCTTCCAAAAACCTGCAATGATGGGCAATGCTCAGAGTTCACCGTAGACTCACCTGATCCCTCCATCTGCCTTTCTTCACGTCGAGACTCCTCACTTGGCCCCTTCTCTGTCTCTGATGAGGAAGAATAGGGTAAGCAGTAGTAGGCACCAGCAAAACCACACCAGATGAGCAGGAGTTCTCCAGGTGCCCTACAGCCACTCAAATGCTCCCTCCCCTCACAAAGCTCTGAACATGTGTCCCAGCAGAAGCTGGGCTTGGTACCAGCATGCCAGGAGTTACATCAGCAGAATAACTCATTGCCTACATACAAGAGGTCTGCCTGCCCTTCGGTATGGGCTCCCTGGGAGAGGAGAGACCCAGCAGGAGCAAGGGAAGCCACTGGGCCAGCACATGTTCCACAGGTAAATCCCAGGCATGAACCAGGAAGAGGAACTGGGATTTGCAGAATGCTGGGAGCTGGGAAGGAACAGCAGTGCCAGAAAAGCCACCAGTTAGTTCATCAGAGCTCCCAGCTGGCCTGATTGAGGCCAAGATTCTGGAATTAGATCCCAACTCCACCACTTGGGCTCAGAAATGGTATTTACTCATTTCTGACACATGCGTGAACACCGGTGCCACCACACGGCCTCCCACATGCTTCATTTCTGGTACCTGCTACTGTTTCCAGGATGTAGCTCGACTCCTCGGAGGCCACGTGTGTGGGCGCTGGGTTGTGCATCTCATCTAAACCAGGTGATCGGTCTGCAGACAAAAATCCATGGGCACCTTTTGTTCTGATGCCAGGGACACACTGTCCCCAAAACAGGGTTCAGAAGGTCCTGACCCATCAGCAAAGACCGAGCAAAGGGCCTCCCACTTCTGAGAGCCCCACACACCACCAGAAGCTGATCTGGGGATGCATCTGCCTTCTTCCTCCCCAGAACCACCCAAAGCTCATCCCTGAAACACACTCAACCACTCAGCCTGAGAAGCAAAAGTCTCTTCCTAACCTCTAGAGAAGGCAAAGAGCAAAAATACTTCAAAATTACTTACTTGGCTTAATTCCACATAGACACTCAATTTTGGTTAAAAAAGTTAATGCTGCTAAACTTAGCTACTACACGGGGGGAAACCATTCCACTTACGCTGCCTTCCTCCACAAAATCACCCCTCTTTTGGCTTCCCTTATGCAATTTGTCCGCCCTCTTCTGTTAAATCTGTCTTCCCAGGTGCTAGGCTCTCCAATGCCCTCAAAGAGCCATCCAAATTAATCTTCAAATAAAGTTACAGCTAGTTTATACACTTCAATCAGGTCACTTCTGACCTCACAGGAAAAATAATCCCAATTTCATCAATTTTTCCCTGCAGGTGAGAACCTCTTTTCTATTAGTCCTCCTCCCTGTCCTCAGCTGCATTCCCCCGGATTGTACTTGATCTTCAAATAAGGTAAAAAAAGGTGGACTCAGGACTTGGAGTATGATCTCCCTGGCATGGGAGAAGTGGTAATTACTCCCCCTCCTCCTGCTCTACCTCACCACACATTACCTTCCTTCTCTTTCGTTAGCTGCCAAGTTGAAAATTAAAATGTCTGACATACCACTATACTTTGTTCCTTCTTCTTCCCCTATATTAACCATAGATAAGTCCACCCTACACCAATCCTGGAGTGAATCCCCTTACTTACTATCACCTTACTGAGGGGATTGCTACAATTTGGGTGCAACAGAGGTGAAACACTGGTGCAGTGGGGCTGGGTGTCACTGCTGTCCCCAGCATCGCTCACCCTCAGGCATGTTTGAGTCCTGTTGTTGCCCTTATTCTGGTGAGATTATTAATTAATGGTTGTAAAGCACACTGCAAATGCAAACTGCTAACAATCCACTCATTAAACCCTGAGGATCATCCTACCATTTGCTGTACTGTCCAGGTCAGGTAAGTAGAAAATAACTCTCACAGTTGCCCCTCAAGCACCTCATCTCCATGACCACCCATTAACACTGACCTCTGCGGGTAGAAATGCAGGGAATTTCCCCCATCAATGTCAACAATTCCAACACATTTTCAGCATATGCTTAATATTAAACCTGCATTAAGCAGGTTAGACCTGTTTTTATGAACTCTTCATAACCAGGCTGGTTTTCTAAATGAAGGACCTCATCAAAAGCATCCTGCACTCAATACCTGGGATCCTCTAAGCCCATGTGTGAAGGAAAGCAGCAAACCAGGCTCGCTTTCTCCAAGGGAAAGGCAAGAAAGGAAAGCAACAAAGGAGAGAGGTAAAAAACAACAAAGAACCCTAAAACACCTACCAGTGCTCCCAGGAAATCTCAATATGCTCCTTAAAATGACTGTCAGCGAAGGAAGACTGTTGCACATGCACAAGGGAACCTTTTGTGCTGGGAGATACCCTGCTAATGCCTCTTCTCAAAGCAAAATGCTGAGACATGATGCGGCAGCCCTGCCTGCGCAGCAGCCACTGCACACAGACGGTACCCCAGCAGCTACCTGGTACGGTGATCTGGATGATGTCCAGCTCGTCTGGTTCGATTTTGATCTGCCTGATCCCACCTAGCTCTCCTGAGGTACCTATGGGGAAAGGCAACGGAAGGCAGTCGCCAACAGGATCCAGTAATGCCATGTGTGCCCACCAATGCAGGGAAAGTGTGGCCGGCTGTGACGTCAGTGCCAACTGAGCATCCTGCATCAACAAGGCTTTGGCAAAGTGGCCCAGTGGCATCAAGCCCACGGCATGGAGGTACCCAAAAGGACATCTGTAGGCATGGCTTCTGCAAACAGGTCAGCTGGCAGGAGCTGTTGGGGCCCTCGAAGTGGCCGCTGGCCCTTGTTATATGTTTGTTTCCTGGCTTTCTTCACTTAAAATGAACCAAAGCCACCAACAGGCTTTGGTGGGGACACAGAGAAGCTGTCTCCAGTGAGCGCTTCTGGCATTTTTAATGCTCCCAAATGCCTGGAACATGCCCCTGTTATGAGAAGGCTGACGGCAGCTGCATCACACCAGGATGCGACCAGCTGAACCCCTGCAAAATTCAGCATGGTTTCAACCCCAGTGGATGGGAACCTATGCAAACAGGCTGCCCCAGGAAGAGACCGCCCCAGGAGGAGGCTGCCCACAGTGCTTAACCTGCTTCCTTTTATCTCAGGATAAACTTCCTCACTTAGGATGGGATGGATCCCCTCTGCAAGGGGCAGAGTCCCAGCTTGCAGCTTGGGCAAGCAAGACAGCAAGGCTTGGTGTGCTGTTTCAACAGGTCAAAACTGCTAAATCTGGGGAAAAGCACTTCCTTATCATTTGTGCTGCTCAGAACACTGACACCTATGAGTTCTAAGTGATGGCTTTCAAAGGAACTGAGACTGATGAATTCCTTTTGCTTTGCACTTAAGCACGTGCTTAAGCCTCATTATTTCAATTTACGCACTTTGACCTCCCCAGCTGGAGGGTCACACAGTAAGAGCCTTCATCTCTGCATCTATCGAATGGGGATAAAGTCATTAGAGAACTGTACTGTGCCGCAATCAGATGTCACACATCCAAGTTACTTTGCAGGCATCTTTCTCTAGTTTGTCCCCCAATATCACTGTTTTGCAAGAGAAAATGAATTATTCCTCACCTGGTTCACAGCTTTCAGAAACACTACACTTCTCAGACCTGGAAAGGAAAGGCAGACAAGAGAGGTGGTCAAGGAACAAGAAAAGAGAGAGCTTAAAAACACAGTGGTGTGTGTAGAACCAATCCTGGCAGGAGGGGTGTAGGAATAGGTACCCCTTTTTGGAAGAATTTGTAACGCGAAAACTAGAGCTTAATTAAATGTCGCTTAGGGAGACTTTTTGCCTAAGAAGAAACCCCTTTTTCAAGGATGGGGGAAGTGTTTCTTTCCCTCCTGTGTCCCAGAGAGGAAGCAGCAGTCTCTCTCTCTCTCTGGTCTGAGGAGAGATAAAGCCTCATGGTGTTACAGGATGTGACTGCCTGGAGGCTGGGGAAGGGAGGCCAGAGAAGATAAGAAGCCTGGAAAAGATCAGGAGGCATTACTTTCTCAGGCCCAGCGCTCTCACTGCTGGTGCAGAATATTCTTTGTGAGTTTCTAGGGTTCTTGCCTTTGAATAAACCTTTTTGAATTCTTTCCACTGCTTTAGCATTTTGGGGGAATACCTGCATGTATCTTACTTCACAAGGGGGAAACCCTGCCTTCCATCAGAGAGGGCTGCAAGGGCTGAGGACAGGTCCTCAGGGTAACTGAACTCAAGGTCCCAATAGTGGCACGGCATCCATGATTGCAAGGAAAGCCATGGTCTGTGAGTTTCTCTGTGAGTAAGCCCTGCTGCCAAACCCACCCTGGTCCTGCTACCCCACTGATGGCAGTCCTGCCTCTAGACACTCACGGATGGAACCACAGCAGAGAGCTCTGGAAAGCAAGAGACATTTTAAGCCTGAAACCTGGTTGGCTCCATCCCTTTGTGACAGAGAGGAGTGCATAAGGTATCATTACAATGTGGTTACTCATGGAGCTAAAGTAAAGAGGGATAAAGGAAAAAACTCAAATGATTTGGTAAATATTTTTACTGCTCAAAGCCTTTTTTCCCCAAAAACTGGGCACTATCCCAATCTCCCACCTACAGTTAACTTCACATGCTCAGGAATTTACACAAGGTGTTCAGCATCCAAATGAGATTATTTAGCATTCTCAGGATGTGCATGCTTTCTGTCTCTCTCTTAAACAAGAACAACCATGGCTCTTTGGCAGTAAGGAACCCAAGGAACCACTCTGGAAATGCACTTCTCCCCCAGTGCTGGTCCTTCATGGGGAAGGAAAACCCTTCTGAGCCAGTGCCATACCCTTATTGGCTTAGGAGTGATGTTCAAAACCACTTCTCACTCGCCTAAATCCACTCAGCAGTGTCAGCAGAACAAACCACAGAACAAGCCAGGAGTATTCTTGAAATGTTCTTCCTAAATGTGGTATTGGTAGAAAGGATCACTGGTCTAGAAGGTGAGCCTTGGAAAGGGTTTTAAACTCTCCCGCTTCAGGTTAAAGTCAACCTTTTACCAGGGAAATTTGGGAGGAGGGCTTCCCTGGGGAGCACATTACCCCTCACAGTGTCTGGCCTTTCTCCTGGAGTATTGGGCACTGCCCTTTTCCTGGAGTAGGACTCTGATCTGAGCGGACCATTGCTATGGAAATGCAACTACCAAGGCACAGAGGTTCCTCATTTGCAGGAAGAACAAAGTAAAATCTCCTGCAAACCCTCCTTTGAAGCTGAAGATACCCAGAAGGCTGGAGACGAATGCTAGTCCTGTGGACTTGGCAGGTCAGGAACTCTCTGCCCTCCAAAGATGGAGATTTCAGTGCTGGGCACATTGCTGGGCTCACTTGTTGCCTGCCCTAGTGATGCGGGTTCCCCTGCCCAGAGCATGCACAGGTTAAGGGGCATGTGGCAGCCACATCCAAGGGGATAAACCTGAAACAGCACTGGGGAGAACCAGAGGAGACTCCAGCCCATCACAGGTTCATGTCAATGAAGAGCCAAGAAACGAGAGGAACCCAAGAGATGTCATGGAGGAGACAAGTCACCCTGTATCCCTGTCCTGATCTGCAGAACTTATCAACCCCATAGCACAGTCAGCAGCTCCAGCTGGTGGAGCTATCAGTGCTGGGCAGTGAGGCTTTGTGATGGAAAGGCTGAGGAGCACTTCTCACCCCATCCATGACTGAGACAGCTGTGTGAAGCAAGGCCAGGAGAAGGCTCCTTGTCTTAGAGCAGTTTATACTGCTAAAAACCGATACCCTGCCTCTCGTCTTCAAAGTGATTTTAAAGACTAAATTATACCTTGCTTCAACTGAAGCAAGAATGAAGGAATCTGGGGCTATACAGAGAAAAACACCTCCTGGATCTCCTAGTCTGGGCTGGAAAGCTGTATGCTATGCGCTATATGTACCACAGGCACTGCCAGCACAGACTTGTCTAGCTCGTGGCATGACTGCAACAGAAACAGGTACTCTTATAAAGCTTCCTGCTCTGCTGAACTCTATAACCCAGTCTTTATTAAATCTACTCTTAGTCTCCCTGTGAGCTTTATAAGCAAGCAACACTTTATTAGCAGGATGCTGTTATGGTGTGGGCTGAGGGTGAATCCTTAGGTCATGTTTTAACACCAGAGGGCTCCAACAGATAATCCCAGCCTGCCCAGGCACGGCACCGATTTATCGGTTTTGTTCAAAATCAATGATTCCAAATTTTTGGCTTGCAAAAGGACAGGGTTGCTTGGCCTCCTCCTGTGCTGGTTAGCTGTACCATTACAGTGGGATTTTAAGAAGGCAGGAAAGCAATAACAATTCATCATCACTCACCTTCCCACCATGGACCTACATGGACCTGATGCTGCAGCTTACTGAATTACATCCATGGCAACCTCCTGCATGCATTGCACACTGCTGATGGATACAGTAGTAACCTGCTGTGCACACTAACACTCCCCAAATAGCTCTGAGGAATGTCACTTGGCAGGGGACAGGGATAGAAGCCTCACTTACCTGCTGTTGGCCTGAGAGGTCCCCGCCAGGTCCAGCACAGCCCCGCGGTGTGGCTCAGGGGAAATCTCCCGGGGGGGGCTGGAAGGTTCCAGCTTGGTTGGATCTTTGGTAAATTTGCTTCCTGGTGCCAAGTGCGCATGGCAGGTTTGGGGAGGAAAAGTAAAAACAGAATTAGCAACTGGAGATGTCAATGATGCAGCTTGGTCCCCTCCTAGTCCCAGAGCTGAGGTCAGAGTGGGAGGCAGGTTTTCAAGTGTCACCTGCTTGCAAAGAGACAGATGCAGATTTAATTTGGTTTACATGTTAAAATAATAGCAAGACATTTGCTTAAACCTCTGCATTAACTATGTGTGTGCTGAGAAGCCCTGCCAGGGTTGAGCATCTCCCGAAAGGGCTAGCTGCCAGGACAAGGTTCCAAGAGGTAGGGACTAGGGTCAGAAAACTCAGGGCCATGGACCAGTACTGTAGGAACTAACTTCTAATTGGGGACAGCCCTGTTCCAAGGAAGGAGATGGGCTGTACTGGATAGGAGCTTGGCAAAACCCAGAGTATCAGTGATACAGGTAGCCCTGTCCTGCAGCTCCAAGCCCCACAGGCAGTGACACCAAGAGGAATGAAAGCATCCCATCACCATGAAAAACCTCCTCTCTCCCTTCCCTGTTCCTCAGCAGCCTGAAAGGAGCTGAAATGAAGCCTCAGCAATGACCTTGGAGATGAAAAGAGTAATCTGAAGGCAGGGTAGGAAATGCAATAAGGCAGGGAAGGTGAGCAAAGAACTGAAGGATGAGGGCTGGGGGAAGGAGAGAATGAGATTACACTGTGAGGCTGCAGAAACCACAGAGGTGTCTTGTTAAACAGCTGCTGCCAAAGGCCCTTTGCTGGTCTCAAAGCACCATTGCAATATCCCCACCCTTCTAAAACATATCTCATCCACGGCAATGTGAATCCTCTGTCCCTTTGGTTCCTGCCTGCCAGGAAGGGCAGGACTCTGGCAATGGGACCAGCAGCAATATAGAGCCTTAAAGACACTATTTATCTACCGACAGTCCAAAGGGCTCCTTTTAATTTGTGCTTTCTAAGGACCAAATCTTGTTCTTCCAGCAGCGGAGCCTGTCTGAAGCTGCTACCCAGGGGAGGAGCAAAAATAGTCTTCCAAGCAGTAGTGGGTATTTTAATGAAAGGGCGAGCAAAATTGTATGGGGAATCTTTGAGATACTTTGCACTTGGCAACTTAAAATACAGCTCCACTCAGAAAATAGCATCTCTGCAGAAATGGCACCTCCTGACTCAGCAGATGCTTTTTTTTTTGCACAGGCTGATGTGCTGATGCAAACCACAAAAAGACAGGTTTAATGAGTTTTGCTTCTAGTAGCCCTGCAGGGACCAGAGAGATAACCTGCTACCCACCCCAGTTCTGCTGGGTTTGCTTCTTCGTTTCCTAATTTCTACTTGCAGCTTCCTGCGATGTAACCCCTAAGCTCACAGCACAGTGCTCTCCATCAGCAGCTCCTGAGCTGATGTACAGATGTACTTGATGCCTCCCCCCAGATACTGTGCAGCCATTATGCAAGGAAAACCCAAGCATCCCAAGACACAGTTCAGTGTGCCATCCCTTGGGGATGGGTTAAAGCTTAAAGAAATCCTTTTCTTGAGAAAAAAAAGCCATTAATTACTTTAGACAAAGAACCCCCTAATGCAGGTGGGGACCCCTTCAGGCTCTGCCAGAGGTCCCCTTTGGGTGGCTTCAGCATCATCGTGCCCAGGGAGCAATGTTAGGGCTAGGGCTGCCACGGGACCAGAGCAATAATTTGGCTGGCAGAGATATCTGAGAAGGTGTCTGGAGAGCTGCGAGTGTGTGTGTGGTTGGTAGCTCAGAGAAAAAACCCAAAACAATACCCCAACACCTCAAGTCTTTACTTGTGAGCCAAGCCCAGGTGATTCAGGAGCAGGGCTGGGCATGATAAATTTGGATGCAGTGCAGGTGTGTATGAGGGTGTGTGATGAGGGCACTGCTGGAGTGAGGGTTGAGTTGGACAGCACAGGTACCTGTTTTCTTGTATCTGCCAAGAAGTACTTATCATGGAATCACAGAATAGTTTGTGTTGGAAGGGACCCTCCATCTCATTCCAACTCCCTGTCGTCGGCAGGGACATCTTCCACTAGACCAGGTTGCTTGCACTAGACCCCTGTCCAACCTGCCCTTGGACACTTTCAGGGATAGCGTATCCTCAGCTTCTTTAGGCAACCTGTGCCAGGGCCTCACCACCCTCACAGTAAAGACTTAATCTGTCCTCTCCAGCTCAGAGAAAAAGGAGAGAAAGTCAAAGAACTCCCTCATCAGGGTTTTGTCACTGAAAAAATGGACTTTTGTTATTTTTCTTTTAAAAACAGTCAGCAGCTGGATGATGCTAGCACTTCCCAGACAAAAAAAGATAATAATTTACCAGTGAGGAACACGGCAACGATTTTCTTGAAAGCACAGAAACATGCTGTGTGCTGCCTGTACTGCAACTCAGCCTGGTGCAGGGAGCCAGCCCAGCCTCACAAACCAGGAATTCTCGCTTAAACCTTCAAAACTCAATTTTTAAGGGGAGCACAGAGCTTGCACCAATCCCAGGCAAAAGAAATCTCAGCATGTCCTGGTGTAGGGCACAGACAAGGTTTCTTCTCTCTGAGCATAACTGCATGTGTCCTGCACTTCTGTTGCTTACAGATGACATTATTTCAACTCTGCTTTCTGGATAATAGTTCAATTTTGTGGGCAATAAATCAAAGGACATGGAGAACGTACCTGTAAAAATTCTCTCATCGAACATCCTAGGAGAAAAGGAAAAAAAAAGGATTAGGTGCTTCTAATGACTGAATTGGAGGTTTTATTAATGAACGGTATTAAACCAAGTCAAAATAGTGGTTTTATTAATTCTCTAAAAAAAGAGAATGAATTTTTCAGCTTAAAAAAAAAACCTTCTAGCCTGTTGTGCAACCAAGCAACCTTACAGCATATGTTTTTTAACTAAAGCACCTCTAAATCTGCTTATAAATCATTCACTTAATTTAATTAACTTATTAAATGAGGCTGCTATAGGCTGGCTTTACCAAAAGAGAGAGCAGGACCAAAGTAGCTGCTGGACCTTCACTTCCCAAGACAGAGCATCGACCAGATGTCATCTGTCTCCTGAATATCATATTTTGGTGCTACCCACAACTTTGCTTATGGGAGCAAAGTGTATCCAGGGCCATATCCCAGGGCCTGATCCAGACTGGTGCAGCCTGAGCAGGGTGGGAAAAAGTGGCTTCTCTAGCAGCTGACATATGGAAAGCTAATTCCTCTTAGGATGCCTGAGTTCCATTGATGTTGGTGATTTCAGCGCCCTTGGGAGACTTAGCTGGGATCTTTCTGTGCTATAGGTTCACACTTCTAGCAGGGAAACAGTACAAGTGCTGCACAGGCAGGGACTAAATAATTAAATATATTATAAAGCAGATTTTCCTGATAGAGAAGCAAAGAGGGATTGCATGCCACAGACATAACTGGGAATGCATCCACTCCTCCTGCTCTAGTGCAAATGCAGACACCAAGACACAGTGCCCATCCTCGTCACCAGATATAGAGGACGTGCACAAGTGATCAACAAAAAACAAGGTGGAGGGAATCCCTGTGCATCATGGATACAGATGTTCCTCCCCCCACCCAGGCACCACTTCCATCCACCAAATGCCATTGGAAAGGGTTGTGCTGTGATCGGAGGGTGCTGTAACAACCTGAAATGCTTGGGGTGGCATGAGCAATGTCTGGTGCCATCATCACTTAAAACAGGATGGCAGGGCTTGAGGGTGACCATGGTACAGCCAGACCTGTCACATCCTTACAAAAAGAGAGATGAAAACCAGAGGTTTGTGGGGGGAAAAGAGCTTTCAGCTATTTTCCATGAAAAAGGGTGAAATGAGTTTTGGGTGTCAAAACAAACCCTGTGAGCAACAGAGGGAACACAGCTCAAGTCCCCAGTACCCTCAAGCCATGCATTCCCCCTTGCCTTCCTCACCACCCACCTTTTGATAACAAAATGGATATTGTGCCTCTCCTCCAATATCCGCTTGAGTTTGGGGACACCATAGGTGCAAGGTCTTTTGAAGGGTATTTTGTCCGGGATGCCGATGATCTCCACTGCCTCAGGGTCACAGGCAATCTTCCGGTATGGGACGGGGACCATGTGGTCTAACCCCAAGGCTTCAGCTGAAAGGTGAACACATGGTTTTTATTTACACAAGCACTTTTTCTTTTACAGATGCTAAAATGAAGGTGTAAAGGCTTGAACTCAAGCACAGCAAGTGTCTTCTGTCCTCTTCTTTGCTTGTCCCAGAAGGTGAGCCCCAGGAGCAGATCTCCCATGCCAAATGGGACAACAGGAGAGAAAGCAGCAGTAAACACAGCTAATTGTGTCCTCCAAAACTCCCAAACATGCCCAGTGATGCTCAAACCAAGGGTGAACCACATGCCATCCTCAAACTCCCTGTAACCCACCATAGCAGATTTGTGAGCTCTATGCCTCACGAGTTGCATAGCACATGGAATCATAACATTGTTAAGGCTGGAAAAACCCTCTAAGATCGATTCCAACTGTTAACCCAGCACTGCCCTGCTCACCACCAAACCATGTCCCCAAGTGCCACATCTACACATTTTTTGAACATTTCAAGGAATGGTGACTCCACCACTGCCCTGGGCAGCCTCTTCCAGTGCCTGATGACCCTTTCAGGGAAGAAATTTTCCCCAATATCCAATCTAAACCTTCTCTGAAGCAACTTGAAGCCACTTTCTCTAAATCTGTCACTTGTTACCCAGGAGTAGAGGCCAATCCCCACCTGGCTACAATCTCCTACAGGTAATTGTAGAGAGCGAGAAGATCTCCCTTGAGCCTCCTTTTCTCCATGCTGAGCCCCCCTCAGCTGCTCCTCATCAGACTTGTGCTCCAGACCCTTCCCCAGCTCTGTTACTCTTTGTACACACTCAAGCACCACATATATTGATCATAAGTTAAAGGGTTCACCTCAAGCCCATATATAACTCACAGGTGACACATGAATTACATGAATTACATGAATTAACAGACTGATGGGGATGGCACAGGTGAAGAGCCAGCCCATCAACCCATTCCCAAACTATTTCCCAAGCTTCCAGCTGCCCAAATGCCCAGTAGCTACCCTAGAAGCACTGCCCATTGCAAAGGGAGCACCAATGACATCTGTAAGCCATGCAGATGGAAAAAAGAGCAGCTGCAATAACAATCACCTTCTTTTTACCTGCCATGTTAATGTGAAAGGGCTACATGTCACTACTTCCGGTGCCCCGGGTGCTCTGATCTGGCATGCCACACTCACAGCCAGAGATGCTTTACAGCCCAGTGATAAATTCCTCGACAGCAGAGGGGGTGTTTCCAAATGGAAATATTGACATAACCTTCAGCAGACACCCAAAGACTGGAAGCTGCTGAGCTAAATGTGTTAGGAAGAGCAGGGAGCTCTAGCATATGGCTTCTGCTGCTGTGTTAGGGAACAAAAATGATTGCTATATAATGATATGCAATCCACAAGCGCTGCAGATGCATAATGGGATATTAACTCCTACTCACCATATCTGCTGTTAAACAGAATTTGCACGCACTCCCTAAGGGTGTTGATATCTTCAGTTTCTTTTATAAAACTGTCCCACTTATCTATCAAAACAAAATACAAGAAATAAGAAACTTCCATATGGTTTGAACACAGCAGATGCACTTTTCTCCCACAAAGTGCTGGGAAGCACGAACAAGACTTTGCTGCTTTAAAAATTATTTCCCTCTTCCCGAGCAGATTTTGCCAGGCTGGGCTTTCTCAGCCCCAAGCACCCTCCAGAGCACGTGCAAAAAGCAAATTACCAAGAAATGACCCCACAAAATTTCTAAACCCTGCAATGAAAGACCCTCTGGGACAGAGCCAACTCCACCTGGAATGAACCTTTGAAAGGAACAGCCATTTCACACTGGAGCTTTTCGATCTCCTCCTCTTTCCCAGCTTTCCCACCCATGTTTTTTTCTCCTCTTTAAGGCAGGCAGGTGAGGGTTTTGATGGAAACACGTCAACATTTTTAGGCTGCATTTTCCTTGGGTGGAGTGGAGGTGGGGAAATGGCAGAGTCTCCTCCCCACTGCTGATCCCTGCAGGCACCGCTGCAGAATCACACTGGGATTAGTGGGGTTTAGCTATTTTGAAATAACGCCAAGTTCTCAGCAGGTATGTGCTGTTTGCAGCTGGGGCAAACAGCCTCTCCCAAAGCCATGCCTTCCTGTGCAGGAAGCAGAGATGGGAATTCCCACCCAGCCAGCAGTGCTCAGCAACCACTGGCAGCATCTTGGAGACGGCAAGGATGGACCTGAGCAGAGATGAAGGTTTGGGCTGCAATGTGAGATGTTGCATCAAGGAAAGGGAAAAAAATTCCCTCCTGCATCATCTCCAGCATTGCCAAGTCCTTGCAGAGCATGCAGTCCCTGCAGGGCTGCGAGACTGCTGGGGAGAGATGAGAGGAAACCTTTCCCTAAGAGACGGCTGTCGACTGCCTCCAATGCTAGAGCACAACACAGACCTGTCTTGTCGTGTACGATGGAGAAGAGGATGCGCTTGGATGAGTGCACATTCTGGATGAGGGGACCTCCGGAGACCGATGATTTCTGTCCTGGACAAGAGGGGAGACAAGGAGAAAGGGCTGATGAGAGCCTGACCAATGCTCCAGGCATCCCAACAAGACTCTGGATGCTGAGCCCCGCCAATGACACTGACCTAACTCTTCTCTCTCTCCTCCATGCACCCTGGCCTGTGACTCCCGGTGTGATGCTGACCAGACCGACCCTTCCCATCCCCATTCCAGCTGTCCTTCTACCTGGTAGTGCAGCACCCAGCATTTTGGAGCAAAAACAGAGGTGTGCCCCGTTGGCACTTTGCAGCCACCCAGGGAAGGGCTGGGGCAGTGCAGCATGGCAGGGGCTGGGGCTCCACTCATCTTCAGAAAGGGATGCCCAGGGGCTCCACTCATCTTCATTCGGGCCAAACTCATCTGAGGACCACCAAAACACCCAGCCTGTCCCCTGCCAGTGCCCGGGGTGGGCTGTGCACAGGGCCCTCATCTTAGAGCAAACTCTAGGCTATTACCACAGCAGTCGCTGTACTCCTGTGAGGAAGGCACCTTCAGCTCTCCTGCCGGCCGGGCCAGCAGAGCCTCGCCCACCGCGGTCGGCCCAGGCAGCCCCGAGGACACCTCCTGCTTGAGGTCAACGGCGACAGGAGTGGGCAGCGAGACGCTGTATAGGAAGTTGGTGACAGCAATGGCGGAGGGGGTGTCCTGGGTGGCAGGCTTGGCCATGGGGCCGTTGGCACCGGAGTCTCGGCTGCCCTTGGAGGCGAGGGAGGAACAAGTTAACTCAACGCTGGGGTTGGGCTCTCGGCTGGGCTCATCTGCTGGCCTGAGGGGAAGGAAGGGAGAAGAGGAGGGAAAACAGGTTCCTTTGGGCCCAAGGCACTGCTAAGCCTCAACAAGCAAGGATGTGGAGGGGGAAGGAGAGCCATGCCCAGGAGGGTGAAACATGCTGCATCACTGGCTGCCAGGCTCCTTGTCGAGGAGGGCCATGAAGACAATTAGAGGGCTGGAGCACCTCTCCTATTTGGAAAGGTTGAGAGAGTTGAGATTGTTCAGCTTGGACAAGAGAAGGCTCTGGGGAGAACTTACTGCAGTCTTCCACTACCTAAAGGTACTGGAGAGCTAGAGAGGGACTTTTGACAAGAGCAGGGAGTGACAGGACAACAAGGAATGGCTTCAAACTGAAAAGAGTAGGTTTAGATTAGATAGTAGGAAGAAAATCTTCCCTGTGAGGGTGGTGGTACAGGTTGCCCAGAGAAGCCGTGGCTGCCCCATCCTTGGAAGTGTTCAATGTCAGGTTGGACAGGGCTTGGAGCAACCTGGTCTAGTGGAAGGTGTCCCTGAGGGGGTTGGAACAAGATGGTCTTAAAGATCCCTTCCAACCCAAGCCAGTCTATGGATCTATTCTAGTTCTATTCTATGATTTAGAAGTTACATCCATCACCCAACCTCCAGAGCATCTTCAGGCACCTGGACCGTTCTTGTCTTCTTTCAGTGGATCTGGTTGGTCTTATGGTAGTTCAAAGTGTTTGTATTAGCTAAGGCAAAGCTGTTCAGCTTCATGCCTGATGCATTTAAGAGGTAAAACCTTGTGTGACCACAACCACTTGGCTATATTGCCTGTGCCAGCACCCATGGCATGTTCAAAGGGGACCTCAGTCAGCCCAGGGATGAGCTACAGACCAAGGAAATAAAAGCGCTCCACATGAGACAGGCAGCCACGAGCTCGCAGACACCTCAAATTCTGTGTGTCCTACTTTTAGCCGTCTCAGCCTGATTTTCCAGAAGTACCAAGCCTTCAGATGAGGTATTTGGTAGTGCTCAGCATTTCTCTAAATGGATCTGAGGTGCTGCCAGCCAGGCAAACACAAGGGAAATGCACCCAAAACAACCACACCCCTTGTGTAAACGTGGCCAAAAGGGGGAGTTTGTCCTGTCGCAGTCTCCCACTTCCCTCTTCATCTGGCATTAAAAAACCCATTTCAGGCTGGGAAGACACTTGCAGCACTTACCCCAGAAACTCCTCTGGAGACAAGAAAAGCACTTAGCTTACTGCAGTGGAAATTTTGGCAGAGACATGTAAAACGATGCAGTTAATCTGCATGTTTGCATGCACTTAAAAGAAACAAGCCTGAAATGGTCTCGAGCCCCACGACATGAAAAAATCTCTGTGCAAGGCTGGGTTTGGCATGGACCCAGGTTTGTGTGTCTGGGAGAGAAGCTGGGGCATAGGAGGGACTCTCTTGCCTGTGCCACACAAAATCTTCACCATCTGCCAGCATTGTAAGAGCCACTATCCCAAGGGCTTGCTGCTCTCTCACCACTTGGGGATCCCCAAAATTACCTTTTAAGCCTGAAGCGGATGCTGTGGCTGTGTTCTAGGATGGCCATCAGGGATTTCACATCGTACTCCATGGGTTTCTTAAAGCTGATCCCTTCAGGCAAGCCAGCAACTGCAAGTGAGCCCGGCTCTTTCAGGAACCTCTCGTACGGCAAAGGGACCACACTGCTCTTCCCCATGGCTTCACCTGGCGAGTGGGCAGAGTTACACACTGACAAACACCCCGCGCCCCCGACCACAGCTGAGCCAGGCTGCAGCAGTAAATGCAAGAGCAAGAAATAACAACAAAACCATTAGGAGAAGACCCATTCTTACCTCTGCACTTAGCATGCAAGGCAGTCCAAGCCCTTTCTAAAAGCACTAATTAATAAAAAGCTCATAAAAGCCAAAAAGTCGATGTCTCATCATTCAGGTTGCACAGTAAAATCCTCAGCTAGGGTCATTTGGCACAAGCTGACTCCTGGGAGTTCCCAGCAATGTGCCAGTAAGGTACATGGCCACCAGCAAGCTGGGAGGGAGCTGAAAGCTGACAAAGAAGGCTGAAGGCCTCATGATGATTTTTATCTCATGTTTACTGAGATATTCGGGGAACCTTATTTTCAGTCAGTTTTCTTATTTTACCTCCTGAAAGAATGAGAAGTAGTTTGATTGCTGTTGCTATCAAGCAGCTTTGATGCACTTTAACAGACAAGAAAAAAACCCTCAATAATCTCCCTCCATCCCACCATTCACAGACAGCTTGGATATTGATCTGTTTGACCACACAATCACCTCCAGCAGCCCAGAACTGTCACCCCCTCCCCTCAACAATGGCCACAGAGTCCCCCCATGTCCCCATCACATGAGCCTGGTTCCATTTTACCTCTGACACCAAAATCTTCTCAAGGAGTTGGGTGCACAGTGCTTTCCCTTCCCTGGCAGCAAGAGATGACCAGCAAGCCTTGCCATTATAGAGGGATTTTCTAAATGAGCTAAAGAGCCCACGTGCCCAAACCACGGCTGTTTATGGTGCTCTTCAGGCAGGACACTGTCAGAAAAACAGTCCCCTCTGAAGGGTTCCAAGAAATGGCCAAAACCTTTAAGCTGCTCTCTGTGGAAGAATTATTTTGGAAATCAACCCAAGCCACTGCAAGCAATAAACTTGGTGCTGAAAGCATGAAGCAGAAGAAACAGCCATGAAGGAATGAGACTGGTCTGGCAACGCAGTATCCAGATGCAGAACATCTGGTAGCATGGCACAGTGTCTGCACCTTTGTCTCCAGGCTGAGGGACAGGCAGAGAAGAGTACTGGACATTTAAGTTACTGTGGGATTTTATACTGTGGATTTTCTTTTAAATATTTTCTTTTTTCTCTCCTCTTAAAAAAAACCCAACCCCCATACCTAAATATCTTACAGAAACCCTGTAAATCTTGTGACACTGTCAGCAAGTCCTTATTAAAAGTGGCTTCTTCAACATGTTCTTTGAACGAACACATGATAACTAACAGTGTGCAACTTGCACGAGACATCAAGGTTCCTTATACATGGGATGGATAATATTTTAATTAAGCCAATAACTTAAGTTTCAAAATGAGCCTTTGAACGACACTGCGAGTTCACTTTCTGCAAGCTGACAGTTTCTCTGTCCCGAACTGCTGGCTCTAGCAGTTCTCCACCTCCCTCCATCACCTCTCTTTGTGATGAGGAAAAGCTCCTGATGCCTACAGTGTCTCCTTATCAACCCAATGCCCAAGAACTCCCCAGACATATTTTAATGGGGAACATGTTACTGTCAAAGTGACCTTCACAAGCCTAGCACTGCCACACAGAGGCTTATAGTTTAGCTAAAGAGAGGCAATAATCATCATTAATGCCTGTTTAATAGAAGCCAGTGGTAATCAGTCATCCTGTTGGTTCAGAGATTACCTGGCTCTGGAGGGAACCTTTTTGATGGAGAATTTTTTAAGACTTTTTTGTTTCCAATCCCTGTTGATGGGAGGTGACTAAAAGGATAAAAGCCCCCCGTAAGAACAGTAACTGTTAATTTCTCACAGTCCTCTCACTGTTGGAAACAGAATCAGGCTTGGACATGTATTATTTCTCCACTCAATCAAGAGAGGCTCTTTCCAGTGGGAATGCTGGGAGTGCTAGGCAGGTTTCACCACAGAGCAGCTCAAGAATGGAAACAGCTGATCCTACTGAAGCAGCAGCAAAGGCAGAATTACACCCAGTGCCAGAGCCAAAACCACTGGCTCAGGGATGCCTGACCTCCTCCTGCTATAGCAGTGCTGGCCAACTTGGACTGGGGACCAGCTTGTCTCCATGCACCTCCACAGACCTCAACAAGGTAAAGAGCATTGCTAATCATCCTGATGGATGGGCTACCTGCCTGGTTTGTACACCCCATGCAAATGCATCCTGATCAAGCTTTTTTAATGCAATTATACATTTATGGTATGTCAGATTTTAGTAATTCTCATATTCCCAAGAGGACAGCAAATTTTGGCACTCTCTCAGCAGCAGACCTACAACTTAGAGAGGGGATCCACCAGCACAAAAACGTCCTCTGCATCCTATTCCCTTGTCTCTTCTGCATCATCCCTTCTCTCACACTTAGGCCCAGCCTTTGGAAGGCAGCAAGGGGATCTGATTGCCCCCTTAATGGGAATATTGCCTCCACATCCTTTGAATGGTTTCAGAAAACTTTAGTGACTGTCTCTCCCAGGGGGGAGGAAGAGATATCATCTCCCTTTTCTGTCTGTGAAGCCTGTGGCAGGTGTGACAGCCAGCAACAGCAACTCCTACACGTGAGCCCAAGGTGGTTGGTGGTAGTTCCCATTATCCCCCTTCTGTCAAGCGGAAATGCCCAAACCCCACACACAGACCTGGGCAAGCCCCGCACCTTGGATTCAGGGAGACCTGTGCAGCCCTGGTAGGGCTCTACCAGGCTCTGAATCGCAGATGGTGATGGGGAGCTGCACCCAGGAAAGCCAAACACCCAGTTCTGCAGCTGATCCAGCCACATGGCCTGAACTCCCCCGAAACATCACAGTAGGCTAAAGCACACTGCTGAGCACCACGTGAAAATATTGACGCTTGTTGCCCTGTTTTCCCAAGCCAACCTTGCTTTTCCTTTCTCAAGCAGCACAGCCCTAGAGATGCTGTCAGAGGATGAGCTGGTAGCATGGCTGCTGCCTCCAGCCACTCCGTGGGGGCTCCAGTGGATCCTCCTGAGTGAGAAGAAGGCACTGCTGCTACTCAAGCCACCACAGATTGGGCCTGGAGGGAGCTCTGCAACCCACTGGGTTCCATATCAACAGCCATATGGTCATCTACATTTTAATTGCAGAAGGTTTATTGCCGGGGATGGAAGAGCACCAGCTTGTCTCTTGAAGCTGAGGCTGCAGGGCTGCTTGCTAGAAAATCATCTTTTTTTCCTTCTAAATAGACTTGCCAGGGAAAGGGGGGAAGTGAGTCTGTAGAGTCCCAACACAGCGCTATGAAAAAGGTGCAATGGACGAGGTGTGAGGGATAAAGGTGTGCTTGGAAATTCCATCCCAGGGCATAGCAGAGGCTTCCCCTGGTCAGGGGAGACAAAGGATGCTCCCCCCAGCATGGGGATTTTTTTTGGCCCGTTTGGGGCACTGGAAAGTGAAGCAGCGGCCAAATCCCATCTCAGTGCAATGCTAACCCTATGCAGGAGCACATCCCACCACACCACCCGTGCCAGGCACCTGCAGGCACCTGCAGGCACTTCCTCTTGCTGGGGAGCTGGGCTGGCACTCAAAGCCACATCTGGTGGTGGTACTGGGCAGCTCAGAGAGCCCTGGGGGCAATCCATATCCCCAAAGGGAAGCATGAAGATTCTTACTATAAAGCACATCAAACACTTCCTCTACCATCTTCCTGAGGAGGTACACGTCTGATCCCTGGTCCGGGGAGATCCTGAGCACCCTTCGCCCACACTCCTTTGCCTTCTTCTGTGCCTCTGCATCCTGCTCCTTCCTTTGCTGGATTCCTGCAGGGGGAGAGGAAAAAATGGGAGTCGCTGTAGTGAGAAAGGGCTCATGGGTGAATGACTCTGGCTAAGGAGGTGGGTCCCCCGGGTCTCCCACCCACCCCAGACCCTCAACATGTCCCTCCCAGCAACCCCCGATGTGCAGGAGAAAGTGCTGGCATGGGCAGTGGTGCCAGCAGTGGGGTCCGTCATCCTGTGCCTGCCGCCCTCCTTTCCCTGGCTTTTCCCTTCAGTTGCACTGAAACTGTTGAGATTAATTAGGCAGCACACTTCTTTTCTCTGGTTTCAATCTGCTTAGCCTTCAATTTCGCAGCAAAAGAAAATCTGCCTTTCTTGGAGGCTTTTTTACCCTTCAGCATCATGCAGCTCAGTAATACCAGCTATTTCCTGCTAATTTCCCCCATTAAACCTCAAATAAAGCATATCTTTGGCAGTGACTTCCTTGCATCTCTAAATACACAGAAAATTAAACACTATATAAGTGCATTATTGCTGTTCTATTCACAGTAATTCACAAGGGATTTTTGTTGGTGAAGGACTAATACCTTCATCATCCTCGAAAGCCTCCTGCCGATGATTGGCCCTGCATGCCACCTGGGTGCTCGAGAAGGAGCTCATGAATCCTTCCTGTGGAAAAGGCCTGTGGCTACAATAGCACTGAAAAGGGACGGGTCAAGAGCCACGTGGGATACCCATAGAACTAGACATAAGAAAGTAGACAGCCACTATGCCACCCCTGGCAAGTTCTGCATGCCTCCCATGGCAGAGCAAAACAGGCCCTGAAAAACTTTTTTGGGGGGTTTTACCACAGTGATGAAATGCATATATATCTGCACCCTCCAACTACTGCTTCTCCCACCAGCTGGGCATTAATGCTATTCTGCTGACATTAATCCAGACCACTAGGTCCCCCCCGTGCACAAGGAAAGGCTGAGCCAGAGGTTCAGATGAAGGAGGGTGTTCAAGTGAGGTCTATGCACCCAAGAGAGATAAGAGGCTTCTTACCTCTCCCAGCGATGTCTGCTTTAGATTAATTCAGATCTTTCTAAGAGGGCAGCAAGACCATAAATCAGAGGCACTTACAGGGATGCTTTCCACTGCGTGCCAGTTTTAAGAGCTTTATGGAGCTGAGTTGAGCCTGGACCATTTATAATTCAAGACGGAGTTATCACATTTCACCCTGTCTCCAGCATCAGCTGCTTCACCCAAACACCATCATCAAGATTTTGTGCTATTTCTTTTTGACAAAGGTATAAATGAAACCAAAGAGACGGGAATCAGGATCTAGTGCCAGGTGCCTTGTCCCAGCAGAGCAATAAGTCACTGACCAGGATATATCACAGAATCAGAGAACAGTTTGGGTTGGAAGGGACCTTAAGGACCATCTTGTTCCAACCCCTTGCCATGGACAGGGACACCTTCCACTAGATCAAGCCCCATCCAACCTGGCGTTGAACACTTCCAGGGATGGGGCAGCCACAGCTTCTCTGAGAAACCTGCGCCAGTGTCACACAACCCTCATAGGAAAGAATTTCTTCCTAACATCTAATCCAAATCTCTCCTCTTTTAGTGTAAAACCATTTCCCCTTGTTTTATCACTATCTGCCTATGAAAAAAAGTCACTCTCCCTCTTTTTTGTAAGTCCCTTTTAGGTACTGGAAGGGGCTCTAAAGGGCTCCCCAGACCCTTCTCTTCTCCATGTTGAACAACCCCAGTTCTCTCAGCCTGAGGGAACTCCTTCCCATTGGCCATCCCACTGCTATTCACATCTTGTAGGTGGTGGGAAGGGGAGGCAGAGTTGCCCATGAATGTGGAAAACATCCCGCAAATGCCTCCTGCAGAATGCAATGGAGGATAACTAATGGCATCTCTCCTGGGTGCAAGTGGGATGCCCAGGGCAGCAGGACGAGGGGCAGAGCAGAGCCATGGCAGGGAGCTGCTCCTGTAGAGCTGTGCCGAGAACAAGCTGAGCAGTGACCTGGACAGCTTCACAGCACTGGTGTTGTCACCAGAGCAAACCCTTCCTGCACAATCTCTCCAATGGATTAAGCACCTATATGGTTTCTGTCAATACCATGTGTGCGCACACACAGCCGGGTCATTTCTCTCCAGTCACATCCCACCGTGGGCAGTGTATAGGAATAGATCTGAGTCTGGGGTCCCAGCACCATCAAAACCAGATTCTTTCCCAGCTCCTGTATGGAGTAGGGAAAGCAGCAGCTGGCATGCCGAGGATGCTGCTGACCAAGAAATCCAGGTCCCTGTTCACAGCACGGCTCCCACTTTCCCCTCAGCTCCCAGGCTGTTTTTGGGGAGCTGGCAGAGGCACGGAGCTGGGGCCTGCAAGACACAGGTATCCCTCAGATACTTGGTGAATCTGATCTAAGACTGGAGGGACACAGCACCTGCTCAAGGCATCCTGTCACCCCTGTTCATCCCTCAAAAATATAAGCAATTCCACAACCGACAGCTTCATCTACCAAATCCATCCCTGTTTTTCCAAAACCAGGAAAAAGGCCCAGGACCAAGAAAGCCTCTTGGCTCCTGGGGGATCACTTGGACAAACCATTTCTGCAAAGTCCTCCAAAAACACTCCAGCACTCCCGCAGCATTGCTGAAGGCTAACAGAGCCAGGGGAACAGAGCAACCATCCAGCCGTGTGCCACTTCAGGGATGCTTTTGGAGAGAAGAGCCAGGGCATAGAGTGCCCTCCCTGGGAGGGGAGAGGCTCTGACCACAGTTCCCACCTGCCATCACTTCAACCACCACTCAGCCCCGTGGACGGACAGACAACATTGTGGTGCCCCCCAAACCACAATCACTTTGTGCATGGTGGGAGTCCCAGCTTGCAGAACTGAAGCACCCACCTTGGCATGGGAGAAGATCTCTGGCAGGGGATACTCACTGCAAAACTTCTGGAAGTCGGCCTGCAGCTCCTTGTGGGTGCTGAGGAAGACCCGTCCCTTTTCAGTGCCCACCACGAAGGCACTCTCCTCATGGACAGCGATGCAGGCCACCTCTGCGTTTAGCTTGGACAGCGCTGAGCACTGCGGGAGGCACCAGGTTAGTGCAGCACAGGACGGGAGAACATCCCTGTTTCCCAATCCTTGCCATTTCCCAGTGGGATTTTTTAGTTCCCATCAAAAGATTCCCCTATCAAAAGCAATGTTCTGATTTGGGTCAGAATTTCATGGGTTTATGACATGCCCTAAATATTTTGGTGACTTTACTGCTCCCAAAGATATCCGACCAAGCTAGGCTTTGCTGGAAAACAAGAACTATATTCCCACCATTTTACTTCATTTTTTCCTATCCTAAAAGTAAACATTTTATAGCATTTCTTTAAAAGAAAACATTTCTGTAAAAAAAAAGAAACAAAAAACCCACACCACAACCAACAACAACTTTCCCCCAGCTCTAATGGAATAAGGAACATGAGAATCTTATTTCAGCTGCAGAGCACTAATATGGTCAAAGTCTGGAGTAGTTGAACGATTCTTCTTGTACAGTTATGCAAAACAATAAAGAGATGGAAAAGACTTCCTCTATTAATCCGTTTTATGTAATGTGCGCTTCCAGCTCTACATAATACACATGTATATGTCTTTTATTAGTATTTTTTACATCATAATAGTTACTCAGTGCCGGCAGCCTGAGCCATATTCCCATAGCTACAGCACGGTGCTATTCCCAGGTCATGTTTTAAAAGGGTAAAAAAGGGGGGATTTTCCCAGCAGCAGCCACGGTTAGACACATCAACAATGCTATGGAGGGGCTGGGAGCAGGAAAGCATGGACTAAACCCCCTTGAGCTACCTTCAGCTCACTGAATGCATCTACAGTGAGCTTCACTTGTGTGGGCCTAAACCAGCCTTTATACCAGGTCATTTTACCTCCTGATCACCTTCTTCAAGGATGCACCGAATCAAATCCCCCCAAATAGATATTTTTAGGAAACATCCCTTCAAAACCCAGTAGCAAACACAAGTATTTTGCTCAAAAAGCCCAACACTCAAAAGATAAACACAACTAAGGTATGCAAAATTTGGAGGCAGACCAAATCCAAACCCCAAGCCCACCTGGTGATGTGGACGTGGCCTTCCTGTTTATTTACCAGGCATGCAGGCAGCTAGGCTTCAGTGGGCACAGAGCCTAGCACTGGTGAAGCACTGGGATAAAGGCTGAATTTCAGGAGCAGCCTGGCTCCCTAGCCCTGGTCTAAGTACCTAATGAAGACTGCGGAATAATGTATATTCATTAAGAAGCCAAACTACAACAACACAGTATGTTGTATGGGATGGCATGTATATAAATCATCAAAGCTGCTTGGGGTGTGTCAGCTCCAGGGAACCTGCTCCTTACTGGGGCAGTGATGTCAAAGAGAAGGAAATTGGTATTAATGAAAAAACCTCTACCTGCAGAGAGAAGAAAACGAAACGCATCCTAGACAAATGCATTACATATGACTTGACTTTAAAACAGGAGGGCTATTTAGCATATCTCATTGCATTACACATTTGTTACTACACATCTGCTTTCCCTTCTTGATCACATTCACAGTTAAAAATAAGATTAGCTCTGGTCCACGAGACTTAATGCAGACAGTTATCTTGTTTATGTAAGCACAGCTGACTTAGGCAAGGTTTCCACAGGGAATTCTACGCAAAAAGATATGAAAGTTATTTTCTTTGTTCTCAAAGATAAAAAGCCATTGTTCTGATATTGTGTAAAAGCTCATGGTAACATTGGTAAAACGGCAAGAAAAAAAAAGACAACCACCCTACATTCAGTTGATACCAACATAAATATTAATGGAAAAACAATACACATCTGAGATTAACTTGGGCTGACTTTATGATCCTTACGGCTGTCAGGGTGGGAGAGGGATTTTATTTCCCAGCTCCAGTAGCTCCCTGGGCTTTCCAGTAGCAGAGGGGAGCAGGATGAGCTCACCAGCTCTCCTGTGCCAGCCCTGCGCCCAGCCAGCCCTGCTAAACGGAGGCCAAAAGAGGGAGGGGAACATCAACAGGGATGCCACTGGCCTCTTACCATGGAGTCTAAGGCAGACACTAAGCTGGTGATGATTTCGTCTTTCTGGGGAAAAACCATATTCCGTTGGTCAGCTCTGGAGGTGGTGAGAGTCGCGTCTAAAGGCTTCCCTGCCAGGGCCATATTCACCTGAAAACAGAAAAAACAAGAGCTATGCATGACTAATGGAGAACTGGTGCTGAGCACCACCCATTACCATGGTGTGCCATGGGAGCAATGCTGGCACGGATACACAGGGGAAACAGAGGCATGGCCAGGAGCCAGGGCAGCCTGAACCCCATAATCCCCTTGGGTCCTCTGCTAAGGCAGATAATTGAGGACGCTGTTGAGCTGTAATCAAACTCTGGAGCCAATGCTGTGTGTTCCAGCAGCGGCCAGGTCATCTCCACCCTTGGGGCTCACCCTCAGGGAGATGTCACCACTGCACAGGGCACGCTGGATCAGCTGCATGGTGGCACACCCCGGATGTGCAGACTGAGGCTGTGCAAGCCAGAGGACACAGTGCTGAAGCAGACGTGGAGCACTCCTGTGTCCGAGCTCTTACAGCAGCTGCGAGCTAGGGGTGATGGCTGTGTCCCCATGAGGACACTGTGCCAGCCATCCTTGTGCCTCCCTCCCTACACCCTGGGCAAGAGGAGAACCTAGCATCCAAAAGTGTTCCTGAAACAGGCCAAAACCACAGGGTGCTCTGCTTTCACCCTAAGGGAGAGATGCAGCTCATGGCAAGGAGTTCCCACATCAAATCATCCCACCCTGCAGTTCCGGGTGTCAGTGGCAACAAGACCAAGTGATGCACAGGGACTGCACATCTGAGAAGAGGCTCAGCCCCAGAAGCTCTATCACTCATGGAAAAATGGGGAAAAAAGGGGATAAATGCTGGGACCCAGTTACACATGCAGCAACAGCAGCAGGTTTCTGTGCCCGGGTGCACACTGCACTGGGCCTCACTGCGACCCACAGCAATGACAGTGCTGCAGGGGAAACTGAGGCAAGGTCTCGCCTTGCATAAATCACCCCATTCCAATGCTGGGACACCCACACCCGAGACAGCATCACACCCAGCAACCAACATATCCCTGTCAGCTATTGCCTCTCCATCCAGAGGGCAGTATTGCACTGTCCAGCTTTAATCCTGAGAATAAAGGATGACAAATTAGCTCAGAAGCCACTCAAACCAAATCATAAATCATGTGCTCGCAAGTGGATAAAAGAGGCCGGAGAACCCCTAACAAGGCTGGATGGGCAGGAGCCAGGGAATATGAATGAAGTTGCCCATGCATAACTCAATTTGCCACTCAGTCAATAATCACACTGCCTGGCCCTGCTGGAAACAGGGGTTATAGGCAACAGAAATACCCCCAGTTCACCTTCCTTCCCCAGTCTGCACCTATGTCCAAGCAGAAGGAATCTGAACACAAAAGTAGGGCTGTGCAACTGGGGAAATGGTGGATTTTGGCACAAAATAACAAGTCCCTCGTGCTGGCATCTCCATAGGCGTCTGAGCATGCACATCTTATCACAGAATATTTTAGGTTGGAAAGGACTAAAAGATCCTCTCGTTCCAACCGCTTGCTATAGGCAGGGACACCTTCCACTATTCCAGGTTGCTCCAAGCCCCGTCCAACCTGGCCTTGAGCACTTCCAGGGATGGGGCAGCCACAGCTTCTCTGTGCAAACTCTTATGAGGGTCTCCAATAAGCTAATGAGAGGGCAGACAAATCCCAATAAACAATAATGACTAAATTTCAGGAATTGCTCTGAATAAGCCCTCCAGGTCGTTACCCCACTTTGCTGGCCAGTGAAAGCAGCCAAGCAGCGCTAGGGTTCCAATGGCATCTGTGAATGGCAGAGCCAAAGCAGCATCCAGGCTGACAGTCACACAGGAAAATCCTCTTCCATCCATGTGACACTTCCTAACAAAGTTGACAGACAACTCTTCTTCACAGAATGATCCTGGGGGGAAAAAATCTGTCCTAACTAGGTACCAGCTTGGAAAATAAAGCAGGAAACTGAACACATGGTCCTGCAGCTGGGCACAGACCACAGGCGTCCACATGCTGGTGACAGGGCTCTGCCAGGTACCTCCAACTTAACCATCATGAGAGCCTGTAGCAACACCAGGCACTCCTCCTTGCTCCAGCCCTGAGGTCTGTGCATGGACAGACAGACAGACAAGGAACCATTTCACCTGCAAGCTCCTAAGCAGCTTCCTGAGCACTTCCCTGTGGATGCTTTTTTAAGAGGTGCCTTGTTGCAATTGGCAGGAAACAGTGAGGTGGTGCCGATGCCCAGTCCCAGGCTGAGCTGGGGGACCAGCCATCACTTGGTCCAGGGAGCATCACTCCCTTCTTAAACCCCCCAAGCACTCGTTTGGAAAACAGCCTTACTTTGATGCCCGTACATGTTTCTGAGGGCCCTAATTATTATTAAATATGACTGCTACGACATGGATGTTCTGTTGCCTTCTGGCAATCTGGAGAACCAATCCCTGCCCCGGTGGGGCTGGTCGTGGCCCCTTGGAGAGCTCCAGCTGCACTAACCTGCTCGGCACAGCCTCCCACAGGAAGCAGCACTTCCAGGGAAGAGATGCTCCTCCCTCCGCTGCAAAAACCAAAGTCACAAGATGGATCTGGCTCCAGAGGGAGAACCAATGGGAAAGACAGGGATAACATCAATGGGAAGTGGGGCAGGGTACCTGCATCCCCTCCCTCTCCCGCAGGAGACCAGGACAAAAATAATACCTTTCACCTGGTTGATTGTTTAATAAGGAGAAGGGAGAATTATTCTACAAGAAAAAAAAAAAAACATAATAAAAATACGACCCAAGTAACACAGCATAACTTTAAGGGATGGGGGAGACGACAATATTCCTGTAAAGCTTTTAATCATTTGTGGTCACAAAGAGCAGTGACAGTGGATTTAGAAAAGGGGAGAATAAAAGGGAGGGAAAAAAACTTCACAGCAAGTGCTAGGCTTATTTAAATCAAATTAAGGGCTTGATGTTGTTTGCCTAATCAAAGGGAAAGTAATCTTTAGGAAAACTAGGGTAAACCATTCTTATAGCAGTTCAGGCTGGTGACACGGAGAAAGGTGGGTAGGACGGGTGCAGAGCATCCTGCCCTGCTTCCCAAGGATCCACACATCTGTCCTACTGAAATCCCTCCCTGGGACACCACTGATGTTCCTCTCTGCAAGGGATTCTGTTCTGGCCCTAGCCCAATCCCACCTCTGCACACCAAGTCCCATCCCCAGGGGCATGGGGACTATCACATCACTGTCACAAGGCCAAAGCAAACATTTGCAGATTGTTTTTACATTTTCCAGGGTTTTTTCTTCAAATGTTATTAAATTTTATTAATTATTTCTCCTCCCCAAAGGAATCTTGGGGGGACAGGGTGCTATGCAACAGTTGGCACAGGATGTCATCTCCCGCTTGGCTCTTAGGACACCTCCCTTGATAATCCTGGGAAAGATTAGAAATTTGGCCTTGAGGGAGTTTCACTCATGAATCACCTGAGCTGCAGCAAAGGAAAAAACAGGCATGTGGGGAGGCTTATGAACCCCTATGGAAAGGGCTGGGCCCCCCCCAACCCTGCACTCACAGCAGGCATGTCCCCTCACCAGTCCCCCAACTGCTGCCACAGGGCAGCATCTCCCCAAAATAAACATCCTCCAGCCTTTCGCCCCACATCACCATTTCCAAACACTACAGAGCAAACAAAACAGTAAAAAAACCCCTACTAGTGAGCCAATGACAACCTTGCCAAGGAAATTTCCAGGCAGAAAACTGTTATACCCTTCAAATTATAAATAGGTCCCATTAGGAGAAACAGAAGGGGTTTATGGGATCCAGCAACTTGCACACTACGCCTGGGCCCTTGCAAAGACTGAACTTACAGGGTGCTCCTGCTGTTGACTTCAGTATGAGAGAGTTTTCATCCTTCTTCTTCCTCCTCATCTTTTCAAGTCTTACAGTGATTTCCAGCCCCATGCCACAACCAGAAGCAACAGCATCTTATTTAACCCAAGCTGGTGTTTCCACACTGCAATGGTCCTTGAAGCAGAACCTCCACTGCCATCCTCCCCACGGCCTTCGCCTTGGGGTGAGTAAAAACCTTATTTAGTGTAAACCTCCAAAATCTCATTCCTCAAAGGAAACTGGGTGCTTGTCCAGGACTCGCAAAACTGGGCTGAAAGGCTCTCCTCAAGCCTTTCACTCCTCTGGGCCACATCTGCCAGCAAGAAAAAGGTAAAGCAATGACCCCTTTTTTGGGTATTACCCAGGACCAAACTCAGTGCAGAGTGGGAGATGGGAACAACCAAATGCCCAGGAGGGACTGAGGACATCCCATACCTGCTTCTTGTTCCACTGACTTCTACAAATACCGGGTTTTTTTACTATCAATACTAAATCAAAGAACCATGGAATGGTTTGGTTTGGAAGGGACCTTAAAGCCCATCTCACTCCAAACTCCTGCCATGGGCAGAGACACCTTCTGATAGACCAGGTTGTCCAGCCTTGCCTAGAACACTTCCAGGGATGATGCGTACTGTGTTTAAATTAATTGATTTGTTTTTTCCTGCAGGTCTACTGTATCTTAAAAATATAACTCTGTCCATTCCCACCATGTGAAGCATCTCCTGTACTAAAGACCTGGAAAGGACACCAGATCTCAAAACCGTCAGAACAAAGCATCCCCAACCCAATTGGTGGCTGCCACAGCTGCGTCTTCCATCTCAGCCCTTAAACTACCGGCTGTACCCAAGGGCGACAAACTGGAGAGCACTGGCTCAGACCCAGCACCCAGCAAGGGAGAAGTGAAAAGCTGAGGAGCAGCACAGAGAGTCCCAAAGAGACGCTGCCACTGCTGCCTACTTGCCCTACGGAGACTGTAGTATCACCATGGAAATCCCCCTGCGCCTGCCAACCCAGAATGTTTAAAAAACCTGCAGCGATATGGACTGGCTCCCAGTTCAGGAAGCTAAACAGGAATTAAAATTAGTGAGAGTTTGACTATTCAGCACATTGAGGGTTAAAAAAGAAGAAAAAAAGAAGGGGGAAAATATGATCCTCACACTGGTCCTGTCCACATCTCCATACAACAGCGGCTGGAAATTATCTGCTAATTCATTTTTCCAGGAAAATTCTGCCTATTGCTTCAGTGGTGCTGGTGAGATGGCAGAAAGCCCAAGCGAGCCAGCCTCAGTTCCAACAAAATAATGAAAATAAAATATATATATATATCAATCTCTATGGAATATATATTTTATATATATTTTTAATATGTTTTTATTTATATATATATATGAGGTAGGTTTTGAGATGGATTACAGGCCCTCTACCCTGGGTAGGGGAGGGGCAGCCTAGGGGTATATTAGAGCAGGGGAAAGCACAGCTGTGGGTGGGAAACTTGAAGGTGGTACTTGGGTTTTTTGGTCACCTGAAATGTTTGATGAGCTCCGGGATGTCAAGTACCACATACAGCCATCTCCATTCCCCCCAGGACCAAGGGAACAGGACAAGCACCCCCAGCCCATCTCCTGGGAGGACACCTCCAGCCCACGAATGTAAAAATGAGATGCCAGTGATTTCATTTGTTATTTCCTTTTTCTCCAGGAGGGCATATCTGAAGGGATTTTTAAAACAGACCAGATTTGGAAGACCTTTCAGCAAATAGCTCTGGCTATCATTAAACACGCTTATAAGTCGACCAGGAGTCATCCTGATTGGAGCCTGAGGGACAAATAATGTCCTACGCCAGTGCTGGGACAATGTCCCCTCTCCAAGCAAGGGGCCCATCCCTGTCTCCCATTTTGGGACATCGCTCTGGAGCAGGACCCACACTAAGGATTATGTCACGAGTGAGGAAGGGGCAATAACTCAGAAGGCATTTCCCTGTCCCACTCAATCCCAGGGATTTTGGAGGTCTCTTTTTTTGGAGGCACTTGTAAGCAGGAAGGTGCCTGGCAAGCTGGAGTCGTTTGAGCAAAAAACCCTGGAAACCACATCAGCCACAGCAGGTCAAAAGCCAGGGAAGGGACCAGGCTTGAATTTCCGCTTGTGTTTTTTTCTAATTGCTTAAGCAAACACCAGTATCAGCAGAGCCAGTGGATGTGATCAAAGCTGTCTTGCGTGCAGGAGCACCACGGCATGACCCCGCATTTGCCAAATAGCTGGCCTTGGGATTTTTGCCACAGCAGTGGAGATTTCTGCTCTGCATGGGCAACTTGCTTTAACCCATCCATGCTGACTGACTAAACCTGAATCCCTTACGCCTAATTCAGCACTAGTCTTCAGCCTCTGTAGCCAGATCCTGTCCATCCTTAGCCAGGTAACTCACACCCATGCCAAGGTGGTTTACTTTGTCCCTAATGATGCCTCATTCCCTAACAGGGCATGGTTAGCAGGTGGTTGGTGAGCTGCAGAGCTGCACCATCAGCACAATGCCAGTGGTACAGCAGATTAACTGCAGTCCAGAGTACTCACAAAATGCCCAGAAATACCCTCAAGTGTCTAAACACCCCCAAAATCCCCCAAATTCCTAATCTGTGCCCTACATGTGTATACCCTTGCAGCACATCTCTCCTGGGACACGCAGGGAGATCTGGGTTTTAGGGGACCCAGTTGGTGCACCCCGTGTGAGAAGCATTTGCTGAGGACACATCTGCATCCTCCAAATGTGAGTGTCAGCGTACTCCCAGCCCCAAATCTTGTCTAAGTGCTGCCCCATAGCTATTGCTATGTCTCTTCCCAGATCCACAAATTCCCTTTTATTTTGCTACTTTTCAAGCTAATACCTTTTTCCAAACCCTGAAAGCAGCAGAGCTGGGGGGCAAATGGCCTCCGATGCAGTCTAGGGCACCCAACTGCTTGTGCCCACAACCCCATTGTGCCAGTAGGTCTTACTGCCTCTACCAGCCTTCCCAAACCCTGTGTCTCCCCTCCCTGCTCCTTCCAAACAGGCAGTACAGGGCAGAACAAGTTCCCATCACCAAACACCTCCTTCCTTGTTTTGTTTTACCCAAAAAACTCAAGGCACCTGCTGGAAAACCTCCTCACATACACCCCAGCACCACAACATTCAACAGCATCACTGCCTGAACTCCGCTTTCCCGGATAATCTGCCATGGTTTAGTCTCACTTATGAAAGAAGCAGAGAGCAAACTGGGGGCTCCTGTGGGGAAAAGTGTCTGCCACAGGAATTTCACTTTGTCTCCCAAGCTAGAGCATGGCATTCTGCTGCCACCTTGATTTTCTTAAGCCCAGCCCAGGTGCACATCTTAATATAATATGCTAAAATTATAGTAGGCTTCTGCTAGTGCAAAGAGAGACAGAAGAGGATCAAGTGCCCTTCAGAAGCTGTATGTCATCTCCCCCAGGATAAACACTTCCATGGCATGGCAGCTGCTGGGGGACCACTCTGCCTGTGGAGCTCCAGCAGCATGGCTTTCAGTTCCAGACAAGTTTCCATGCCACAATCTCACAGCAGGCAGGCAGAGAAGCTCTTGCTTCCAGGAACTGCCTCTTCAGTTATTAAAGAAATTTAAAAGAAAAAAAAAGGGAGGGGAAAAAAAGTAAGTGTTAATCAGATCATTCCCACCATAGCAAGGATAGATGCTGCAAGCATCACACATGGAGAGCTGGATCTTGCCCCTCATGAGTGGCTGGGTCAGTGAGGCCATGATGAGCTTCATGGTGGCTGGTGGGTGAGCAGAGCCACCCAGCCACAGGGCCTGGGTGCCTGCATGGCTCCTAGGGCTGAGCCTCCTTCTCCAGGGGGATGCCCAGCCCCAAAACTCAGCATCGGGGAGCTCAGCACCCCTTTCCATACAGCCTGGACAAAACGCACTGCTTGGCAGTTCCTAGAAGAAGAGGTGGGAACAGATGCGGGAGCAAGGGTGCGGATCCAGCACCCTCACGCACTAGGGCTCAGGTTGCACTTCCTAGGAGCAAGTGGTCAGGGGAAGCCAAAATTAGCAGGCTGCTAATTCTACCCCTTGGTACATCCCACTGGTCTAGTGGAAGGTGTCCCTGCCCAGGCCAGGGAGGTTTGGAACTAGATGATCTTTTAGGTCCCTTTCAAACCAAACTGTTCCATGATTCTATGATGATCCCTGGCCCCTGCACTGCCACAACTGCTGGTTATTGCAAGAAGATGTCATCAGTCCCTTGCTTAGAGAACAAGTGAGATGAAATGAACCCAGAAGCCACAGAATAACCTGCAAGGAAGGTCTTAGCGTTGCAGTAACCTGGGCCCCCAGCCCTGTACCCCCTGGCATCCCTCCATCAACACCTGGGTCCCACCCTGGACCCCTAACTGGGTGTTGGGGCCGGGGGAAGGCAGGCAGACCCCAGCTCCCAGCCCCCAGTTCAGCAGTGCATAAACTAATGCTGGGGTTATTTAAAGCCCAGTTTTAACAGCATTCAGCTACTGGTTGCGTGATCAGGATAAAAAAATCGCAATCCTAATTCCTGGCCACCCCCCCCCCCCCAGTGCCTATGGCAACTGGTATCCATCTCCTTGGAAACTAATCTCGTGGTATTTGAGCAATGTACCAAGGGCCTTTAATCTCCCAAACACTGTAAATCTTTATTCTAGCCTGCTCTCCTCCTACCCCCAGAGCCAATATAAAAAGCCTGTTGTTTTCTGCAAAGTCACCAAGAGCCCAACTTGAATTTTATATTACACAGACACATGTTTTTTTGCCTTTTTTTTTTTTGCCTTCTTTTTCCCTCCCCACTAAATTAAGGAAAGATCACATATGCACTAAGTCCCAGGTGTTGCAGCCCTGGCCCCACATCCTGGTATGAGGTTTGCTTTCTCCAAACAGTGCTCAATAGCTGTCACCTCGATCAGCATGTCCGCTTTGTCCATCTAACAGGACACTGCTCTAGATAATCATCATCATCGTGATCATCATCATCATCATCATCATCATCTGAATTATCTAGCAAAAAAGTACCCAAGCCGCAAATACACAAAGAGCCCGGGCTGGGGGCAATGAGTTTCACAAGAGCTCAGCAGAGGATGGTCCACCCCAGTACCTCAGATGCAGTTGGGCACCTCATCTTTCTCCTCAACACTCAACCCCAACGCTTTTTCCTTTTGCGAAGCTTCTGTTGATGGCACCAGCCCCTCCCCACCTCCCCCTCACCAACCCCATCCCACGGTCACTACTGCTAGTCACCCACTTTCTGCTCTGCACAGGCAATTAACTCTGCATAAGGTGATCCCTGATAGAGAGCTGACACCTATCTCATTATGTTTAATTTTATCTCTAGTATTTCTCTCTTGTTACTGGTTCTCAGTACTGAGTATTCCCCATGTTACAGGACAGGCTGTTTTTGCTAATCCCAGGCCTGTCTCTCTGCTACATAAATGAACCCAATAAAAAAAATAGAATGCCTTTTTAAAGGGAGGTAAGGAGGCTCAGAGACAGAAGCCCTTCTCCCTTCTTCCTTATTTTATTTTATGGGATGATTCAGAAAGGTGAGAGCAGGTCCTGCGTCACCCCGACCCCACAGTGGGAGCATGTGTGTAGAGAGCCAGTGCTGGCTGCTCCTTGTCAACCATGCCCTCGATGTTTGTCCAGAACTGGGCATCCCACACGGGCAGGTGACTCACACCGGCAATGGAGGAGTCTTGGGTGAAGCTGAGCATGCACCTGCCCTGGTGTGACCCATCAAGAGAGGCACTGCCACCAGGGAGGGGCAGCCAGCTGGGATTCTCATTTCCTCCTCAGGCAGCCTCTGGCTGTGACACTCAAAACCTGCAGTTGCTCATGCAAACCCTGCCATTACTGTGGTACTATCAAGGCTTGGGATCACCACTGCTGCCAGACACAAACACCTGCGGGTGCTACAGCCCCCACTCACCCTGAGCAGGGACATCACCTTCCATGGTGAGGCAACACACCAGGAGCCACTGGGGATGGCCACAAACAGCTTTAGCTTCCCTGGGCTGCCCAGCACCCTGACTGGGGCTGCAATGCCAGGTCCTGCTGTGCTGCTCCCGCAACCCAAGAGCAGCAGCTTTGTGGCTCAGGGGCACCCAGAGGCTGGTAGAGCCATGCCATCTCAGCCAAGGCATCCCCAACAGTGTGACCATCCCCACAGCTCCTGTGGTGAGATTCTCCACTGTTTAATACAGTTTGGGTGCACCACACCCCCACCACATTCACAGGAACTCAGCTGTTTCTTAACACTGAGCCTCGAGCACCATAAGTCTTGCTTTGGTGCACAGGTGGCAGGCAGCCAGGGACAGGGGCAGGCAGACAGACAGACGGAACAGACCCACACCCAGGGACAGTGATCACACACCTGCTGGTCCCAACCTGCCAATTCCCCAGTGATGCCTCTTCCCCTAGGGGCTGTAGGAAGCTGCCCACACATATCAGTGCCTTCACCCGGGAAGGGCAGCACAGCACGCTGGGGGGTTTGCTGTGGCTCGCTTCCAGAGGCATGTGGGCTGCAGTGGGGTAGGGAGTGTGGCAGCCTAGGGCAAAGGTGGTGGGAGCAGCTCTGATCGTGGCAATTGCAGCCCTGACTCAAAGGCTGCCTGGGTGGGTGTCGGGGCTGGCCCCAGGGAGCCCTGTGAGGATGGCTCCGGGCTGGCCGGGATCTGGCTCGAAAACAGCCAGGCCCTCTCCCACATGCTTCTGCTTGGAGTCACCTCAGGACAAGGTGACCTGGCTGCTGACACTTCCTCCCTCCTGGGACTCATTGGCACTCAGGCTCCAACATGGCAGCTTGGGACAGCATTTCCCTTCCCTGACACCTTGACCCACCCCAGAGAACATGAGCTCCTTCTTTCCCAGGGGGAAACAGGCCCAGATCAGCCCTGGTCCCTATAACCCTGGACAGGGGGACACTAGCCCTCTCCCCAGCTTCCCCAATGGGTCAGCCCAGCTCCCTGAACCTGCAGCCACCCAGTCTTGCCCTCATCCCACTCACATGTTTCAGGGAGGATTAGGCAGGGAAATGATTGGGCCCCAATACCAGCAAGAGTGGGCTTCCAGTGATGCCAATCACCCACTGCCATCACCATAGTACGGCACATGGGGCCAGCAGAGCCTGAAGTCTTGCAGAAACACATGTTCCCCCTGCTAAATTCCAGCTTAATTCTCATTTTCATTGTGTTATGAAACACATTATCTATTGAAACTAAGTCAACAGTTGTTTGCATTTACATGTAAACACAGTGAATATTAGGAGCGGGGCCAGCATTAAATTTGCATCCAAAATGCTGCCTGCACTGCCCTCTCTCCCTGGCTCTTCTCCATCCCTGCAGCTAAAGACATAAGGATGCAGAAGACAGTAAAAGCAAGACCAGAGCAGCCCAAGATGCAAAAAACTCCCTTGTTTTTCTCTCTCTGTTTTTATTTTTGTGCAGCAGAAGAAACATGCCTTTAAACCCCCATACCGCACTGACATGCACAGCCCTTCATCTCAGGACCAAGTAGAAACTGCTTCAAATTCCCAATGACACGCATATCTTATTAGAGCTGCTTTGCATAGCGCATAAATATTTATTTGATTTTAATCCTGCAAAGCAAACCTGCCTTGTGGCGCATTTCCCTTAATCGGCAACTCTGGCACCCAACAAGGCATTGAGAGAAGTGGCATCCCAAATTCTGAGCCTGCTTTAGGTGCAATGGTATGGAAATAAGAACCCAAGGCCCAGTACCCACCACCTCTTGGTGTGCCCAAGGCAGGACTGGGATGCCAAAGCAGCCATAAGGCACCCTGGTTCCTTGCCATTAGGGAAAGCAAGAGCCTTGCTCAGGTGCCCCATAAATAACAGAAAATAAATACATGTGCATCATGCTTTGGATGTGAGAAGTGGCTTGATGATGACTTAGCTCTGTGATGGTGACACTTGCAGGAGAGGTGATACCAGGGGTGGGGGCTCACCCTTCAAAAAAAGAGATTTTTGGGGCTGAAAAAAGGGAGAGCACCTTGTCACATGGAAGGCAGATGACATACAGTTTATTTTGGGGGCTTGCAGCTAATTTTTTGCACATGGACTTGTTGGGTTGAAAAATGGGAACCCTCCAGTGTGGTCATCCATGAAATGGGCAACAAGGGGTTGCACTGCTGGGAATCAGCTCAGCCTCTCCATCACCCCAATTCAGGACATCGCTGAGCACAGATCCATACCCCAAGCCCTGTCAAGACTCATACAGCCTCATATGTCACAAAACTTGTAGAAATTGAAAAAAATGAGAATTTTCAAACATCAAATCACCGCAACACCAAAGGCCCCTAATGACCTCTCGTTTCAGCCAGGAGGACAGGAAGCAGCACACTTGCCCGCATCCACCCCTGCTCCACAGTGATCACAGCATTCACATGAGGACGCATAGAGCCTGGGATTGTGAATTCCTTTCTCAACCAGTTTCTCTTAAATGGGTGGGAAGTAATTAGGCAAGGGGTGCAGCAAGGGTGCCATGCCTGGGGAGCCAGCAAGTGCTCAGCAAGGCTCTTCGCTCCACAGGCAGCCAGAGTGGGTAAACCCAGAGATACTTTATAGTGGGCAGGTAAATATTTAACAGGGTTTATTTTGGCCACTCTGCCACTGTGCCTCATACTCTGTGAATCTGTTGATCCAGATGGAGCCCCAAAATCTGATTCAAAGTAAAATTCTGGTTTTCCCCAAGATGGATGGAAACACCTTAACCTCTGCCCAAGGCTAGTGATTTGGGACTGGGAGCCGCCCCAGCCATCCCCAGGAGCCTAATGTGATCTCACACCTCTCCAGCATCTTCAAGGAATGCTTCTCACAGCCCAAACCCACAACCCCCCAGATATTAGCACCTCCAAGGATCCGTCCCCATGAATGCCTCTCCCAAACCCCATGCCCGTCACCTCCCCTGAGGTGGCAGTCTGGCTCTCCACGGCATCCTTCAAGGTGCTCCCCAAATACCAAGGGCAATACAGAGTCTCGAGCAGAAAGCAAAATCAATACTGGAAGGAAGGTTCTGGGCTTAAATGCCTGTCATAGCATCACTGGGAAAAGTAGGTTAGTGAGGTGGGGAGGACAGAAAACCACTCGGCAGCACCCACAGCACACAGAGGAACCGTGTTTGTTGCAAGGTTTTCCATAGGCATTGTGATGGCTTTCAGGTAGGGAGCACACAGTGGGGGGTGCAGACTCAGCTTGGCACTCCCTGAGCCTGATCCAACCACAAGGTGTTTTGGGGAAGAGGAAGAAGAGAGAGACCTCAGAACTGTGTCCTATGTCCCACACAGGCAATGCTGGTGTGCACCAGATGCTGCCATTTTGGTTTTGGGGCGTGTGGAGCCACAGGGATATGGGGTAGCCGACTGTCATCAACCAGCACCACGAGAAGAGTCACTCTCCCACTGCTCTTCTCACCTGCAGCCCCGACAGAAGACATTTCCCTTTCTGCTCTTCTGGTCTTGCATCTCCAAAGGGCCAGCTCCAAATGCCGACAGGCATCAGCTTCCCTGCCCCATTGGGACAGCGCCACAGCAAAGCCCACCTGCTGGTCCAGGCACAGATAACACCCCCCATAATGTGGGAAAGCTATATCCTGAAGTATCGTCAGCAGCAGCTCCCCACAGCAGAGACAACTCCACATTATTCTGAATTTTCAAATTTAAAATAATAAAGGATGCCTATGTGCTCCAGTGCATTGATGGCAACCCAGCACCAGCCCAGTAGTTACAAATAGTCCTTTCCAGGAGTGCGTTGCCAGTCTCGGCCACAGGCACACTTGGCCCTGTGGGACACACACTCTCTGCTCTGTCCATCAGCATCACCACGTCAGGTCCACAGTGCACCCAAAGGTCAGAGTGTTGAAATATGCATCTTACTTACAGAAAAAAAATTTAAAAAAAATTAACCAAAAGGCAAAAAAATATATTGAGGGATCCTATGCTGATAGGGGGGAGAGAAAAAAATCAGGGGGGGGGAAGTTTATTGGGGAATGAAGCCCCGAACTGAGCAGCTGATGTTCAGAGTACTGAGATGAGGTGCAGAGGGGAGCCAAGCGTCACCCCTGCCGGATGCTAAAGTAGTGGAAACTTTTGCATCGCTGCAGCAGCACCAGAGCTGGCTTTTATCATGGACAGCTTCGCACAGGCAGCGATAGGGCTGGATTTCTGCAGGTGTAATTCCCACGGAGATGAATACCTTGTTTTTCAAGAAGCAGCAACATCATACGTAAATTACAACAGCAAATGTAGGAAACAAAGAGGTTTTCAAGAGACCACATAACCCTCAGAGGGGTGGCATGGGGAAAGCCGGCAGGTGGCTCTGGGAAGACAATGCTGGTGAGATGTGGGGCTGATCTCATGCTCTCCCACGCTCCAAACGAATAAACCTTTGAGCAGGTGGGGTGAAAAATTAGGCCACCTAAACAATAACTATTTGAGGGGCCCAGGACAGAGGTGGAATTGGATGCTACTTGCTTTTCCCTGCAGCAGGATCCAGCAAGGAGCCATGGGAAGGGCACAGGTGGATGCTGGACCTGTCCTGGAGCCAGGTCTTCACTCCAAGAGTTCACATGGGAAGTGACGGGGCTGCACTGCACTGGGTTGATCAGCTCATGGCACGGGTCACTTACTCATGGCTCACCTCTCTTACACATCTTTTCTTTTGTCCCCTCTCTTTTAAAATAAAATAAATAATACAACCTGATGCTAATTCTAACAGGTTTAATAAACGTCTAACATCCTGTAAAAGGTCACTGCCCACTCACTTCTGTCTGTGGATCTGTATTAAGAGCACTGGGGCACTTGGTTTGAGCTGTGCTGTTTCATAGGGTCCTGATGTCCAGCATGCTCCTCTCCCAGCTCAGCATCTCCCAAGGAGCTGTGGGGCAGGGGTGGCAGGGGACTGGCATGTGCAGTGAACCCCAGCTAACCCCCCATCTTTGATGGAACAGGCTGCCCATAGAAGCCGTTGCTGCCCCATCCCTAGAGGTATTCAAGGCCAGGTTGGACGGGGCTTGGAGCAACCTGGTCTAGTGAAAGGTGTCCCTGCCCATGGTAGGGAGTTGGAATAAGATGATCTTTAAGGCTCCTTCCAACCCAAATCATTCTATGGTTGCATGATTCAAGCTCCTGGATGAGCTTCATCTGAGGGCATGGGGGCATGTGCATTTTGGGGAGCAAAAATACCAGCCTCTAGCTCAGGGTAAAATGTTGTAATTTCACTTAAGGGGTTCCTAGGCATTTTCCTCCCAAAAGACAAATGAAATTACAGCCCAGCGATGCCCCTAAAGGGTGTGGAGCAATTTATTTCTAGTGATCCTCCTCTAATGAAGCTAATTTATAACCTTGTCAGAAGGTGCAAGCAGGCTTGGGGCATCGGTGAGGCTCCCTTCCCCCTGCCTGCCTTTCCCAGGATGAAAACCTCCAACCCAAACCCCAACTAGGATGTTTAAGACCCAAACCCCAAAGGCACTTTAAACAAGCAAGGTTCTTCACATATTTTGCCGACTAAGTGCAACCCTTCTTGCCAGCAATTACAAAAATGCTTTCAGTGCCCAGGGAGGTGCAGGGGTCCCTGCTGTCACCAGGACAGAGTAGGGTGGGAGCAAGGATGATGCTGTGGCACCCAGGGACCTGGTGGCATCATGGGGTGTCCTTGCAGACCAGAGCATCCCCACATATCTGGGTCTCCACAGCTCAGCAACGTGGTGACCCAGTTTTTGGGAAACTTATCAAGGACCTTAACACCACCCCAACAGCCCCACTACACTCCGATGGGAATTGGTCCTCACCAGTTGGAAGGGTTCAACAGTTCATACCCCAGGTGATTAAAAGGGACAAAGCCACAAGGAAAAGCCCTTTCTCCATCCATACCAACCACTCATGTTTCTCCTAGGACACGGCAGATGCCAGCAGGAAGTAGCAGGGGAGCAGCGGCATGGCAGGCAGCTCCCACTGCTCCCTGCAGCAGCACTTCAGCAGATGGTGGCTCCTAACATTGTTATAGTTACCTAATAAGATTGCCTTATTGTAGCCCTCCAACAATAAAGCTAGAGCATCTAAAAGGAGTGGCCAACTCCTGCGCTTTGACAACCCTGGTGCCAAAAATACGTGTGTGTATTTTAAATCTCTATATAAATCACAATTTTAGGGGTCATGGTAATACACTGATTTTTTTTTTCCCCTCATACTAAAGCAGATGTGACTCACATGCAAGCAAAAGGATGTAGGATTCAATACTTTAACTACTTCTAAGTGTCAGGGTGTGGAGCTGCAGCAATTTGGGTGATGCCACGGGCACAGAGCTCAACTCCCAATCTACCCAGTCCATTCAGAACACCAGAGACAGCATTTCTCCTGGCAAGGACTGTCATTCCCTGTCTGCAGAGCAAACAGCGTCCCAGCCTTCTAAATACTAATGCAATACAAATAATAAAGATAATTCCCATATATTTAATCATTACCAGAGGTCTGGGAAGAAATGATAATCAGGCTCCTACTAATTAGGGAGACATAATCTTGCCTTCCCTACAGGTTTTTCCATCCCTGTGTCTTACCCTGCAGCGAAACAAGCAGAAAACTAGCCCAGTGGGGAGGAGTGTGGCTTTGGTGGAAGCCTCAAGCAGATCCTAAAGCCTAGCTGCAGTGGGTGCAGCCCCATCCTACCGGTGCCAGGGAGACATGCCAAAATACTCATCCCGCTGAGCTCAGTACCCATCCTGCCATGAACGCAACCCATCCTTTAGGGTCCCTCTTGAGAAGGTCCAAGAGGCAGCATTTCCAGGGAGAACCCTACCCTTGCCACCCATGTCCTTCTAGGATCTCTGCCCTGCAACAGGGTATGGACCAGGAGCTCACCTCAAGCCTCATCCAAAACCTTTCAGCATCCCACAGTTCTCCCTGATGGCAGGCAGGCAGGGGAAGGCAGAGCCTGCCTTATCGGCACTGCTCCCGGGTGCCCTCATAAACGTGATGTGCCACGCACGCTTCCTGGCACTGAGCCCTTCTGAATTAACCCCCTGGTTCATTTCTGGCATGAGGGCTGCTGCTAACTAGAGGCAGGGCGAGGTTGGTCCCTTTCATCTGTGGGGGGCTCTGACCACCTCCAGGGAGCCATCTCCATCCTGGTGCAATGGCCAGAGCTGTCCCCACTGCCCAGGGCCAACTCTCTGGTGCCACCAGGCTGCAGCCCAGCAGCAGATGAGCAACTGGCACGGCAGTCAGTGCCCTAAGGCAAGGTCACCTCTTGCAGGCACTAAGGTGCGGGAGGTTTCCCAGGCAGGGAAGCAGATGCAGCTGGAACTAAAGGCAGGACGTGAGCTCTGCCGAAACCTGGGCAGAGAGATGCATTCATCCCTTTAAAGATGGGTGAAGCATCTTCCTGTACAGCAACTAGATAAAACCATGGAGATCTTCTTCACTTACTGCAATGGTTTCATTTTCCAGTGTCACCTTGCTCTGGAAGACTCCCACTCCATGAGTTTTCCCTGAGCAAGACCAACTGCCTGTATGTTCTTCCAATCTGTTGGAAAATGAAAACTTAGGGGGGTTTTTGCCTTCTTTTTTTTAAAGTGAGGGAGACGGAAGCTAAGGGCTCCTCTATGGCCACGCTGCTGGCACAACCCATGGCTGGGATTCCATGCCTCTATCCCATCTCGTCCAGGGATTTGAAGTGGAACTCAAAAACCTGCTGCTTGTTACCAGGGCCCAGGCACCAAGGATTTCTCTCAGAAGCATGTAGATCCCTCCAACCTCTGTCCACCCACTGGGGGGGAGGTTTCTCCTGTAGGGCACATCCAAGCTAAGTGGGACATACAACCCTGGCAGGGACCACCACCCACACACATCACCAAAAAGTTCAAGAAATGTTCCAAAAATTAAAAATGTTTACAAAACATCCTGCACACCAGTTTTCCTCCCAGCCATCTCCAAAGGGATCTATACCCCAAAGCACCTCCTGAGCTCCCAGGTTTTAGTCTGCCTATGGGGTTGTGGGAACAGATCAACAGCAGGTCCGTGGTACCCACCACAAGCCTTTGCACCCGACTGCTCACACCCACTTGAATGGCTCAGGGGCACTGCCAGACCCTGGCACACCCATAGGGGATGTCACCCATGGGCAGGGAACTTCTGTCTTGTCCTCTTCAATCTCCTGGGGCAGAGGTCCCAGGCACGCAGGTGTGCACTGGATGACACATTTCCAGGACCCATCCTGGGTCCACACTGACCTCCCCACTGGCATTTGCTCTATTTAATGTTACAGATTTAAAGAAAATAAGATGGACATCTCACCCCTCATGCGAGAGGTGGAGATTGGCTCTAAGGAGGGACACGCTGGCAAAGGACTATGTCAACCACACAGCTGTGCAGCAGAAGAGTGATGCTCCTCGCTGGTCCCCTGCTCATTCCACTGAGGTTAATTATCTTCTTAAGCCAGGCAGACCAGCCCAGAGCAGAGACAAGGCCACATGAAACCAGAAAACTCCAACAGAAGCCATTTGCATGCAGGAATGTAAATCCTGCTCAGTACAGCCTGCTCCCAAGGAGGGGATTCATGTACCCAGTGCTTTTCTCCACAGCATCCCAACTCGAGGGATGCTTTCCCTCGCTCCCACAGCGAGGGGAGCCTTGCTGCATCATAGGCAAATCCCTTGGAAACAACACCATCATTTGTAAGGTGGCGTTTGGCAGCAACTCCTGAATCAGGATGGGACACAGTGTGTTCCCACACCAGCCAATGCCCTAGCTGCTTTGGGGGGTCTCTCTGGCAGCAAACCCCCATCCCAGCCCACTGCTCCATCACTCTAGGGGCACCACACAGCAGGGCCAAGCACCCACCTGGACCCACTTCACATTTTTCTCTCTGGTCTGAAGCAAATTCAACAAATGAGCCTGTACCAAGAAACGAAGCATCAAAACAGTGAGCCAGAAACCCCCAAACTCCCAATCCCCAAAGTCCAACAGACACCACCGTCCAGCTCCAAGCCTCCTGCAGTTCTTGACTTCTTTTTAAAGACAATGCTTCAAGAGATGTAAATAGAAGAGGCTACCATAGGGCAGAGCAAGGTCCTGGGAAGCCTCGCTCCAGTTTGCAAAGAGCTGCCACCTCACTGGCGAACCTCCATCTGGGGCTGCTCTATGCCCCCAGCCCCGCTGCTCTGGCCAGCATCCACATGGACACTGGAGGCTCTTCTCTACAGCTTCCAGCTGGGCTCTTCCCAATAAATTAACCAATAAATACATATTTAGCTCCTGGATAGCTATCTCCATCTCAGAAGGGGCACTCAGTAGGTCCTTTCCTCTCCTCCTCCCTGTCCTCAGGGAGGCTTCTGGTGGTGGTAAACCCAGCCCAGATGCCTTCAGCATCTGTCTCTATTCCCCCCAAACCCCTGAAGAAGGTTTGTCATTGCCAGCAAGGCGTAACACAAGGCAGATGTGGTTGAAGGGCCAGAAGTAAAGCAAGGACACCAACATAGCCCCTCACCCACTCAGCATCCCCTTCCTCAAACCATCACCCACCACCAAGCCAAATCATCCTGGAGCAGCAGTACTGAACCACCAGCATGTCCACCCACCACTGGCACCTGCAAATGGATGCTGATGGCACCCCTGCCCTCAGCCAGCACTGAGTCCTGCACCCACCCCAGGGGTTAGCCTTGCAGCAAGCAGCTGGCCAGTCCCTCTGCACTCCTCCAGACTGCCTGCTGGGGTGCAGTCACAGAAATTACCAAAGGAAGTATAGAGGATTGATAGTTGCCAAAAAAAAATCTGAGCTATTTCCTGTGGGAGCAGCAGATGGGAATCCCCTGTTAACTCCAGCAGCAAGAGGTCATGTGCTTTGACCTGAGACTTTTTTTTCTCCTTCCTTTAAGCAGAGCATCACTTTAGTCATATGTGATGCACATCATGTTGGACAGCCAGACCTGTGCCCTCTGCGCTGGCCTCAAAGACCACCTTCCTTGTCACCTCCTGCCCCACGCAAGGATGTGCCAGGCTCCCATGACAGTACCAGCCTGCCAGCAAGGGCACTGTGTCTCTCACTTGGGCTGGTAGAGCCAGGTTGATAAACATGTCCCTGAGCAGGTTCCTGCTTTCCTGTCCCAACTTCTCATTAGCAAATCTGAATGAGCAGCAACCAGTGGCAACACCAGCCGCTCCTGCAGAGGATGGAAAGCCCTCTCAGGAGGGACAGCAGAAGCAAGCAGCAGTGGCCATCAGAGCATATTTCTAGTGTCACTTCTCCACTACTGCAAGCACCCTGTGAGGGCAGCTGCCTGAACTTTTCTTCTGCCTGCATAGTGGTGACACATTCAAAGACGGGCTCGGCCCAAAATGTGGTCTTGGAGAGGTGACACCAGCTCAGAGAGCCACAGTGCATGAGAAAACCAGTGGCACAGCCCCAAGGAAGGGCACCCTGTCCATTGGTGGTCACTTGGAGTCTGGCTCTGCGGGGCTGAAGGGAGAGGAGCAGGGAATCTGCGGGTGGTCACAGAGCCACACTGCCCTGACATGGCAACCCTGACATCCAACCAGCTGCTGATATTGCTCCGATGGCAGCATGTGCTGTTGTGCCAGGGCTTGCTGTTCCGGCTGTGGCACTAGGACATGGCCTTTAGCACCCCAGCCACTAAGCTGCTGGCTTTCTCATTTCAGAGCAAGTGCTGCAGCAGTTTCCACAGGAGGGGATTCTGGGGGTTCAGATGGGCAACAACTGACTTACTGAGTCTGCCTGCGCTCTTGGGGACAGGAAACAAGGGATCCTGTGGAATTAAAGGTGCTCGCATCCACAGGATTATTCCCCAGCTGCAGCACTTCCAGCAGCTCCTTAAGTAAGAGCAGCGTGAAGAGCATACACCCTGAAGCCGAGGGCTCCCGTCATGCAAGGCTCCATGCTGATGTCCCCAGGTGGTTCTGATGTCTGGAACTCACACACTGACAGGTGACGGACGGATGCAGCAGTAGGCGGGTGACCCACCCCAAAATGCCCGCGGCACCCACCCCGTGGTGCTCACTGGCACCATCGCCTCCCGAAGTGGTCTTGCCTAGCTGTGCCTGGCGCTCACCACAAACACCCAGGATTACCTGCCGGGTCCAAACTTGCTCCTGCACAAGATGCATTAATAGGATCACTCCAATTACAGCTTATCCCAGATAAACCCACTGCCAGCCCCATGCACTGGAAAGACAAGGGCGCCCGATCTCCAGGGAGCGACTTTCTCCTCATCATGGTCATCCTCTGGCACTGAGAATCTTCCACTTGCCATAGGAGAGGATGTCTATCCCTCCAGCCCATGGGCCACGGTGCCAAGGCCGGTAACCAGCCCAGCCAAAGCCCCAAGCGCTTTGTCAGCTCAATGCCGTGTTTCTATTTCCAGCAGTGCTGCCACTGATCCCTGTGGTGTCGGAGAGGAGGCAAGCTCTGGCAGAGCCCTGCTTCTAGCTCCCCTTCCTGCCTGGCACCATTGGACACAGCCAGGGCAGGTGGTGGCCCCGGAGCTGCCTTCAGGATGTGGGACACCATTGGCACCGAGGGCCAGCCAGACATCCCCTGTCCAATTGCCTCAGCAGCCCCCCCAGCCCTATTGCTCCCTGCATCCCCCCCTGCAGCACTATTGCCCTCAACCCCTAACACCCTCCCAAACTTATTGGCATCTCCCCAACAGCCCCCATGGATCCCACCAACCCCAAGCCGCATCATCACCCTCAGCATTCCCCCCATCAGCCCTAATGACCCTCAGCCCCAGTGAGCTCCAGAATATCCTTAGCATCTCCACCAAGCCCTACAGCTCCTCAGTATTCCTCCCAGCCCTAATAGCCCCAGCATCCCTGCCAAGCCCTATTGCCCTGCAGCATCCCCCAACACTATCACTATCAGCCCCCAGTATCCCTATTGCCTCCCTGCCCACTCCCACACTGATGAGCCTGGCATTCCCTCCACAGCATCCCCCCAGCACCAATGAGCTCAGCATCCAGGCCAGCAACCCTACTACTCCCCTACATCCCAACCCTTGATGCCCCGCAGATCCCCACAGCCCTAACACCCCCCAGCAGCCCTAATGTCTGCCTGCATCCTCCAGACCTATCATCTCCCCAGAAGCTCTATTGCCCCCTGCATTCCCCAGCATTGTCACCCCCAGCATACCCCAGCCCTAAAGAGTCCAGCATGACCTCCCACCCTACTGTCCCCCTGCACCCCGCATCCCTATCATTCCCCCAGCAACCCACTGCCCACCCCATGCCTTGATATCCTTTTGTACCCCCGTAGCCCGATCACGCCCCAACAGTCCTGTTGCCCCCCTGCATCCTCCAGCCCTCTCGCCCCAGCCCTAATGTCCTGCTGCATCCCTCAGCCCTATCTTCCCTCAGGACCCCTAATGCTCCCCTGCATCCCCCCAGCCCTAACAACTCCAATCCATCCCCTGAGCCTCGATGCCCCCCCTGCATCCTCGAGACCTATCCTCCCCCAGCATCCCCCCAGCCCTAATATCCCCCTGCACCCCATCGCACCTACAACCCCCACATCCCTCCCGCCACTGGCCCCCAAAGTCGTGACTGGGGGTGGAGGGGAGCCGTGACGAAGGGATGGGGGCAAAACTTTTTCTTACCGCGGGCGGCTGGGGCGCGGCGCTGCTGCCTCCCCCGGCGAGGCTGCGCGGGAGCGGCGGGGGCGGACGGGCGGGGGCCGGGATGGAGCCGCCTCCCGCCGCCTCCCGCCGCTTCCCGGGCGGAGCCGGTATAACCCGATGGGGGCCTAAAGGAATGAAAAAAAACCCGGGGGGGTGGTTTGGGTTTTTTTTTCCCCCACCTCAAATCGGGCAGGGAACGCAGCTCTTTGTTCTGTAATCCCAGTAAAAGTGCCAGCCATTCGCCCCGCCGCTAATCCCAGCCCCGCGCAACGGCCGCATCCATTGGCTGCCATTTACACACGGGATTAACCAGCCCAAAAACCGGGAGGGGGGGTTTAGGAAGGCGGAGACGAGCTCTGGGAAGTCCTTTAACGCTGCGCTGGGGACGCGCCGGGGACGTCCCCGGCGCGGCTGGTTTTGGGGTGCAATGGGGACGTGTCGCCACCTGTTGGTGCTGGCACGGCTGGGTTTGGCTCAGTTTGACATGGTATTGTGTGGGTTGTCACGGCTTGATCCGGCGGGACCTGGAATGGCATAGAATCATAGCATCACAGATTCACAGAATATGCTGAGTAGGAAGGGACCCACAAGGATCATCGAGTCCAACTCCTTGCCCTGCACAGGATCATCCCCAAGAGTCACACCATGTGCCCGAGAGAATCATCCAAACGTGTCCTGAACTCTGTCAGGCTTGGTGCTGAGACCACTTCTCTGGGGAGCTTGTTCCAGTGCCCGACAATCTTTTTCTAAATCTCCCCTGACACAACTTCCGGCCATTTCCTCAGGTCACCACAGAGAAGAGGTCAATGCCTGGCCCTCCTCTTCCCCTCCCGAGGAAGTTGAAACTGTCATGAGGTCTCCCCTCAGTCTTCTTCAGCTGAACACACCAAGTGCCCTCAGCCGCTCCTCAACATGGTTTCCCCTCAAGGCCCTTCACCATCTTTGTTGCCTCCTTTGGATGCTCTCTCATGGCTTAATATCTTTCTTATATTGTGGTGACCAAAACTGCACATAATATTCAAGCTGAGGCTGCCCCAGGTCAGAGCAGAGCAGGACAATCCCCTCCCTGGCCTGCCTGGCGATGCTGAGCCTGATGCCCCTCAGGACATGGTTGGCCCTCCTGGCTGCCAGGGCGCTGCTGACTCATGTATGACTTGCCATCAACCAGGACCACCAAGTCCCTTTCCTGGCACTGCTTTCCAGCATCTCATTCCCCACTCTGTTCGTACATCCGGGGTTGCTCCATTCTGGGTGCAGAATCTGGCACTTCCCCTTCTTGAACTTCATACGGCTGTTGACTGTCAAGATGTCTCTGCAGGGCCTCGCGGCCTTCAAGGGAGTCAGCAGCTCCTCCCAGTATTGGGTCATCTGCAAACTTGCTCAGTGTCCCTTACAGTCCTGCATCCAAGTAATTTATGAAGATGTTGAAGGGCATAGGGCCTAAGATGGAGCCCTGTGGAACCCCACTAGTGACAGGTCACCAGTCTGATGTTACCCCATTCACTGTCACCCTCGGTGCCCTATCTGTGAGCCAACTGCTCACCCCCCACATGATGTGTTTATTCAGCTGTGAGCTGGACAGTTTATTCAGAAGATCTGGTGAGAGACAGGATTGAAGGCTTCACTGAAATCCAAAAGGATTACATCAATTGGCTTTCCTTGATCAGCCGGGTGGGTTACCTTGTCATAGAAGGAAATTAGGTTTCACAAGGAGGACTTTCTCTCCTGAAGCTGTGCTGGCTGTGACCAATGACTGTATTGTCTTTAAGATGTTTTTCAATTTTTCCAAAAATAATCCTCTCCATAACTTTACCAGGCACTGAAATGACAGTGACGGGCCTGTAGTTTCCAGGGTCCTCCTTCTTGCCTTTCTTGAAAATTGGGACAGTGTTCACCAGCTCCCAGTCAGCTGGGAGCTCCCCAGATTCCCAAGACCGCTCAAAACTCATCGAGCGAGGTTTTGTGATGACATCAGCACCTCTTTGAGGAATCTTGGATGAAACCCATCGGGGCCCATAGATTTTTGTTGGTTTAGGTTGGAAGGGACCTCAAAGACCATCTCATTCCAAACCCCCTGCCATGGGCAGGGACACCTTCCACTATTCCAGGTTGCTCCAAGCCCCGTCCAACCTGGCCTTGAATACTTACTTCCAGGGATGGGGCAGCCACAGCTTCTCTGACCGACATGTGCTAGTGCCTTATCACCCTCATAGGGAAAAATTCCCTCCTAACATCTAATCTAAACCTGCCTTCTGTCGTGTGAAACTGTTCCCCCTTGTCCTGTCACTCCATGTCTTTGTCCAAAGTCCCTCTCCAGCTCTCTTGAAGCTCCTTTAAGCTCTGGAAGGGGCTCTAAGGTCTCCCCAGAGCCTTCTCTTTTCCAGGCTGAAGAACCCCAGCTCTCTCAGCCTGTCTCCGAAGCAGAAGTGTTCCAGAGGCACAGCACAGCTCAGCTCAGCACAGTCTGTCCCTGCACACCTCGGCATGGCAGAGCATGGCTTTGTACAGTCTTGCTCCACATAGTTGAGCTCAGTATGGCTTAAGTCGGCATGGCTCAGCACAGCATGGCACAACCTGGCCCTGTGTGGCACAATTTGGCATGGCATGACACAGCTCGGCCAGTCTCAGCCCTGTCTGGTGGCACAGGGGCAGGCCGAGGCCACATTTGTCAGCTGGGAAAACAACCCACCAGGAGGAAGCATCCCATGCTGCATGTTATCAAGTGGAAAATTAAAATGAATCAAAAACTATTAAAAACAACTTGACAGTATTTTAACCTCCAAAGTTTCGGAAATGCTGACAGCTTTCCCTGGAAGCATGCATTAGGCAGCTGCTCCATTAGCTGCATTTTGGGTTAAATAAGTGATGATTTATTACTACTCTAGGACCATGGGAGAAGAAAACATTTTAGGAGGAAACACATTTTTTTTCAGTTTCTGGAGGAGAAGGAAAGTGGGGTTTTGTGCTGTCGAGCAACACACAAGCATCCAGCACCCCCTGCATCCCTCCTCATGTCATCAAGTCTGGCAAACTCATTGCACTGGTAGTGGCAGGCTGGATGCTGTGCAGGATCCCAGCAAACACCACTAGGTTCCCAGTAAGAATCCTTGGGGCAGGACGGGTCCCAATGGGATGCTCAGAGCCAGTCCTCAATTCACATCTGCAGTGCCTTGGAACATGAATTGTGTGTGAGAACACACTAGCTGAAAGGTGGCAGATCTTTGAAGAAAGAAATCAGGTCATTATTTGGTTAATTATCTTTAAGCCACATACACACACCCCCCTCCCCAAAAAGACCCCAACCACTCACCAAAATTCATTTAATTAGGTCACCAAGTACAGGAGTCAAGCATGAGGGAGCTGCCTGCACAGAACAACCAGGTTTCCATGTCCCGCTCTTGCTAGGGCTCTCCACACACTGCCCGCCCAAACCTGTGGCCCCTGAGTGGGGAAATATGTATGATTTATAAAAAGAGGGGAAAAAAATGTGTATTTTCATGCAACATCCCTTTGCTGCGGCTGCACATGTCCCCTGCTCTGTGCCCTCAGGGCACTTGTGGCCCCACACTGCTTGTCACAGAAGGCAGAGGTTTGGGCAGTGCTGTGATTGCCAGGAGGCTATGTCCGTGTGGTGCTGGTGGCAGCATGCAAAGGTTTGGGGATCATGGGGCTCCTGCCTACAGCCATGCTTGACTCAGGCTCATGCTCATCATTTTTCTGTGGGATTTGCCCCATGCTCCTGCCCCATGGGGTATTGGGGGGTGCCAGCAGCCCCAAGGGAACATTTATGGAACATCAAAGGACCATGGTGTTGTCAGTATTGGAATAATTAAATGTCCCCCAGGTTGTGTTCAGTTCTCCACTGCTGTAAATAGGCCTCAGGCAACACTTCTCGGAGCCCTCAGAAGGACACTGGCCCTTGGAGAGGACTTTGGCAAAGAGGGACTACAAGGTTCTTTGGCCAAAGACAAGCAGCCGGCTCTCTCCAACAGCCCAGGGATGTCTCCTGCCCTTTGCCTTCTTCCAGCAGAGCCCCCAAGACCTGCTCACAAGGCTAGGACCCCCATGATGAGCTTTGGAGGATGAGTCTGTGACAGCTGGCTTTGGGGTCCTGTTTTGCTCCTCACTATTGGAGACCATGAGCCAAAATGAGGTTGGAGACCTGTGGGTGCCACCTTGGCTCACCAGTGCTTGAACAGGGAGCTCAGCCCCTGCAGCCAGTAGGAGCTCCCAACAGAGCCTTTGCTTGAGGTGCTGTCCCCAAGTAGGGCTGTGAGTGCTTGGGACAAAATAATCCTGAAATTTGGAGAAGAAACCTGGAAAGATGGTGGGGAGGAGAGCAGGGCCGCTTGAGGAGATCTCCTGGGGCTGTTGCCAGCTGGGGCTGTGGACTTCAGGAGGGAGGTGGACCATCTGGGGGGACTCCAGCTGTTCTGCAGATGTTCCACTGGAACTGAATCCACACAGGTGAGCTCAACCCCCCTGAGCCCCCACCTCTGGGGATGCTCATGGTGATGAAAAGGACGCCTGGTCCAGCTGGGGGACAGACGCAATGGCTCAAATGTGCTCTTGCAATTTTCCCATCTAGGGAACCCACCACAACAGGGTAAAAGTGAGGGCAGGATATATTACTGGGGACTGAAAGAATGAGCCACATTAACACATCCAGTATGAAAGGGATAGTTTAATCTGCTCTATCTCAATAGAGATTTATTCAGCAATAAAGAAGTTCCTTGTCACAGCACCGACAAAAAAAAAAAAAGGCAACATTGCCAGAACACAATTCTATCTGCAGAGAGATGTCTTTTTTTTTTTTTTAATAATTTGCTAATTAGTGACTGCTGGGCATCACAAGGATCGTTGTTTTCTCTGATATGCTGATTTCTTCTGTCTCAGTGGAATTGGAGATCACAAAAATAAAATAAAAAAAAGAAAAGCTGCTTCTTCAGAAGAGGAAACAGGGAAAAAGTTTTAGTAAGGTCAGGAGAAATTTAGTTGAAAGAATGAGTTTATTTCTTCTTTCCTGAAGGGGTATTGTGTTCTTTTGCTAAGCAAATTGCTGGTTAAAGAGACCAAGGCAAAACAAAATGGTTTTTAAATTATAGATCACAGAGCAGGATGTTCCTGGAAGCCCTCCCCCCCAACTCACATTCTCAGGCAGGTCTCCAGTGAGCAGTGTGGCCACAGGGCCATCCTCTCTCCAGTCCCTGACCACTGGGGCTCAGTGATGGCTCACAGTGACTATTTGCTCTGCCAACGTGCACCTCACACACCTCACTGGCCACCAACTACCAGCAGCCCTGCTGTCCTTTCAACCTGCACTGTTCAAAGGGTTTGCTCTGGTGCAACAGCTAAAAATCTTTTCAAACTCTCTTGTGGTCCATTGAATTTTTTCCATCCCATGGAGAGCTGGTGAAATGCTCCTGAACTGGAGCCTCTGAAGAGTGTACTGGAGGGTAGAGCAGGCAGATTTCCATGTTCTGCCTCTCCCATCGTTCCCACCTCCATGTCACCAAGAGGAAAGGCCCTTTCCTAAACTGATGTCACTGGGCCTAGTTTTGGCTTATCAATGCAGGGGATGGAAAATCCTACACACACCCACACAGGGACCAGCAGCATCCCAGGGGGAAGCTGAAAACCCAGCCTTTGGTCCTGAGATCCCCTCTGCAGACTTCAGGCATCCCAAATGGACAGAGAAGGCCCCATCCATGGAAATCTCACTCCGTGGGGTGGGGAGGCAGGCCTCAGGGTTATCCCTGCACCACGTTTTGGCTGAGATCATCACCTTCTCCTGATGACAAGGGGCTGTGGGGGTGCCCGCCTGAGCCCTGCCCAAGGTCAGGCTGTTATTCATCCATTTTTAATCAAACCCACAGCTGAGGTTACAGCCACAGCCTTTGAAATTGCTGCAGAATTTTGCAGTGAGGCTTCAGCTTTGCCCGTTGCTTCTTTTGGCCCTTGATTGCATCCCCCCAACGCTCTGCCCAACTAAGCCATCCCCACTGGAGGCCCCAAACCCTTGCCACCCCCCTGGTCCCGTGCCAGGAATGAACTAAGAGCATGAGTTCTCTGCAGGCCTGGGGTCTTGGTGCCAGTACCCCCATGGCACTGCTGGCCTGTGCCCCCTCAGTGCTGGTTGGGACACCCACCCCCTCATGCCCTTCCAGTGCCAACACCAAGGGCAGAAAGCATTGACATTCCCGCTGGGTCTGTGCAGTGCAAAACTAAACTTAACAGCGTTATCCGCTGATCTGGTAATTAATACCCTGGATGCTTTTTATTGGAATGAGCGAGGGCAAGGACGTGCTGGGGGTTTTAATCAAGGGCCGGGCTGGAGAGGTGCTTTCCCCTGGTTTCCCTGGAAGGGGCTGTGCTGGGCAGAGGTTTGGAGTCTGGTCTGCGTGGGGTGTCTAGTGCCTCATGTTAAGTGCTCCTGGAGTGATCCCAGCCCTGCACCCACCATACGAGCCCATACATCTGTTCTACCTGCTCATGTACTACATCTAATTCCACACCACACCCAACTGGGGTCTTTTCTTAAGTGAGTTGCTTTCAAGATCTTTAAATATTAGGCACAAAGTGTTTGCCCAGGCTTTCACTGCACTCCACTCGGCAGCACCCATTAGGGCAGGGAGCAGGCAAGAACTCTGCTCAGCAGCACCAGGGATGCCAGGGCCATTTTGCTCCAAAACTGCTGTATCTGTAGTTGATCCTGCTGCTATTTTTAATACAGATGCCTTATTGAGATTCAAATGAATGTTTCAAATCCTCACTCCTTTGCATAATTCTTTTTAATTAACACTTCAAAGGTTTGAACACAAGATCCATACTATTTCCCTGACGAAGTTGACTAAACCTCCTTTCCCCCAAAGCTCCCCCGCCACATTTCTGAGGGCTAAAGCTGGTTCTGGGGCTGTCCTCTGTGTCCCCTCTGCAGGGGGGTGATGGTGTTTGGGATCAGGCTCTGCAGAAACAGGAGCTAAGGGAGGATAGGGTGTCCATGGCTGCAGTGGCTACCATCATGCACCCCTGCAAACAGCTTGGCACATACTACGCAGCCAAACAGCCTGAGCTTGGCACAGAAACAAACACATTGTTTCCCCCATGTCAAACAAAACCTCCCCCAAAGGAGCATCACATCTCCTGGGTCATGTTTCACTCACATTTCCAACCTTCCTGGCACCCAAAAGACTCAGAGGCACCTTTCTTCTTTCTGAAATTGTGCTTTTAAAATAAAAACTGTAGTTGTCACACAATTGCATTCACTAGGAGGAGCTGGAGCTTTACCTCAGCTATCCCAAGAGCTGGGAATGATAAAAGCCCCCAAGGATGTAACAGAGACACAGGTGCAAAAGAAGCAGCCCAGGTCCCCAACCCACTCCCCCCCCCCCCATTTCCCTACCCCCAGGGTCTCCCTGTCTTCAGTGGAAGTATCCTTAGTTTTTGGGACTGAAACTCGTAAGAGCAATGTGGTACAACATATGGGGAAATAAGCCTCAGCTTTAATTCATGCAAGTAAAGACATTATTAGACCCTACAAAATTATATAATTAGTAGGATTTAATAAGATACTGTCCCAGACATGCAAAAGAAGTGGACCTTTTGTTCAACTACAAAAGACATTAATTTGCAAATACTTTTAATATTCTTTTTTTGTTATTTAGACTGATTTTTTGAAAGCTTCCAATAAAATAAGAAATCTGGACTAAGCATTCCAGTTGCATGTCCAAGTGCAGGAATCCAGCTTTCATGTTCCTCTTGATAACATTTTTTTTAGAGCCTTGACTGCATCAAATTAAATTCTGATTATCCTGATAGTGCAAAACAGCTTCCAAATGTATTCAGGTGACTTTTTGTTCTGGAAGGAAATTAACTATTTTGACAAGGATGCTTGTTAGGCAGGAAAGAAATGGGGAGGAAACAGCCCCGCCATGGAAGCAGCACATTCCCAGCCCCGAGTTCAACCCCAGGGCTACTGGGCTGTGGTGGCCCAGCAAGCCAGGTCACTGGCATTGGGACTGTAGCAGGGAGAGGGGACACAGGCAGACTTTGCAAAAGCCAAATTACACCTTTGGTGGCTCAGAGGTCTCCCAGTACCAGAGACCTGGATCATTTGTCCCCTCCAGATGGGACATCCCAAAGGGACAACCCTTGGCTGGCAGGTCCTCAGAGCATGGACCATGGGTGGCCACAGGATATGCTGTTAGAGCAGAGCATATACATCCATGCAGAGATATCATCTCTACATGCAGAGAGGCCACTTCATGTCTCATCCCTATCTCAGTCTTGGTTTAAACTCAGCCCTGAATCGCTGGTCCTGCTGTGGGCACAGACACAGTATCCCAGGGGGATGAGGTCCCTAACACAGATGGGGAAGGACATCCCACCCATATGAGCAACATGTGATGTCCAAGGAGCAGGTTGGGACCCCCATGCCATCCTCACCCTCTTAATTTCCATGCAGTAGTGTTGCTCCCTGCCCCAGGTTCCACTCCATGGCTGGATGTTAGGATGAAAATAAAGTGCAAATATTATTGTTGGCAGAGATTACCAGCTCCCCACTGTGATTTAGGCATCTTTAAACTTCATGTTTTATTAATCCTCACCATAAAATTAGTGGCATCGAAATGTGATGTCTGCAAACAAAGGCATGAGCTGCAGTGTCATGTCTGTGGGATACAGGGGCTTAGGCACTTGATTGTAAATATGCATGTTAAGGAATTATACAGTGGGACTACACAAAAATGGAGCTGGAGTCACCTGCCCTGAGCAGGGATGTGGTTCTCATGGTCTTTGTCTCCTTCCCCTGCATAGCTCGGGAAGGGTTGGTTCAACAGAAAACTCACTGTTTTCTTCCAGCTTTACTAGATAAAGCATCATCCTCAAAACCTGTCTTTTCCCAGTAAGTTTCCCTCCAGGAGTCTTGGCTTCAAAAGGGGACTTTCTTGGTGAACTGGCAGCTGCTATGGGGACAGCTCAACAGCTGCCACTAGAGCTGTCTTCGTGCTCGACAGCCAAGATGGAGCAGAGGGTCGCAAACCTCCTTGAAGCCACTGCTCAGGGCTGAGCAGTGAGAGATGCATCTGCCTAAATTAAGGTGCAAACGAGACCAAGTGCCCAAGTATAATACTACACATTTTATTTAACAATAGATGTGAGGTAGAGAGAAAGAAATAGAAAAGAGAGAGGAGAGAGAGAGATCAAGTAGAAGACAGTCACCACCTGTGTATCCAACAGTGTCCTGTTGGTCCTTCTTCACCTTGGGCTTCTCGGTGGGAGGGGTGTCCCAGAGTCATTCTTCTGGGTATACAGTCCAAGTTCCAGATATCCATGGGGTGCTTGTAGAGGCCGTGGTGACTTGGGGTGATATGTGTGTGAGCAGTTGTTTCCTTTACCACAGTTTGCCACAGTGGGAATTTTTGTATAGATGCATTAACCAGGATGTGCTGACCAGATCTTGCCTCTGCTAGGCCTGGAATTAGCACCTTTCTGTTGCAAATTCCTCTCTTCTGTGCTTATCTGAAGTTCCCACTGTGGTGGCTTATCTTGTGGCAACTTCCTTTTGTGGCCTTGACAGTGTTTGAGACAGGCCACAGGGCTCTTTAAGTCCTTACAAGCTGTGACAGTAGGATCACACACAGGAGCCACTGCCAGCTCCCCACGCCAGCACTGGGAGAGGATCCCACCCTCTAGCACTGCCCAGCTGTGTTGTCTTAGGACCTGAGGTGAATGAGGAGCAGCTGCCTACAAAAGCCGAGAGTGGGGAAATAACACCTTCATCAGCTCCCTGCCCCACACCAGCCCTGGGTTGAGCCCTCATGAACCTTCTGTGGCTGAAGATTTCTTCCACACAAACTTCAAATGAATTATTCTTCTTCCAGCTACTGGAGGACAGTGAAGCCCACAGCAGCAGCTGGTGCCATCAGCAGCCGCTGTAGAAATAAGCCACACAGAGCCCCAGGGACTAGCTGTTCTTGCACAGCTGTTTTAGATACCAAGACCCTATACAGGGCCAGGGAACTGCTGAATAAACAGAAAGTCTCTACTTATTCTTGACAGCAACCTTTGCCCACCTTGAAAGAAGAAAATAGGAGAATATCATGGATGACACTGTGCAGACCCTGTTACACTTCTGGAATAAGGCTGCCAGGCCAGTTTTCATGTTGTTATTCTCAGTCACCTGTACTTTTCTTGGGGTCTCACTATGGAATCAATCCATCACCTGCAAACCTCACCATCTGTTTGGAAAGAGTTTATAACTTTCAGGTAATCTGGGTAGTGGAGAATTTTATTTGAAGTCCATGAAAAGAAGGAGCCCGGAAGAAAAGAAAAAAGCATCCCATTTTTTTCCTTTATCTTAAGACAGAATACAGACGAAGATTCCTCCCAGACGAAAGGTTCCAAGACAGAAAGCTCTTGCTGCCCATGGAGTGCCCAGGGTGGCCCACCAACTGCACCAGAAATCACAAGTGTCGGGGCTTTCTTTCCCAGGGCAAAGGGCTGTTGTTTGCTTGCAGAAACCCATCGCTGAAATTGCCAGTCCAACTCCCAAAACTGAGTACGGACAAAGATTCCTCCCAGACAAAATCGGCAGGAGAGAAAGCTCTTGCTGCCATGGAGTGGCCAGGGTGGTCCACCAACTGCACCTGACACCCAAAGGTTACAGGCTCTCTTTCCTGGGGGAAAGGGCTGTCTTTCCTTTGCAGGAACCCTGCCCTGAAATTGCCAATCCGACTCCTGAAATTCAATACAGATGAAGATTCCTTCCAGACAAAAGGTGCTAGGACAGAAAGCTCTTTCTCCTTATGGAGTGCTTAGGGTGGTCCACCAACTGCACCTGAAACCCAAAGGTTACAGGCTTTCTTTCCTGGGGCAAAGGGCTGTCATTTGCTTGCAGAAACCCTGTGCTGAAATTGCCAGTCCAACTCCCAAAATGGAATATAGATGAAGATTCCTCCCAGACAAAAGGTGGCAGGACAGAAAGCTCTTGCTGCCCATGGAGTGCCCAGTGTGGCCTACCAACTGCACATGACACAAAAGGGTTACAGGCTTTCTTTACTGGGGGAAAGGACTGTCCTTTGCTTGCCGAAAGAAAGCCCTTTCCCCAAGGAAAGAAAGCCCATAACCATTCGGTGTCAGTTGCAGGTTGTGGGCCACCCTGGGCACTCCATGGACAGCAAGAGCTTTCTGTCATGCCACCTTTTGTCTGGGAGGAATCTTTGTCCGTATTCAATTTTGGGAGTTGGACTGGAAATTTCAGGGCTGGCTTCTGTGAGTGAACAATAGCCCTTTCCCCCAGGAAAGAAAGCCAGTAACCTTTGGGTTTCAGGTAGAGTTGGTAGACCACCATGGGCACTCCATAAGCAGAAGAGCTTTATGTGGTGGCACCTTTTGTCTGGGAGTAATCTTAGTCCGTATTGAATTTTGGGAGTCAGACTGGCAGTTTCAGCACAGTGTTCCTGCAAGAGAACGACAACCTTTCCTCCAGGAAAGAAAGCCCTTACCCTCGATCTCTCATGTGCAGATGGTGGGCCACCCTGGGCGTTCCATAAGCAGCAAGATCTTTCTGTCCTAGCACTGTTTGGGAGAAATCTTCGTCTGTATTATATTTTGGGAGTTGGATTGATAATACAAATGCTTGGCTCCTGCAAGTGAATGATAGACCTTTGCCCCAAGAAAGAAAGCCTGTAACCTTTGGGTTTCACGTGGAGTTAGTGGGCCATCCTGGGCACTCCATAAACAGAGAAGCTTTCTGTCCTGGCACCTTTTGTCTGTGAGGAATCTTCATCCGTATTTAATTTAGAAAGTCAGACAGGCAATTTCAGCGCAGGCTTTCCGCAAGGGAATGTAAGCCGTTTCTCCCCAGGAAAGAAAGCCCGTAACCTCTGGCTTTCAGGTACAGTTAGTGGGCCTCTGTGGGCACACGAACTTTCTCTCCTGACACCTTTTGCCTGGGAGGAATCTTTGTCCATATTCAATTATGGGAGTTATAATGGCAATTTCAGTGCACAGCTCCTGCAAGTGAACAAAAGCCCTATCCCCCAGGAAAGAAAGCCTGTAGCCTTTGGGTATCAGGTAAATCAGCAAAATCAGCGGCAAGTTTTCCTTCTGGGACATTTGGCACAGGCTCAGCTGCTAGGGTCTATAGGGTTATCAAGTGAGATGTGCATGAGTGGAAGAGAAGGTGAAAGTCTATCTATGTGAGAAGGAAAGAGCAGAGCCCCAGGGTGTAACATGTAGTAGAAAGACTGCAAGGAGAAGGGCTAAGCCAGCAAATGGTTGTGCCCTGGCCCATTTTACTCTGCAGGAGTTGTAGTGGACGCTCTGGACTGAGCCAGCCTGAAAGTGGTTCAGGGTACATCTAGCTGAGAAGAACATGCAAGGCAGAGTGCGGTGGGTAGTGTTTAAATGCTGCAAGGCGAGAAGGACTGCCACTCCATTGTGAGTGCATAGAAGGGTGCAATTAGAAGGGGTAGGACATAGAAGGCTTTCTTTCTTGGCACACTTCTGTCATAGGTTTGCTTGTTCTAAAAAAAACTCAGCTTGGAATTTTTTCCCCTGCACCCCTGTGAAAGAAAGGTGCTGAACTAGGGAGGGGGAGGGAATGGCTGGAGTGATTCACACACACACAAAAGAGCTCACCGGTAGCCCCACATTCCAAGCTAATTGACCACAGAAGACCTGGGAGGGGGAGGTGGGTTTTTTCCTCTTGGAGAAACTGTAACTCTTCACTTCTGCCCTGATTCAAGGAAGGTGTGTGTGTGGAGGGGAAGCTCCAGGATTCATTTTCTTTTCAGCCGGGTCATCTGGCTACCTTTGGCCCCAGTCCACCTCCATTCTCTCGTGGACTGTTCTGCCCACAGCCTGGACTTGCCTGGGATATCATCAGAGAAGTAAGTGCCATCTCAGCCAGATGCTTCCCTAGAGCCCTCTCTCCTCAGTTTTCCTCTGCAAACCCTGCTTAGTCCATGCTGCAGTCTCTCAGGAGTGATGCTTCCTGAGTTCGCAGCGGGGCCTTAGGAGCCGACAGGTGCCCAGAGGCCTTTTGTACAGACAGCTCCACTCTTTGCTCCCACGGATGGCAGGCCGACCTGCGTGGCCATCCCCTCCCTGCGCTCAGCGCGCCACAGCCAAGTCCTCGGCAGTTTGTGCCATGGTCCAGCTGGCCACGGGTGAGCTACTGCAGAGCTCCCCCAGAGACCCAACACCGCCCCCTGATGGTCGTGGTTAGATTTGCTCTGAAAGGCAAAAAAACTGGATTTGGGTGGGAATTTGGGTGCAGGATTGTTGTTTGGTTTTTGTTCTTTTGGTGTGCTACCTATAGACATATATCCTTCAGTAAAAGGCTGGGTGTTTTTATCTTTCTCCACATTTCCGTGACTGGAGCCTCTTAATTTCGGATTTACAATTGCTTAGAGGGGGAAGCTTGGTCTTCCTCATAGCTTACCCTCCTTAGCAAACACTTCTGTCTCATTAAACATAATTGGTGCCCAATGTGGGGATCCAAGAGAGGAAAGATGTAAAAGGAATAACTGCCTTTGTGTGATTTACACACATATTGAACCTGTAAGCACCATGACGCTTGGGGTTGTTGCTTTCCTCTGGCACATAACCATGCCAAGATACCTGTCCCATCTCTCGGTTTATTTCAGCTCGGATATTAAGACCCTCATTGCAATAAGTACCTTTGAGTTTGTGCATTGGGTTTATGACATGACAAACTCAGCACCTGTGAGTCTCATCCGGAATATGTCCTCAAGGATGCACTTCTGCTCAAGCCTAAGCTGCTTCCTCTGGGGATTTAAGGATAATCGCACCCATCCTTATGAAGAAACGCAGGGAGGCATGTTTGCCCAACCCTTCATCCATTTCCCCTTTGGAAATTGCCTCTGGGAAGTTTAAATTCTCCTTAGATGTCAGAGACGTTTTACTTTTTGGGCTTTTCATGCAAGTTTGTGCCATTATGGTATACCTACTATACAAAGCTAGGGCCAATAATTATCAAGAACAGACCCAGAAGCCTGCCCCAGGGGTAGGAAATCTCGAATGGCATGGATTGTAGGAGGATATGGGCTAATTCCTAGAAAGTTGTTCAGCTCCTACAACATGGAAGCTCACCCTCGAACAACTCCTAAACCTTACAAAAATAATGAAAGCCGTGAGGGAGAGAGGTCGTGATAGACCCATGGAGAGGCAAGTGGCTGCACGTGGGGCTTTGGCCATTGCCTACTGGAAGCTGCTCGTTATGGTACAGCACTTCCAGGGAAAATGAAAAGATGAAAACAAGATGCCTGATACCACGGTGACTCAGGATAGGGCCAAATCAAAGGGACAGACCAAACCAATGGAGATTGCCCCTATTCAAAAGAGGAAATATAAGACCAAATTGGTTTGCCAAGTTGATGATGACGGGGAGGCAGCACCCTCACAGGCGGCAGGCCCAGAGCCAGAAATCATCACTGAGTCCTTATCATATAATAGCCTCCGGAGCTTACGGGGAGAAGTTATTCATTGCTCGAATGAGTCCATTCTGACTTGGATGATCCAAGTTTGGGACTTTACAGGTGATGCCATAAACCTTGATGGCGGTGAAGTGAGGTTCTTGAGGTCTATTGCCCAGGATATGGGTATCGAGGAGACATTCGTGAGAGAATCAAAGCCCCTATCTCTCTGGGCTTGGCTTTTGGATGGTGTGAGGGAGAGGTTTATTTACAGAGATACCTTGCAGGCAGACCATTATGCAAAGGGCTGGAAGACCATAGAGGAGGGCATCCTACGCCTGAGGGAGAAGGCACTGTTGGAGGTACTTTTCGGAAGGGACATGCAACCCATCAACAATCCTGACAGGGTTAGGTGTACACCACAGATGTGGTGGATCCTCACACGTATGGGGCTGCCCACACACGCCAGTTACCTGACATCATTTCAGGCTGGGGAGCCAGTGATGTCTATAATAAATAAACTTTGGTTGTACGACAGTATGATCAAAGGCCCGCTACAGGCCCGCATCTCCACTGTAGAGACATTGGTTAAGGACCTCAAGACACTAACTACAGATGTGAAAGATAAACAGGAGAGACTGAGAGAGAGGATTGAGGGAAACAGCTTCCATATGGCACCAGTGAGAACCAGACGCCCCCCAGCCAGAGAGAGCAGACAGACCTCACAGACTGAGTTATGGTATTTCCTAGCTGATCATGGAGAAGACATGAGACAGTGAGACAGGAAACCCATCCGTGTTCTAGCAGACAGAGTATGAGAGCTGAAGGAGGGAGGAAAAAGAAAAGTGAGTGCAGTACCGGTATCCTGTGGGCAAGGATCTGACCTGCTAGAAGGTACCTCCTGTTGGTATTCACAGGAAAAAAACTGTGATTGGCAGAATGAAGACCAGTGTTAGAGGGGCTTTGCCTCTAGCCAAGTAGAGGCACGGGAGAACCATGTCTATTGGACTGTGTGGATCCAGTGGCCTGGCACGTCGGACCACAGGAATACCAGTCTTTGGTTGATACTGGTGCTCAATGCATGTTAATGCCATCAGGACATGTGGGGCCGGAAACTCTTTATATCTCTGGAGTGATAGGAGGCTCTCAAGAGTTGACAGTGCTGGAAGCTGAAGTAAGCTTGACCTGGAAAGACTGGCAGACATACCCCATTGTGACTGGCCCAGACGTCCCCTGTATCCTGGGCATTGACTACCTCAGGAATGGATATTTCAAAGACCCAAAGGGACACAGATGGGCTTTTGGAATAGTCGCTGTGAAGGCAGAAGTGGCTAAGCAGTTGAATTCGTTACATGGACTTTTGGAGAATCCTTCTGCTGCTAGACTGTTTAAGGTTGAAGAACAGTGAGTGCCAATTGCCATCACAATAGTGCAGCGTTGGCAGTACTGAACAAACAGAGACCCATTGATCCCCATCCATAAGATGATGTGAGCTGGAGAGCCAAGGGGTGATCAGTAAGACCCATTCACCCTTCAACAGCCTCATCTGGTCTGTGCGTAAGTCTGATGGAGAATGGAGATTGACTGTTGAGGTGATTTGAAGCTGGCTCCCTGCCAAGTCTCTAAATATCACCACAAGAGCTCCCTCCCCCCAAAACCAAGGGAGAAGAGAAAAAAAAACCAAGAAAACCGAATCGAGAGAGAGGCAGCTAAAGCAATATATATATAAATATATTTACACTTATATTACATTTATATACAATTGAAATATATGTACAATTTCAAAAGGAAAAGGGAAAGGGAAGGGGGAAGGAAAAAAAAGGAACAAAACCAAAATAAAATATACACGATCAGTAGCCCAAGATCCAGCAACTAAAAGAATTAGCAAAAGAATATTTTACTACTCTCCTTGGGACAACAGAAAGTCACGCCAGAACGACCACCGCAACCTCCGCCTCCCAAGGTCAGCAAGGCCTTACCAGGCCTCACTCCCCAACATGACAGACTCAACAGCAGGGAAACTCACACCTCCAAAGCTACTGGAAGGAAAGAGGGATGAAGGCCTCTCCTCCTTTCTTCTTATACCTTGGCTTACGTAAAAATCGTAGGGAATACTGGGTAAATCTGGGCACTTCCTTGGTTACAAATTGGTCACCAAGGAAGGCCCAGACTGAACTACCACAACTGTGGACTATCGTGGCCTGAATGAAGTCACCCCACCGCTGAGTGCTGCTGTGCCAGACATGTTGGAGCTCCAGCACGAGCTGGAGTCCAAGGCAGCAAGTATGCCACTACTGACATCGCAAATGCATTCTTCTCCATCCCCTTGGCAGCAGAGTGCAGGCCGCAGTTCGCTTTCACCTGGAGGGGTGTGCAGTACACCTGGAACTGATTGCCCCAGGGGTGGAAACACAGTCCCACCATCTGCCACGGACTGATTCAGACTACACTAGAGAAGGGTGAGGCCCCAGAACACCTGCAGTATATTGATGACATCATTGTATGGGGGGAGGTTTTTGAGAAAGGAAAGAAAATCATCCAGATTCTCCTGGGAGCTGGTTTTGCTATCAAAAAGAGTAAAGTCAAGGGACCTCCCCGAGAGATCCAGTTCCTGGGGGTGAAGGGGCAAGATGGACGTCGTTATATCCCAACAGAAGTCATCAATAAGATCACAGCAATGGCCCCACCGACCAACAAGAAGGAAACGCAAACCTTCCTGGGCACCGTAGGTTTCTGGAGTACGGCACATCCCTGAGTACAGTCAGATAGTAAGCCCTCTCTACTTGGTGACTCACAAGAAGAATGATTTCCATTGGGGCCCCAAACAGCAGCAAGCATTTGAACAGGTGAAGCAGGAGATTGCCCACACTGTAGCCCTTGGGCCAGTCAGGACAGGACCAAATATGAAGAATGTATTTTACTCTGCAGCTAGGGATAAGGGTCTTTCCTGGAGACTCTTGCAAAAAGTGCCTGGCGAGACCCAAGGCCGCCCACTTGGATTCTGGAGCCAAAGCTACAGAGGATCTGAAGCCAACTACACCCCAACAGAGGAGGAGATCCTAACAGCTTATAAAGGAGTACAAACTGCCTCAGAGATGATTGGCACAGAAGAACAGTTCCTCCTGGCACCTTGACTACCCGTGCTGAATTGGATGTTCAAGGGAAAGGTGCCCTCTACACATCATGCCACTCATGTTACATGGAGCAAGTGGATTGCTTTGATCGTGAAGTGCACCCGAATCGGAAACCCGAATCACCCTGGGATCCTAGAAATCATCATGAACTGGCCTGAAGTTGAACACTTCAGTCTAGCAGATGAAAAGGAAGACGAGCCAGTGGTATGGGCTGAGGAAGCTCCACCATACAATCAACTGCCCGAGGGAGAAACACGCTATGCCCTTTTCACTGATGGTTACTGTCGCATTGTAGGAACAACCTGAAAACGGAGAGCAGCTGTATGGAGCCCCACATGACAAGCTGCAGAAGCTACTGAAGGGGAAGGGGGATCGAGTTGATTCGCAGAGCTCAAAGCTGTCCAGATGGCATTGGACATTGCTGAACGAGAGAAGTGGCCAAGGCTTTACCTCTACACTGATTCGTGGATGGTGGCCAATGCTCTGTGGGGGTGGTTGGACAGATGGAAGAAGCCCAACTGGAAACGTAGAGGGAAACTCATCTGGGCCACTGATATGTGGCAAGACATTGCTACCCGGATAGAGAAGTTGATTGTGAGAATCTGCTACATAGATGCCCATGTGCCCAAAAATCAAGCCAATGAGGAACATCGCAACAATGAACAGGCAGACCGAGATGCACAAGTCAAGGTGTCACAGGTGGATCTGGACTGGTAGCACAAAGGAGAGTTGTTCCTAGCACGGTGGGCCCATGATGCCTCAGGCCATCAGGGCAGAGATGCCACCTGTAGATGGGCACGAGACTAAGGGGTGGACTTAACCATGGACGCTATTTCCCAGATTATCCATGATTGTGAGACATGCGCTGCCGTGAAACAGGCTAAGAGACTGAAGCCCCTATGGTATCGTGGATATTGGAATAAGTATAGGTACGGGGAGGCCTGGCAGGTTGATTACATCACACGGCCACAAACCCGGCAAGGTAAGCACTATGTGCTCACCATGGTGGAAGCCACCATTGGATGGCTACAGATGCATTTGGTGCCCCATGCCACTGCCAAAAATACCATCCTGGGTCTTGAAAAGCAAGTCCTGTGGTGACACGGCACCCCAGAGCAAACTGAGTCAGATAATGGGACTCGTTTCAGGAACAGCTTAGTTACCACCTGGGCGAAAGAGCATGGCATCGAGTGGATGTACCACATCCTATACCATACAGCAGCTGGAGGGAAGGTTGAACAGTGTAATGGACTGTTGAAAACCACCCTGAAGGCGTTGGGTGGAGGGACTTTCAAGCACTGGGATCAGCACCTAGCAAAGGTTACATGGTTAGTCAATACTAGAGGCTCTGTCAATCAAGCTGGCCCTGCCCAGTCAGAGTCCCTTCACACAGTAGATGGGGACAAAGTCCCAGTAATTCACTTGAGAGGTATACAAGGTAAAACAGTTTGGATTAATCCTGCCTCGAGCAAAGGCAAACCCATTCGTGGCATTGTTTTTGCTGAAGGATCAGGTAGCATGTGGTGGGTAATGCTGGAAGATGGAGAAACATGGTGTGTACCTCAAGGGGACCTCATTTTTGGGTGAATATCCCATAACATTGTGCCTGTATTTGTATGTAAATATTTGTAATATGATGTAGTTGGGGTAATGTATGTATATATGTGGTTGGAAAATTTGAATCTGATATAGCATGTTAGTATGGAAAATTCTGGGGTGGATGATGTCAGGTTTGAAAAGAGATGCTGGAATTTTTTTCCCAATGCCTCCCGCCCCTTCTGTTTCTTCCAGGATGGGGGGGAATGGAGCAAAGCCGCACGCGCTGGGCAGCGTGGGAGCAGGGGGAGGGCAAGAATTCTCGGGAAACACGGTGGCCACAGGGATGGCTGGGAGTCTGTTGATTGGGGGTTTTGGGGTTTGGCATGAACCAGACAGAGTGGGGAGCCTGGTTTCTGCCACCTCCTTTTCTTTTCGTGAGAGGAAATTTTTTTCCCCATGGGACACCTCACGGAAAATGACCAAGAGAGAGAGAGACTGACCCATCTCAGAGCGAGGTATTCTGCCTTCCGACTGCCTGTGGGAAAAAGGACATTTTTTTTCAGTGCTGGCTGTGAGCACACATGGCTGTGAGCAGCAGTTGAACCGCCGGGACAGTCCTGCTTTCCCCCCACCCAGCCCCAGGTTGCCATAGGTTTCTCCCCCCCACCTGGGGAACTGCGACCTTGCTTTGTTTCTTCTGAAAGTTTTTGATTGCACCATTTGTTGTTTATACAGATTTTGTTAATAAAAAGCTGGTTTTTTCCTTTACCACACTTCCCCCTGAAGTTTCTTAATTTCTAGGTTGTAATCTTGTTAAACTAAGACAGTGGGGCTGCACTTTGGCGCTGTAGGGCATTGGTTCTTTTGTTGCCAGGGGCCGTTCTGGAACGGAGAGGATAGACCGTGACATCACAAAGGGGTCCATGGCACATGGGTGGGGCTACACTATGACATTGTGGGTTGTTGATTCTTTGGTTGCCACAGGCTATTCTTGAATGGAGAGGATAGGCCATTACATCTCAAAGGGGCCCATGGAACATGGTTTCGTTTGCACTCTGGAGGTGTGGTGCAGTAGTTCTTTGGTTTCCAGGGGCTATCTTGGAATTGAGAGGATAGGCAGAGAGATCACAGAGATACCCATGGCACATGGATGGTTGTGAACTGTGGTGGTGTGGAGTGTTGGTTCTTTGGTTTCCAGAGCCATTCCAGAACAGAGAGGACTGGCCATGATATCAAAAATGGGCCCATGGCACACAGGTGGGGTTGCACTGTGCTGGTGTGGGGTGTCATTTCTTTGGTTGCCCTGGGCCATTCCGGAATGGAGAGGATAGGCAGTGACATCAGAAAGGGACCCATGGCACACTAGTGGGGCTGCAGTGTTACATGGTGGGGCATGTGTCCTGTGGTTTCCCGAGGCCATTCTGGAAAGTAAAGGATAGGCTGTGACATCACAAAGGGGCCCATGGTACACCGGAGAGGCTGCACAGTTACATTGTGGGGCGTGTGTTCTTTGGTTGCAATGGCCATTCCAGAATTGAGAGGATAGGCCGTGACATCACAAAGGGGCTCATGGCACAAGGGTCGGGCTGCACTCTGATATCATGGTATGTTGGTTCTTTGTTTGCCAGGAGCCATTCTGGAATGGAGAAGATAGACCATGACAAACCAAAGGGGCGCATGGGACAAGGTGTGGCTACATTGTGGGGATGCGGGGCGTTGGTTATTTAATTGCCAGGGACTATTTCCGAATTGAGAGCATAGGCTGTGATATCACGAAGAAGCCTATTGCACATGTGTGGGTCTGCACTATGGGGATGTGGGACGTTAGTTCTCTAGTTGCCACAGGCCATTCTGGAATGGAGAGGATAGACCGGGACATCACAGAGGGGCCTATGGCACATGGGTGGGGCTACACTATGACATTGTGGGGTGTTGGTTCTTTGGTTGCCAGGGGCTATTCTGGAATGGGGAGGATAGGCCGTGACATCACAAAGGGGCCTATGGCATGCAGGTGGGGCTGTAGTGTGGGGGTGTGGGGTGGTGTTTCATTGGTTTCCAGAGACCATTGGCACTCAGGCTGGGCTGCATTGTAGGTGTGCGGGTTGTGTGTTCTTTGTTTTCCAGGGACAATTTCAGAATGGAGAGTATAGGCCATGAAGCTTGAGAGGGTCCCATGGCATAGTGTGGATGCACTATTACATTGTAGGGCATTGGTTCTTTGGTTTCCAGGGGATGTTCTGGAATTGAGAGGATAGGCAGTGACAGCATAAAGGGACCCATGGCACACAGATGGAGCTGCACTGTCATATTGTAGGATGTTGGTTCTTTGGTTGCCAGGGTCTATTCTGGAATGGAGAGGATAGGCTGTGACATCACAGAGGGGCCCATGGCACAGAGGTAAGTCTGAAATGTGGCAGAGTGGGTCGTGTGTTCTTTGGTTTCCAGAGACAATTGCAGAATGGAGACAATGGGCCATAACCTCACAAAGGGGCCATGGCACCTGGGTTGGTCTGCACTCTGGGGTTGTGGGTTGTTGGTTCTTTGGTTGCCAGGGGCCATTCTGGAATGGAGAGGATAGGCCCACAAAGGGGCCCATGACACTAAGGTGGGGTTGCAATGTGGGGGAGTGAAGCATGTGTTCTTTGGTTTCCAGAGGCCATTTTAGGAATGAAGAGTATAGACTGTGACATCACAAAGGGGCCATAGGACAGGGTGTAGCTGCACTATGAGGCTGTGGGGTGTTGGTTCTTTGGTTGCGAGGGGCTATTCTGAAATGGAGAAGATAGGCTGTGATATTACAAAGAAGCCTATGGCACAAGGGTGGGTCTTTGCTAGGTCTTGGTTCTTTGGTTGCCAGGGGCCTTTCAGGAATGGAGAAGATAGACTGTGACATCAGAAAGGGGCCCATGGCACACTGGTGGAGCCTCACTCTTACATTGTGGTTTATTGGTCTTGGCTTCCATGTGCTATTCTGGAATGGAGAATATCAGCTGTGACATCAAAAAGGGGCCCATGGCACATGGGTGGGGCTGCACTGTGACACTGTGGGGTGTTGGTGCTTTTGTTGCCAGGGTCCATTCTGGAATGGAGAGGATAGGCCTTGACATCACAAACAGGCCCAAGGCACATGGGTTAGATTGCACTGTGGGGTGTGAGGTGGTATTACTTTGGTTGCCAGAGGCCATTCCGAAACAGAGAAGATAGACCACGGTATCAAAAAGGGGTCCATGGCACACGAGTGGGGCTGCACTTTGATGTTGAGGGCAGCCAGTCTTGGGTTGCCAGGGCCCATTCCTGAATGGAGAGCACAGACCATGACATCACAAAGGAGGACATGGGTGTGGCTGCACGGTGGGCATGTGGAGCATTTGGTGTTCGGGGGCCATTACGGAATGTAGAGGATTATCCGTAACATCACAAAGGGACCCATAGCACATGGGTGGGGCTGCAGCGTGGTGGAGTGTGGCTTTTTTTCTTTGATTGACAGGGGCCATTCTGGAAAGGAAATGACATTCCATGACATCACAAATAGGTCCATGGCACACGGGTGGAGCTGCACTGTTACATTGTGGGTTGTTGGTTCTCTGGTTGCCAGGGGCCATTTCAGACTGGAGAGGATAGGCTGTGACATCACAAAGGGGCCATGGGCCACCTGTGGTCCTGCACTGTTACGTTGTGGATCATCTGGGCCATCCGTGGAGGAGCTTTTGAGGGAAAAGGCAGACCCTCCCCTGCTCCATTCCCATGTTGGCAGCAGCTTGTACCCATCACTGAAGAGAGGGATCCCAGCCAGAGCCAGCCACTGACAGCATGAATCCATAGGAAGAACCCGCTTTCCAGTTTCTCCTTTCCCTTTAGGGAGTATGTTGGGGGGTCTCCATTTGGCTCCTCACTCGGGGGGGGGCCACGCGGCGGCTGCCACAGCCCAGCAGCGCCCCCTGTCGACCGCGATAGAGCAACTGCAGGCTCTGCTCCTCCAGTGATCCAACAGCGCCCCCTGCTGGTCATAGTTAGAATTGCTCCAAAAGGCAAAAAGTACTGAACTGCTTTTGGTGGGAATCGTGGGTGCGGGATTGTTGTTTGGTTTTTTGTTCTTTTGTTGTGCCGCCTATACACATATATCCTTTAATAAAGGGCAGTTATCTTTTCTTTCTTCATATTTCCTCAACTGGAGCCTCTTAATTTCTGATTTAAAATTGCTTAGAGGGAGGAGCTTTGTCTTCCTCATAACTCCCCCTCCTTAGCAAACACTTCTGCCTCATTAAACTGAGACATCTCCAGAGGAAGTAATTTAGGCTAGAGCAGGAGTGCATCCTTTAGGACATATCCTGGATGAGATTCACAGGTGCTAAATTTGTGGTTTCATAAATTTAATGCACAAACTCAAAGGTACTTATCACAATGAGGGTCTTAATATCTGAGCTGAAACAAACCAAGAGATGGAACAGGCCTCTTGGCATGGTTATGTGCCAAAGGAAAGCAATAACCCCAAGCCTACAAGTTCCATACGCATGTAAATCACACAAAGGCAGTTATTCCTTTTACACCTTTCCGGTCTTGGGGGCCTATGTTGGGTGTCAATGAGACAGAAGTGTTTGCTAAGGAGGGTAAGCTATGAGGAAGACCAAGCTTCCCCCTCTAAGCAATTGTAAATCCGAAATTAAGAGGCTCCAGTCGTGGAAATGTGGAGAAAGATAAAAACACCCAGCCTTTTATTGAAGGATATATGTCTATAGGTAATTAAACTGTTGGACTGATTTGAGCTCTGAACAGTTTAATTACCTTGGTAGCCTCATCTCCTCAGATGGTAAAATCGACAGAGAGATAGACAACAGGTTAGCAAAGGCATACAGTGCTTTTGGAAAACTCCACAAAAGAGTATGGCATAATAAACACTTGAAGAAAAGCACCAAGATCAGTGTTTACAAAGCCATAGTGCTGTCTACTCTCTTATATGGTTCTGAATCATGGGTCATCTACCACCACCACCTGTGTCTCCTAGAACGCTTCCATCAACGCTGCCTCCGTACAATCCTAGACATCCACTGGTCTGATTATGAGACCAACACATCTGTTCTAGAGCAAGCAGCTGTCACAAGTATTGAGGTCATGTTACTGAGAACGCAGCTGCGATGGGCAGGGCACGTCTCAAGGATGAAGGACCACCACCTCCCTAAGATCCTGCTCTATGGTGAACTTGCCACTGGCTGCCGCATGAGAGGAGCCCCGAAGAAAAGATACAAGGACTCCCTGAAACAACATCTCAGCCTTGGCCATATTGATCACCATAACTGGTCTACTCTGGCCTCCAATCGGGAGGTCTGGAGACACGCCATCTATAACGCAGCTGTCTCCTTCGAGAACACACGCAGGATCACTCTCGAGGAGAAAAGGCAACGCAGAAAGAACCGTGTCTTGCAGAATACACCATCTAAGGAGTCTTTCTGCTGTGCCTTTTGCAATCGGATATGTCTGTCACATATTGGCCTCATAAGCCACCAGCGGGCCTGTAGCAAATGTGGATAGAGCCTTCCCAAATCTTTGTTCGCAAAGCCCAGCCATGATATGTCTATAGGTAGCACACCAAAAGAACAAAAACCAAACAACAATCCTGCACCCAAATTCCCACCCAAATCCAGTTTTTTTGCCTTTCAGAGCAAATCTAACCACGACCATCAGGGGGCGGTGTTGGGTCTCTGGGGGAGCTCTGCAGTAGCTCACCCGTGGCCAGCTGGACCATGGTGTCGGAGGACAGAAACTGTGTGAACAGTTTCCATTGCATTTCTGCGACCTTCACCTTGGCATGGCTGGGTGCAGACAGTAAAAAAAATACTGCGCCACTAATATGACTGCAGGTCCTGTGCCAGGGTGAAGGAGGAGTTATGCTGGCAGGAAAACAAGTTTTATGGACACCTGGTGTGGTCCAATTAGTAATGTACAGCTCAGTGTGTTTACCTTATGTATCCAATGTAACCTGAAAAAGAATCACATGTCTCTGCATCACAAGCAGCATATAAGCTGCTTTTCCTCTAATAAAGCGGACATTTTTGCCAATCATATTGATTTGTGTGCATTTCTGTCTGAACCCCTCCGCCGTTATCTGGCGCCCGTTTAGCAGGGAGTCCTACTTCGTCGAGTTCTGCAGGGACGTAAGGTGAACGGAAGGAGCTGAGGGAAGCGGTCGTGGGAGGTGATGCTGTCCCCGGCATCACGGAACAAAGCCATGCGCATGGTACAGAGGAATCTCACCCTGGCCCGGTGAGTCGACCGAGGGAGAGAGCATGGGGCCCGCGGCATCCAAAGAGGATGAGGCCGCGGAAACGCTCCTCCGATATATATTCTCTCTAGGAGAGCCTGTTTCTGATGGAACCGCCCCTAAGCGGTTGATGGCATGGGTGAGAGCGAGGACTCTACTTCCCGCTGCTCGAACCGCCTTTCAGGTGTCCACAAGGGACGCTATAAAGGAATTGTTTTGGGACGAGATCTCTACGGGGTCAGGAACCCCTGGAAAGTGTACTCTGCTTTGGCGTCTGGCAGTTCAGTCGCTACGAGAGTTAAGTTCTGAGCGACGGGAACTCATGAAGGTTCGGACGGCTCTGTCGGGAGATGCCGGGACTACGGTGGGTCCCCGCCCCGTTCGGTCTGCTGTAGGGGAGATCCCCGTGCTCGCGGCTGCGAAGTTGCGAATGCTAGGACCCTTAACAGCAGCGGGATCACCTCCGTTTAGCACCGTGCATGTAGCAGCAGGACGTGTAGGGGCTGCAGGAACATCACTAGCGGCGGAGAATGAAGCCGGAGCCGTGCCAGCAGCACCGCTCTCTCTTGCGGCTGCGCGGTCGACACTGTCACTCCTCTCTGTGCCTGCTGCTGCGCATGTGTCAACTGGACCGACACTGCTGGGAGCCTCCGCGTCCCTAGATGGCGCTGCACCGCTGGCGCCTGAAGCCACCACGAAACCCGGAAGAAAGCCACTGAATCGCTGCCATGGCAACAGATGCTGTTTTCGGAAAAAAAAAAAAACAAAACAAAACAAAACAAAAAAAAAAAAAAAAAACAACACCGTTTCCAGGTATAGTACATATGAAAGAAAGTAGCAGCTATTGAACCTTGCATTAGAAGATGCTATATTAGCACAACGAGCAACACCGAAAAAGTGCCACTTCTCGTTGACAGGAGAGGCAGGCTAGAGAACTGCCTTCCCGTATTTTTGTTAACTCTCGTGTTAATTGTGTTGTGTGTCCAATGTTGTTGTGAGCTCACTGTATTACTAACGGTACCGTGCTAGTGCATGTGTGGAGAAGCGACCATACGTTTGTTAGTAACTTAAAACCCAGAGGTGAGAGTCCGGGAGAATTTCCTCCCGTTAGAGTGTCTCGGGTACACATAACAGCATAAAAATTCCCTTTAGGATTACTCAAACAGCTGCCAGAGTCCGGCGTGCGGGCGCTGGGGCCGCGCGCCAGGGCTGGGGGCTGCGCGCTGGGGCTGCCGCTGCGCCGGCTCGGCCGTGGGGGAGGCGGCGCTGGCAGCCACGGCAAAAGGCGGCAGGGGCACCTCGGCGGCAGGGGCACCTCAGCGACAGAGGCAACGCCGACAGCTACTTCTGCAGAGCCAGCCAGACTTCTGCGGGCATCCCCGGGAGCTGCACGGCGCACGGAGCAGCCCGGGGAACAGCAGCTCGGCGGTGACTGGCTTGCGGGGGAGTTGCCCCGCAGAATCCAGGCATGTCAGTAATTGAGAACAGAAAGCAGAATCTCTCTCTTTAGTCCTTCTACTCACTTGTAGATAACTTAAAACTAAAAGATTGTGTTTTACTAAAAGTTAGCATGCAAGAAATTTTAAGAGTTTCCCAGAGAATGAATCTTTATATAAAAGCTTTAGTGAATTGCCTTGTTTTTAGTTACATTTTACCCCTGTAAAGACCTTCTGCCCAAATTTCGTGTTCAGTCTTAGCAGGAGACATAAGGTTCACACAATAGAGATCATTTGTTGCTTAGCAACTGGGTGGGACTCAAACCACCTCCAGCAGTTTCTCAGGACTAGGGAGAGAGTAGAACTTATACACCAAAAACTACAAATCTGCAAATAAGATAAATGGAAAGCTAGCAGGCTGACGATTTCCTTAATTCTTAGGTAAAACATCTATCTTCCTGTTATAAACTGAGAAGTTATTGTGACAGTGGAAATTACATCTTTAGAATTGTATTTAAAAAGGTTTACTCAGCTGATTTTAACATTTGGATGTTTAGTTTACATTCCTGTCTGATATTATTTCTTTTCCTTGGTCAAGCTTAGTGAATTCATTATTTTTTCCTTTCTTTTTTTCTTCTGTGTTTATGACAGAGTTGCAACTTTGAGTTGCATTTCATGTGCTGTTTAAGCAATTGTTAATATTCTATTTATAACATAGCAGCAAGTACATTTTTTTTTTTTCAGATTTTAATATATATCTTCTGTTGTGGATTCATACAGTATGTACAGAGCAGTTTGGTCAAACAAAACATATTATATGTTTTTAAATGATTTATAACTGCTGATATAGCATACAACCTCATTGCTTTTCTAAAAACACTACTCAGGCACACACTATGCTGTGAAGTTTGACTTATCTCTCTTGGCACTGATGTTATGTCAACAGTTATACTACATGAATTTCAGATTATTTTTAAAATAACCTAACAAGATGCAAAATGCGTGTGTTTACTTTATACCGATAAAAGAGCAGATTGCTAAATTACACTTTTCCAAAACTATTGATGCGTGAATTAGAACTTTTTATGCCCATTTGATTTATAAAGCAGAAATGTCTGGAGACCACATGATAATCTGTCAGGAAATCAGTAGAGATTGCAATAAAGCTGAGTTACTAGAGTCAGGTTGAATTTAGTAAAATTTTTCTAGTTTGCCTCCCAATATAATGATCTCAAAGCTAGATTTAGTTAGCTTTACATTCGGGAAATTAATTAAAACCTGTGAGTGATTTAGGGTTTTAATATAACAGGTGTGGTTTTTACCTGTTCTGTGCTGTTGTTCCACAATTATGGAGTTACATGTTCTTACAACTAGTTATTTGTTTTCCTTTGTGCTGCTTATGTTGTGAATTTTGTTCTCTTACCGAAATTTCATAGATAAAAGAACTAAAAATGCGAGCAGATGATGTAGATCACATCTAAGGAACCGGCTGCAAGCTGGAATCTGGCCTTCTATATCCTTCTGAACTGCACATGTAGCTTAAGGCTGAGTATTAAACAGAATGATCAAACAGTATTTTTTCACTGTCATAGACTTAAATGCGAACTTTTTCAAAAGATGAGCTTGACAATGACTATAATAACTTGATGGCACAATTAAGTGTGACAGATTCAGGCAGGGGAAGTGCATCTGTCAGTGCATCTACTGCTGAATCTTCTATGGGACTTGCTCATAATATGACCTCAACACAGACATCTGCAGTAAAACACATCCAATTTGGAAACCATGGGCAGCTTTTGCCACTACAGAAAATACCAACACGTTGTGATGAAGGTTTCTTTCTCAGTGACTTAGCAAATAAGAACTACTCTCTAGTAAGCAGCTATGAGTTTCAGACACTGGCTGGACATGGAGCAGAATCAACTGTTACAGACTGTCTCCTCAGGTCTGGGGAGAGTAATTTGAAAACTATGCAAGAAACGGATTATGGACAAATATCTGCAGAAGACATAACAACAGAGACAGAATTTTTCCTCACAGGAGACACCATATTGATGTCACCCTTTAGCTGTTGCTGCCAGTGCAAGTTACAGCCAATCTGCAACACCAGTAGAGATGTCTGAAAAAGAGATAATCTGTATGGAAACAAGCACAGATAGTTTGGCAGAGGTTATGCCAGAGGTGCTTTCATTCGTATCTCACAAAGAATATGAATCCAAGGATGAAGACTTGTCTTCACTGAATCATTATGAATTCAAACATACAGTGATGCAGAAATAATTAACCAATTAACCAGTAGTGCAATCAACTTAGAAAAAAAAAAATATATTGGAAATTAAACCCAGACAGATTGAAAGTTTACCTGACAATCCAGGAGCCAAAGTCCAAAGTGTAACTGAAGACAGCAGTGGGAAGGATTTTAAAGACATTAGTGTATCTCAGAATCCAAAGAAACCTACTAATATTGTAGCTTGTGAAGTTCAATGTGAGTTTAATACAAATCTGTGCCTGATGCATGAAGAAGTGGACAAAGATGAACTGCAGGAAGCCAGCACTGAGGTAGAACATACTCAGGGATCAAAAGCACTCCTGCATTCTGGCAGCCAACTTGAACCAAACAGCCTTTGCCAAAGAGAAAAAAGTGAGAAAACAGAAATAGGTCTACCACTGAATGTACACAAACATTCAGCTGTTTGGAAAGCAGCTCCACTGCAGACTGCTTGTCACTGGTATCTAGGAAAGAGGAGGATTCTCTCCCCACATCTCATCCAGAGCTGCCAAAAGATCACACTCTGCGAAAAACACCTTTTGTCTCCGTGTTGCCTGTGCAAACTGTGGAGCAGAGGAATGTCTGTTTAGATGCGGATTTAGAAGATGATTTCTTGACTGAGATAGGGCAGACGTGTCACTAAGGGGAAAGGAAGACAATGGAAAACTATAGGACTTTTAACATCCTGAGGCCTAAGGGTTGTCGCTGTATACAACGATCTGTTTCTGTGCTGCTCATGTCACATCAGTGATGTTTGTGAAGATCAGGCAGACTGGTGTGGTTTGGGAACTCTACATCAGACATTAACTATTTTGCAGTGCTTGTATTTGTGTTTCATCTCAGTAGTGTTACAGTGGGTAGCAAGATTTATTTGGAATCAGCATATGACAGAAACCTTTTGGCTTACGAGTCTTCCCAAGATTATATGTGATTGTGCAATAACAATTTTTGGGGTGAAATTCTATATCATATCCAAACTAGAAAAACTTTAAAAGGGTGGATTGCTTGTCCAGTTTGAAAACTACTACCAAGTTGCCAGACAATGCTATGTATTTGGTATAGGGATCAGTGATTTAAGAATTTGTAAAACACTTTTGCAAGACAGAAATGGGGAGAGAACAGGTGGCAACCCCCTCAGTTCATTTGCAAAAGTTGTTTCATATGTTAAGGTTTTTTTTTGTACACAGGTGTTGGTAGCTGCCTGCATGATGAATGAAACCTTGGAAAGAAAGAACAAGGTTGATGCTGTTTTCTACAGGTAACAATGGTAACATCAGGAGCTGTTGTGGCTAACAGTTTCCTCAATATTGTTAGAACACAGTTTTTGGAGCACAATTCTTTTTGGTATTATAAGCATAGTTTTTCTTAGTCATATACACCTTTTTAGTATATTTTTGTATATTTTTTTTTTAAGCACATGAAATTAAGGATTTAAGAGAGTGTACGAACTTTAAAGTAAGTATTACAGGAGCACAATTTGTCAGCATTATGAGCACATTTTAGTGTTGTTAAGGCACAGTATTTTTAGTTTTGTTGGAGCACAATTTTTTAGTATGTTTAAGCATATAATTATAGAAGGTTAAGATCTTAGATTATTCACTGGGTATTGGTGGAGGAAAGTTCACCTGTTTGGTGGAGAAGCTTTAACACCATAAGGTACTAGAGAATTAGTATGGTTTCGTAACTCATGAGACAGTAAAATGAGATTCAAAAGTATGTGTGTGTGAAGTGTGTTTGAATGATGGTGGCCACCGTGTGAGAGTGAATGAATGAAAATGTATGCATGTATATGTGTGAATATTCACTTACACAAACACTTTTGGATAAACAAATACACCGATACCTTTCCATAAAATGGCAAGAAATCCTGAACAAACTCTCCGGGCTGCAATAGAATGGTATGCAAAGAGTGCAATAGAAACGGAAGATCCAGTGTTAATATACGATCATGTCATTGTGTTATTCAAGGGCCAAGGGGTGAAAAAGAATAACAGAAGACATATGGCCCAGAGTTTAATGGAGTTCCATTTCCAAGGATGTTCTGAACAGAGTGGAAGTTTTAAGAATAAACCCTACATTTAAAGAAGCACTTTTAGGCACACTTTGAGAGCACACATCTTAGGGTCAATAGGTTGTTGAGTTTATTGGTGATGGTGGTGTTGTTGTATGTTTGCGCTTATTGAGATGTTATGGATACAATAAGGAATGTTACAGAAATGCAATTTAAACTGTTCAAACTTCAACGGGGGATTTGTCGGAGGACAGAAACTGTGTGAACAGTTTCCATTGCATTTCTGCGACCTTCACCTTGGCATGGCTGGGTGCAGACAGTAAAAAAAATACTGCGCCACTAATATGACTGCAGGTCCTGTGCCGGGGTGACGGAGGAGTTATGCTGGCAGGAAAACAAGTTTTATGGACACCTGGTGTGGTCCAATTAGTAATGTACAGCTCAGTGTGTTTACCTTATGTATCCAATGTAACCTGAAAAAGAATCACATGTCTCTGCATCACAAGCAGCATATAAGCTGCTTTTCCTCTAATAAAGCGGACATTTTTGCCAATCATATTGATTTGTGTGCATTTCTGTCTGAACCCCTCCGCCGTTACCATGGCACAAACTGCCGAGGACTTGGCTGTGGCGCGCTGAGCGCAGGGAGGGGATGGCCACGCAGGTCGGCCTGCCATCCGTGGGAGCAAAGAGTGGAGCTGTCTGTACAAAAGGCCTCTGGGCACCTGTCGGCTCCTAAGGCCCCTCTGCAAACTTTGGAGGCACAATCCCAGAGACTGCAGCATGGACTAAGCAAGGTGTGCAGAGGAAAACGGAGGAGAGAGGGAAGTGTCCGGCCTAGATGGCACTTACTTCTCTGATGAAATCCCAGGCAAGTCTGGGCCATGAGCAGAAAAGAACGCAAGAGAATGGAGGCAAACTGGGACCAAAGGTATCCAGATGACCCGGCCGAAAAGAAAATTATTTCTGGAGCTTCCCCTCCACACACACACCTTCCTTGTGTCAGGGCAAAAGTGAAGAGTTACAGTTTCCCTGGGAGAAAAAAAACCCCATACTTCCTCCTCCTGGGTCTTCTGCGGCCAATTAGCTTGGAATGTGGGGCTACCGGTGAGCTCTTTTGTGTGTGTGTGAATCACTCTAGCCACCACCTCCCCCTCCCTCGTTGAACACCTTTCTTCCACAGTGGTGCAGGGGAAAAAATTCCAAGCTTTGTTTCTTTTAGAAGAAGTAAACCTAAGACAGGGGCGTTGCTTCTTTGGTTGTCAAGGGCCGTTCTGGAATAGAGAGGATAGGTCGTGACATCACAAAGGGAGACAAAGGCACTAGGGTGGGTCTGCATTGTGGGGCTGTGAGACCTTGGTTCTGTGGTTGTCAACAGCCATTCCGGAATGGAGAGGGTAGGCGGCTGTAACGGAATGTGACATCACACAGGGAGCCATGGAACACAGATGCAGCTGCAGTGTAGGGGCATCTGGCTTTGTTTCTTTGGTTGCCAAGGGCCCTTCTGGAATAGAGAGGTGTCTTAGTTTAACAAGATTAAACTTAGAAATTAAGAAATTTCAGGTGAATTTGTGGAAAAGGAAAAGAACAGTTTTTTATTAACAAAATCTGAATAAACAAGAAATGGTATAATCAAAGACTTTTAGAAGAAATAAAACAAAGTCCCCGTTCCACAGGTTGGGGGGGGAGAAGCCCACGACAATCCGGGGAGGTGGGGGGTACTGAAGGTAAAATGTCCCAGGAGCTCAAGATCTGCTTGCAGCCACGTGTGCTTGCAGCCACCGATGGCTTCACAGCCAGCAATGAGAGAGTCCTCTTCCACAGGTGGTCTCAAAGGCAGACACTAGGGAAAAAATTCCAACACCTCTTAAAAGCTATGATAAGCCATGACATCACAAAGGGGCCCATGGCACATGGGTGGGGCTGCACTGGCACACTGTGGGGCGTTGGTTCTTTGGTTGACGGGCCATTCCGAAATGGAGAGGATAGGCCATGACATCACAAAGGGGCCCATGGCACGCAGGTGGGGCTGCACTGTGGGGGGGTATGCGTTGGTTCATTGGTTGCCAGGGGCCATTTCGCAATGAAGACGATAGGCTGTGACACCGCAATGGGGCCCATTGCACACGTGTAAGCCTGCAATCTGGGAGAGTGGGGCATGTGTTCTTTGGTTGCCATGGACAACTTCAGAATAGAGAGGATAGGCTGTGAAATCACAAAGAGGCCTTTGGAACACAGTTGGGGCTGCACTGTGCTGGTGTGGGGCACTGTTTCTTTGGTTACCAGGTGACATTGTGGAATGGAGAGGACAGGTGCATCACAAAGGGAGCCATGGCACACGGGTGGGGCTGCACTGCAGGGATATGGGACGTTGCTTCTTTGGTTTCCAGGGGCCATTGCAGAATGGAGAGGATAGGCCATGACATCACAAAGGGTCCCACGGCACATGGATGGGGCTGCAATGTTCAGGATTGTAACGTTGGTTCTTTGGTTGCCAGGGGCCATTCTGGAATGGAGAAGATAGGCTGTGACATCACAAAGGGGACACAGGTGGGGCTGCATTTTGGGGGTGTGGGGTGTTGGTTCTTTGGTTTCCAGAGGCTATTATGGAATGGAGAGGATAGGCTGTGACATCACAAAGGGGCCCATGGCACACTGGTAAGCTTGCACTGTGCAGGTGTGGGGAGCTGGTTCTTTGGTTGCAAGGGGCCATTCCGGAGTGGAGATGATAAGCCATGACATCACAAAGTGGTCCATGGCACATGGGTTGGGCTGCACTGTGGGGGTGTGTGGCGCTGTTTCTTTGGTTGCCAGGGGCCTTTCCAGAATGGAGAGGATAGGCCGTGACATCACAAAGGGGCCCATGGCACACAACTGGGACTGCACTGTGGGCTTGTGTGGCATTGGTTCTTTGGTTTCCAGTGGCCATTCCAGAATGGAGAGGATAGGCCATGACATCACAATGTGGTCAGTAGCACACAGATGGGGCTGTCCACGGGGTGGTGGGGTGTTGGTTCTTTGGTTCCCAGGGTTATTCTGGAATGGAGAGGATAGGCCGTGACATCACAATGAGGCCCATGGCTCCCAGGAAAGGCTGCAATTTTGGGGAGTGGGGCATGTGTCCAGAGGCCATTCTAGAATGGAGAGGAGAGGCTGTGACATCACAAAGGGGCCCATTGAACACTTATGGGGCTGCACTGTGACATTTTGGGGCATTGGCTCTTGGTTTTTTAGAAGCTATTCCAGAATGTAGAGGATAGGCTATGACATCACAATGAGGCCCATGGCACAGGGGTTGGACTTCACTGTGACATGGTGGGGCGTTGGTTCTTTGATTGCCCTGGGCCATTCCAGAATGGAGAGGATAGGTTGTGAAATCAAAAGGGGGCCCATGGCACACAGGGGGCCTGCACTGTCGGGCTGTAGGGTTGTTTCTTTCATTTCCAGGGTCCATAGTCTAATGGAGAGGATAGGCCGTGACATCATAAGGGGCACCATGGCAAAGGCGTGTGGCAGCACTGTGACATTGTGGGGTGTGTGTTCTTTGGTTGCTAGGGACCATTCTGGAAAGTAGAGAATAGGCCATGACATCACAAAGAGGCCTATGGCACTCATGCTGGGCTGCACTGTGACATTGTGGGATGTTAGTTCTTTGGGTTCCAGGGACCATTCTGGAATGGAGAGGGTAGGATGTGACATCACAAAAGGGCACATGGCACATTGGTAAGGTGGCACTGTAAGAGTGTAGAGTTGTCATGGTTTGAGATAGTTCCCAAATCCAATTCCCTAGTGCCATCCCCCCTCCCACATCTCAACCTAATGTGACATCTCACAGATGCTTTTCCAGACAAAACACACCAGACTCAAAGTGGGGGAAAGGGAATATATTACAATGACTGTACAAATAAATACCATATCACATTATACACACGATCACAAACTATCTCTACCATGACATATAGTATTTACAATGATCAGATCTCTTCTCCCCTCCAAATAAAAGTCCAGGAGGGAAAGAAGGACAGATCCCTTCCAGTCCTTAAGCAGCAGGATCTTCTAATGCAGCAGGTTCTGTCTGTCTTCTCCACATGCAGCAGCTG